>NC_079189.1:259536743-259836743 GCF_029499605.1 Hyla sarda
TGTTGCCACCTTCCGCTCCGATTCCGAAAAGGATTTATTGATGCTTAAATCCACAGTATAAAGGGCGAGAAGCTGTCAACGGCCATCCTAAGCTGAACGCGCCTGCTCTCGTCAGATCGCAGACTGCTACCCAGCTTAGGGCCCAGTAAGTACCGGCATGGGAGACTGGCTGGGAATCCTGGGTGCAGTTGACATTTTTGCTCTGTTGCCGCCTTTCGTTCTGATTCCGAAAAGGATTTATTGATGCTTAAATGCACAGTATAAAAATCATGAAGCTGTCAATGGCCATCCTAAGCTGAACGCGCCTGCTCCCGTCAGATCGCAGACTGCTACCCAGCTTAGGGCCCAGTAAGTACTGGCATGGGAGACTGGCTGGGAATCCCGGTTGCCGTTGCCGTTGACATTTTGCTCTATTGCTGCCTTCCGCTTTGATTCCGAAAATAATTTCTTGATGCTTAAATCCACAGTATACAAGGTGTGAAGCTGTCGACGGCCATCCTAAGCTTAACGCGCCTGCTCTCGTCAGATCGCAGACTGGTACAGATCTTAGGGCCCGGTAAGTACCGGCATGGGACACTGGCTGGGAATCCCGGCTGCCGTTGACATTTTGCTCTGTTGCTGCCTTCCGTTCCGATTCCGAAAAGGATTTATTGATGCTTAACCCCTTAAGGACCAGGCCATTTTACACCTTAGGACCAGAGCGTTTTTTGAACATCTGACCACTGTCACTTTAAGCATTAATAACTCTAAGACGCTTTTACCTATCATTCTGATTCCAAGATTGTTTTTTCGTGACATATTCTACTTTATGTTATTGGTAAAATTTTGTCGATACTTGCATCGTTTCTTAGTGAAAAATTCCAAAATTTGATGAAAAAACTTGAAAATTTTGCATTTTTCTAACTTTTAAGCTCTCTGCTTGTAAGGAAAATGGATATTCCAAATAATTTTTTTTTTTATTCACATATACAATATGTCCACTTTATGTTTGCATCATAAAATTTACGATTTTTTACTTTTGGAAGACACCAGAGGGCTTCAAAGTTCAGCAGCAATTTTCCAATTTTTCACAAAATTTCCAAAATCACAATTTTTCAGGGACCAGTTCAGGTTTGAAGTGGATTTGAAGGGTCTTCATATTAGAAATACCCCATAAATGACCCCATTATAAAAACTGCACCCCCCAAAGTATTCAAAATGACATTCAGTCAGCGTTTTAACCCTTTAGGTGTTTCACAGGAATAGCAGCAAAGTGAAGGAGAAAATTCACAATCTTCATTTTTTACACTTGCATGTTCTTGTAGACCCAATTTTTGAATTTTTACAAGGGGTAAAAGGAGAAAATGTATACTTATATTTGTAGCCCAATTTCTCTCGAGTAAGCACATACCTCATATGTCTATGTAAATTGTTCGGCGGGCGCAGTAGAGGGCTCAGAAGCGAAGGAGCGACGAGGGGATTTTGGAGAGTACGTTTTTCTGAAATGGTTTTTGGGGGGCATGTTGTATTTAGGAAGCCCCTATGGTGCCAGAACAGGAAAAAATACCCACATGGCATACCATTTTGGAAACTAGACCCCTTGAGGAACGTAACAAGGAATAAAGTGAGCCTTAATACCCCACAGGTGTTTCACAACTTTTGCATATGTAAAAAAATGTTTTAAAAATGGCACTAAAATGTGTGTTTCCACCCAAATTTCACATGTATGCAAGGGTTAATAGCAGAAAATACCCCCCAAAATTTGTAACCCCATCTCTTCTGAGTATGGAGGTACCCCATAAGTTGACCTGAAGTGTACTACGGGCGAACTACAATGCTCAGAAGAGAAGGAGTCATATTTGGCTTTTTGAGAGCAAATTTTGCTCGGGGGCATGTCGCATTTAGGAAGCCCCTATGGTGCCAGGACAGCAAAAAATACCCACATGGCATACCATTTTGGAAACTAGACCCCTTGAGGAACGTAACAAGAAATAAAGTGAGCCTTAATACCCCACAGGGGTTTCACGACTTTTGCATACGTAAAAAATAAATAAATAATTTTCACTAAAATGTGTGTTTCCCCCCCAAATTTCACATTTTTGCAAGGGTTAATAGCAGAAAATACCCCCCAAAATTTGTAACCCCATCTCTTATGAGTATGAAGGTACCCCATAAATTGACCTGAAGCGCACTACGGGCAAACTACAATGCTCAGAAGAGAGGGAGTCATATTTGGCTTTTTGAGAGCAAATTTTGCTCGGGGGGCATGTCGCATTTAGGAAGCCCCTATGGTGCCAGGACAGCAAAATAACCCCCACATGGCATACCATTTTGGAAACTAAACCCCTTGAGGAACGTAACAAGGGGTACAGTGAGCATTTACCCCCCACTGGTGTCTGTCAGATCTTTGGAACAGTGGGCTGTACAAAATGTTTAATTTGCACAGCCCACTGTTCCAAAGATCTGTCAGACACCAGTGGGGGGTAAATTCTCACTGCACCCCTCATTACATTCCGTGAGGGGTGTAGTTTCCGAAATGGGGTCACATGTGAGGTTTTTTTTTTTTTGCATTTGTCAAAACCGCTGTAACAATCAGCCAGCCCTGTGCAAATCACCTCAAATGTACATGGTGCACTCTCCCTTCTGGGCCTTGTTGTGCGCCCCCAGAGCACTTTGCTCCCACATATGGGGTATCTCCATAGTTGAGAGAAATTGCGTTACAAATTTTGGGGGGCTTTTTTCCCTTTTACCTCTTGTCAAAATGAAAAGTATGGGGCAACACCAGCATGTTAGTGTAAAAACATTTTTTTTTTACACTAACATGCTGGTGTAGACCCCCAACTTCACCTTTTCATGAGGGGTGAAAGGAGAAAAAGCCCCCCAAAATTTGTTAGGCAATTTCTCCCGAGTACGGTGATACCCCATATGTGGCCCTAAACTGTTGCCTTGAAATACGACAGGGCTCCAAAGTGAGAGAGCGCCATGCGCATTTGAGGCCTAAATTAGGAACTTGCATAGGGGTGGACATAGGGGTATTCTACGCCAGTGATTCCCAAACAGGGTGCCTCCAGCTGTTGCAAAACTCCCAGCATGCCTGGACAGTCAACGGCTGTCCGGCAATACTGGGAGTTGTTGTTTTGCAACAGCTGGAGGCTCCATTTTGGAAACAGTGGCGTACCAGACGTTTTCATTTTTATTGGGGAGGGGGGCTGTGTAGGGGTATGTGTATATGTAGTGTTTTTTACTTTTTATTTTGTGTTGGTGTCAGTGTAGTGTAGTGTTTTTAGGGTACAGTCACATGGGCGGGGGATTACAGCGAGTTTGAGCTGCCGCGCAAAATTTGCTGCATCGCAAACTTGCAGCCTGATACTCACTGTAAGCCCCCTGCCCATGTGAATGTATCCTGTACATTCACAGTGGGGGGGGGGGGGGGACCTCCAGCTGTTGCAAAACCACAACTCCCAGCATGCACAGTCCATCAGTGCATGCTGGTAGTTATAGTTTTGCAACAGATGGAGGCACACGGGTTGGGAAACACTGAGTTAGGAAACAGACAATGTTTCCCAACCAGTGTGCCTCCTGTTGTTGCAAAACCACAACTCCCAGCATTCTCAGGCATGCTGGGAGTAGTAGTTCGGCAATATCTTTAGAGCTAGCTGTTGCCGAACTACAACTCCCAGCATGCTTGGAGTTGTAGTTTTGCAACATCTGGAGGACTACAGTTTGCAGACCACTAATAGTGGTTCCCAATCTGTGCCCTTCCAGATGTTGCAAAACTACAACTCCCAGTATGCCAAAACTGTCCAGGCATGCTGGGAGTTGTAGTTCTGCAACATCTGAAGGGCCAGATGTTGCAGAACTACAACTCCCAGCATGCCTGGACAGTAAGGGCATGCTGAGGATGTGTAGTTTTGCAACATCTGGAAGGGCACAGTGGTCTCCAAACTGTGGACCTCCAGATGTTGCAAAACTGCAACTCCCAGCATGCCCAGACGCCAAGGGCTTTCTGGGCATGCTGGGAGTTGTAGTTTACAGGGTCCCTTTACAGCAATGCATGTCGCTTTACGGCGACGTGCATTGCTGTAAAGAGCCCGACCGCGGCTGAAGATCTACTCACCTGTCGCCGCCGCCGCCGTCTCCGCCGCCAGGATCCGGGTCTTCAGGGACGAGGTAAGTACCGGGGCCGGTCCCCAGCACTCCCCCGTCCCCCGCCACGTCCTCCGGTCTTCCTCCCGTCCTCTCCGGACTTCAAGGGGCCGGGCAGGACGGGAGGAAGTAACCGCCCCCCCTCCTGCGATTGGTCGGTTAACTAACCGAAGAATCGCAGGGGATCGGAGGAGGTGGCCGGCTTGCCACCTCGCTCCTATACGTTAGCATGGTCCTGGCTGTCTGTGACAGCCGGGATCATGCGAAATTACCGGGCGGTCGGGTCGGGTCGGGATTTATTGATGCTTAAATCCACAGTATAAAGGGCGAGAAGCTGTCAACGGCCATCCTAAGCTGAACGCGCCTGCTCTCGTCAGATCGCAGACTGCTACCCAGCTTAGGGCCCAGTAAGTACCGGCATGGGAGACTGGCTGGGAATCCCGGGTGCAGTTGACATTTTGCTCTGTTGCCGCCTTCTGTTCCGATTCCGAAAAGGATTTATTGATGCTTAAATGCACAGTACAAAAAGCACGAAGCTGTCAATGGCCATCCTAAGCTGAACGCGCCTGCTCTCGTCGGATCGCAGACTGCTACCCAGCTTAGGGCCCGGTAAGTACTGGCATGAGAGACTGGCTGGGAATCCTGGTTGCCGTTGACATTTTGCTCTATTGCCGTCTTCCGTTCCGGTTCCGATTCCGAAAAGGATTTATTGATGCTTAAATGCACAGTATACAAAGTGTGAAGCTGTCAACGGCCATCCTAAGCTGATCGCTCCTCCTCTTGTCAGATCGCAGACTGCTACACAGCTTAGGGCCCGGTAAGTACTGGCATGGGAGACTGGCTGGGAATCCCGGGTGCCGTTGACATTTTGCTCTATTGCTGCCTTCCACTCCGATTCCGAAAAGAATTTATTGATGCTTAAATCCACAGTATACAAGGTGTGAAGCTGTAGACGGCCATCCTAAGCTTAACGCGCCTGCTCTCGTCAGATCGCAGACTGGTACAGATCTTAGGGCCCGGTAAGTACCGGCATGGGACACTGGCTGGGAATCCCGGCTGCCGTTGACATTTTACTCTGTTGCCGCCTTCCGTTACGATTCCGAAAAGGATTTATTGATGCTTAAATGCACAGTATAAAGGGCGAGAAGCTGTCAACGGCCATCCTAAGCTGAACGTGCCTGCTCTCGTCAGGTCGCAGACTGCTACCCAGCTTAGGGCCCGGTAAGTACCAGCATGGGAGTCTGGCTGGGAATCCCAGGTGTCGTTGACATTTTGCTCTGTTGCCGCCTTCCGCTCCGATTCCGAAAAGGATTTATTGATGCTTAAATGCACAGTATAAAAATCATGAAGCTGTCAATGGCCATCCTAAGCTGAACGCGCCTGCTCTCGTCAGATCGCAGACTGATACCCAGCTTAGGGCCCGGTAAGTACCAGCATGGGAGACTGGCTGGGAATCCCGGGTGCAGTTGTCATTTTAATCTGTTGCCGCCTTCCGCTCCGATTCGGAAAAGGATTTATTGATGCTTAAATGCACAGTATAAAGGGCGTGAAGCTGTCAACGGCCATCCTAAGCTGAACGCGCCTGCTCTCGTCAGATTGCAGACTGCTACCCAGCTTAGGGCCCGGTAAGTACCAGCATGGGAGGCTGGCTGGGAATCCCAGGTGTTGTTGACATTTTGCTCTGTAGCCGCCTTCCGCTCCGATTCCGAAAAGGATTTATTGATGCTTAAATCTACAGTATACAGGGTGTGAAGCCGTCTACGGCTATGCTAAGCTGAATGTGCCTGTTCTTGTCAGATCGCAGAATGCTGCCCGACAAGTACAGGCATGGGAGACTGGCTGGCAATCCAAGGTGCTATTGACATTTTGCTCTGTTGCCGCCTTCCTCTCCGATTCCGAAAAGGATTTATTGATGCTTAAATGCACAGTATAAAGGGCGAGAAGCTGTCAACGGCCATCCTAAGCTGAACGCGCCTGCTCTCGTCAGATCGCAGACTGCTACCCAGCTTAGGGCCCGGTAACTACTGGCATGGGAGACTGGCTGGGAATCCCGGGTGCTGTTGACATTTTGCTCTATTGCTGCCTTCCGATCCGATTCCGAAAATAATTTATTGATGCTTAAATCCACAGTATACAAGGTGTGAAGCTGTCGACGGCCATCCTAAGCTTAACGCGCCTGCTCTCGACAGATCGCAGACTGGTACAGATCTTAGGGCCCGGTAAGTACCGGCATGGGACACTGGCTGGGAATCCCGGCTGCCGTTGACATTTTGCTCTGTTGCCGCCTTCCATTCCGATTCCGAAAAGGATTTATTGATGCTTAAATGCACAGTATAAAGGGCGAGAAGCTGTCAACGGCCATCCTAAGCTGAACGCGCCTGTTCTCGTCAGATCGCAGACTGCTACCCAGCTTCGGGCCCGGTAAGTACCAGCGTGGGACACTGGCTGGGAATCCCGGCTGCCGTTGACATTTTGCTCTGTTGCCGCCTTCCGTTCCGATTCCGAAAAGGATTTATTGATGCTTAAATGCACAGTATACAAAGTGTGAAGCTGTCAACGGCCATCGTAAGCTGAACGTGCCTGCTCTCGTCAGATCGCAGACTGCTACCCAGCTTAGGGCCTGGTAAGTACCAGCAGGGGAGACTGGCTGGAAATCCCGGGTGCAGTTGACATTTTAATCTGTTGCCGCCTTCCGCTCCAATTCGGAAAAGGATTTATTGATGCTTAAATGCACAGTATAAAGGGCATGAAGCTGTCAGAGGCCATCCTAAGCTTAACGCGCCTGCTCTCATCAGAGCGCAGACTGCTACCCAGCTTAGGGCCCGGTAAGTACCAGCATGGGAGACTGGCTGGGAATCTCAGCTGTTGTTGACATTTTGCTCTGTAGACATTTTGCTCCGATTCCGAAAAGGATTTATTGATGCTTAAATCCACAGTATACAGGGTGTGAAGCCGTCTACGGCTATCCTAAGCTGAATGCGCCTGTTCTTGTCAGATCGCAGACTGCTGCCCGGCAAGTACGGGCATGGGAGACTGGCTGGCAATCCAAGGTGCTATTGACATTTTGCTCTGTTGCCCCCTTCCTCTCCGATTCCGAAAAGGATTTATTGATGCTTAAATGCACAGTATAAAGGGCGTGAAGCTGTCAACAGCCATCCTATGCTGAACGCGCCTGCTCTCGTCAGATCGCAGACTGCTACCCAGCTTAGGCCCCGGTAAGTACCAGCATGGGAGACTGGCTGGGAATCTCAGGTGTTGTTGACATTTTGCTCTGTAGCTCTGTAGACATTTTGTTCCGATTCCGAAAAGGATTTATTGATGCTTAAATCCACAGTATACAGGGTGTGAAGCCATCTACGGCTATCCTAAGCTGAATGCGCCTGTTCTTGTCAGATCGCAGACTGCTGCCTGACAAGTACGGGCATGGGAGACTGGCTGGCAATCCAAGGTGCTATTGACATTTTGCTCTGTTGCCGCCTTCCTCTCCGATTAAAAAAAATATTTATTGATGCTTAAATCCACAGTATACAAGGCGTGAAGTTGTCAATGGCCATTCTTAGCTGAACGCGCCTGCTCTCGTCAGATCGCAAACTGCTACCCAGCTTAGGGCTTGGTAAGTACTGGCATGGGAGACTGGCTGGGAATCCCGGGTGCCGTTGACATTTTGCTCTATTGCTGCCTTCCGCTCCGATTCCGAAAATAATTTATTGATGCTTAAACCCACAGTATACAAGGTGTGAAGCTGTCGACGGCCATCCTAAGCTTAACGCGCCTGCTCTCGTCAGATCGCAGACTGGTACAGATCTTAGGGCCCGGTAAGTACCGGCATGGGACACTGGCTGGGAATCCCGGCTGCCGTTGACATTTTGCTCTGTTGCCGCCTTCCGTTCCGATTCCGAAAAGGATTTATTGATGCTTAAATGCACAGTATAAAGGGCGTGAAGCCGTCAACGGCCATCCTAAGCTGAACGCGCATGCTCTCGTCAGATTGCAGACTGCTACCCAGCTTAGGGCCCGGTAATTACCAGCATGGGAGACTGGCTGGGAATTCCAGGTGTTGTTGACATTTTGCTCTGTAGCCGCCTTCCGCTCCGATTCCGAAAAGGATTTATTGATGCTTAAATCCACAGTATACAGGGTGTGAAGCCGTCTACGGCTATTCTAAGCTGAATGTGCCTGTTCTTGTCAGATCGCAGACTGCTGCCCGGCAAGTACGGGCATGGGAGACTTGCTGGCAATCCAAGGTGCTATTGACATTTTGCTCTGTTGCCGCCTTCCTCTCCGATTCCGAAAAGGATTTATTGATGCTTAAATGCACAGTATAAAGGGCGTGAAGCTGTCAATGGCCATCCTAAGCTGAACGCGCCTGCTCTCGTCAGATCGTAGACTGCTACCCAGCTTAGGGCCTGGTAAGTACCAGCATGGGAGACTGGCTGGGAATCTCAGGTGTTGTTGACATTTTGCTCTGTAGCTCTGTAGACATTTTGCTCCGATTCCGAAAAGGATTTATTGATGCTTAAATCCACAGTATACAGGGTGTGAAGCCATCTACGGCTATCCTAAGCTGAATGCGCCTGTTCTTGTCAGATCGCAGACTGCTGCCCGGCAAGTATGGTCATGGGAGACTGGCTGGCAATCCAAGGTGCTATTGACATTTTGCTCTGCAGCCGCCTTCCGAAAAGGATTTATTGATGCTTAAATCCACAGTATACAGGGTGTGAAGCCGTCTACGGCTATCCTAAGCTGAATGTGCCTGTTCTTGTCAGATCGCAGACTGCTGCCCGGCAAGTACAGGCATGGGAGACTGGCTGGCAATCCAATTTGCTATTGACATTTTGCTCTGTTGCCGCCTTCCTCTCCTTTTCCGAAAAGGATTTATTGATGCTTAAATCCACAGTATACAAGGTGTGAAGCTGTCGACGGCCATCCTAAGCTTAACGCGCCTGCTCTCGTCAGATCGCAGACTGGTACAGTACTTAGGGCCCGGTAGGTACCTGCATGGGACACTGGCTGGGAATCCCGGCTGCCGTTGACATTTTAATCTGTTGCCGCCTTCCGTTCCGATTCCGAAAAGGATTTATTGATGCTTAAATCCACAGTATACAGGGTGTGAAGATGTCTACGGCCATCCTAAGCTGAATGCGCCTGTTCTCGTCAGATCGCAGACTGCTACCCAGCTTCAGGCCTGGTAAGTACCAGCATGGGAGACTGGCTGGGAATCCCGAGTGCAGTTGACATTTTGCTCTGTTTCTGCTCTGATTCCGAAAATTATTTATTGATGCTTAAATCCACAGTATACAAAGTGTGAAGCTGTCAACGGCCATCCTAAGCTGAACGCGCCTGCTCTCGTCAGATCGCAGACTGCTACCCAGCTTAGGGCCTGGTAAGTACCAGCATGGGAGACTGGATGGGAATCCCGGGTACAGTTGCCATTTTAATCTGTTGCCGCCTTCCGCTCCGATTCGGAAAAGGATTTATTGATGCTTAAATCCACAATATACAGGGTGTGAAGCTGTCAACGGCCATCCTAAGCCTGAACGTGCCTGCTCTCCTCAGATCTCAGACTGCTGCCCGGCAGATTCAGGCAAGGGAGACTGGCTGGCAATCCAAGGTGCCATTGACATTTTGCTCTGTTGCCGCCTTCTTCTCCGATTAATAAAAATATTTATTGATGCTTAAATCCACAATATACAAGGCGTAAAGATGTCAACGGCCATCCTAAGCTGAACGCGCCTGCTCTCGTCAGATCGCAGACTGCTACCCAGCTTAGGGCCCAGTAAGTACCGACATGGGAGACTGGCTGGGAATCCCGGGTGCAGTTGACATTTTGCTCTGTTTCTGCTCCGATTCCGAAAATTATTTATTGATGCTTAAATCCACAGTATACAAAGTGTGCAGCTGTCAACGGCCATCCTAAGCTTAACAAGCCTGCTCTCGTCAGATCGCAGACTGCTACCCAGCTTAGGGCCTGGTAAGTACCAGCATGGGAGACTGGCTGGGAATCCCGAGTGCAGTTGACATTTTGCTCTGTTTCTGCTCCGATTCCGAAAATTATTTATTGATGCTTAAATCCACAGTATACAAAGTGTGAAGCTGTCAACGGCCATCCTAAGCTGAACGCGCCTGCTCTCGTCAGATCGCAGACTGCTACCCAGTTTAGGGCCTGGTAAGTACCAGCATGGGAGACTGGATGGGAATCCCAGGTGCAGTTGCCATTTTAATCTGTTGCCGCCTTCCGCTCCGATTCGGAAAAGGATTTATTGATGCTCAAATCCACAATATACAGGGTGTGAAGCTGTCAACGGCCATCCTAAGCCTGAACGTGCCTGCTCTCCTCAGATCTCAGACTGCTGCCCGGCAGATTCAGGCAAGGGAGACTGGCTGGCAATCCAAGGTGCCATTGACATTTTGCTCTGTTGCCGCCTTCTTCTCCGATTAATAAAAATATTTATTGATGCTTAAATCCACAATAAACAAGGCATAAAGAGGGCAATGGCCATCCTAAGCTGAACGTGCCTGCTCTCGTCAGACCGCGGACCGCTACCCAACCTAGGGCCCGGTAAGTACTAGCATGGGAGACTGGCTGGGAATCCCGGGTGCCGTTGACATTTTGCTCTATTGCTGCCTTCCGCTCCGATTCCGAAAATAATTTATTGATGCTTAAATCAACAGTATACAAGGTGTGAAGCTGTCGACGGCCATCCTAAGCTTAACGCGCCTGCTCTCGTCAGATCGCAGACTGGTACAGATCTTAGGGCCCGGTAAGTACCGGCATGGGACACTGGCTGGGAATCCCGGCTGCCGTTGACATTTTGCTCTGTTGCCGCCTTCCGCTCCGATTCGGAAAAGGATTTATGGATGCTTAAATCCACAATATACAGGGTGTGAAGCTGTCAACGGCCATCCTAAGCCTGAACGTGCCTGCTCTCCTCAGATCGCAGACCGCTGCCCGGCAGATACCGGCATGGGAGACTGGCTGGCAATCCAAGGTGCCATTGACATTTTGCTCTGTTGCCGCCTTGCTCTCCGATTAATAAAAATATTTATTGATGCTTAAATCCACAATATACAAGGCGTAAAGATGTCAACGGCCATCCTAAGCTGAACGCACCTGCTCTCGTCAGATTGCAGACTGCTACCCAGCTTAGGGCCCAGTAAGTACCGGCATGGGAGACTGGCTGGGAATCCCGGGTGCAGTTGACATTTTGCTCTGTTGCCGCCTTCTGTTCCGATTCCGAAAAGGATTTATTGATGCTTAAATGCACAGTATAAAAAACATGAAGCTGTCAATGGCCATCCTAAGCTGAACGCGCCTGCTCTCGTCAGATCACAGACTGCTACCCAGCTTAGGGCCCAGTAAGTACCGGCATGGGAGACTGGCTGGGAATCCCAGTTGCTGTTGACATCTTGCTCTGTTGACGCATTCCGCTCCGATTCCGAAAAGGATTTATTGATGCTTAAATCCACAGTATACAGGGTGTGAAGATGTCTACGGCCATCCTAAGCTGAATGCGCCTGTTCTCGTCAGATTGCAGACTGCTACCCAGCTTCAGGCCTGGTAAGTACCAGCATGGGAGACTGGCTGGGAATCCCGAGTGCAGTTGACATTTTGCTCTGTTTCTGCTCCGATTCCGAAAATTATTTATTGATGCTTAAATCCACAGTTAACAAAGTGTGAAACTGTCAACGGCCATCCTAAGCTGAACGCGCCTGCTCTCGTCAGATCGCAGACTGCTACCCAGCTTAGGGCCTGGTAAGTACCAGCATGGGAGACTGGATGGGAATCCCGGGTGCAGTTGCCATTTTAATCTGTTGCCACCTTCCGCTCCGATTCAGAAAAGGATTTATTGATGCTTAAATCCACAATATACAGGCTGTGAAGCTGTCAACGGCCATCCTTAGCCTGAACGTGCCTGCTCTCCTCAGATCGCAGACTGCTGCCCGGCAGATACAGGCATGGGAGACTGGCTGGCAATCCAAGGTGCCATTGACATTTTGCTCTGTTGCCGCCTTCTTCTCCGAATAATAAAAATATTTATTGATGCTTAAATCCACAATATACAAGGCGTAAAGATGTCAATGGCCATCCTAAGCTGAACGTGCCTGCTCTCGTCAGATCGCAGACTGCTACCCAACTTAGGGCCCGGTAAGTACTGGCATGGGAGACTGGCTGGGAATCCCGGGTGCCGTTGACATTTTGCTCTATTGCTGCCTTCCGCTCCGATTCCGAAAATAATTTATTGATGCTTAAATCCACAGTATACAAGGTGTGAAGCTGTCGACGGCCATCCTAAGCTTAACGCGCCTGCTCTCGTCAGATCGCAGACTGGTACAGATCTTAGGGCCCGGTAAGTACCGGCATGGGACACTGGCTGGGAATCCCGGCTGCCGTTGCCATTTTGCTCTGTTGCCGCCTTCCGTTCCGATTCCGAAAAGGATTTATTGATGCTTAAATGCACAGTATAAAGGGGGAGAAGCTGTCAACGGCCATCCTAAGCTGAACGCGCCTGCTCTCGTCAGATCGCAGACTGCTACTCAGCTTAGGGCCCGGTAAGTACCAGCATGGGAGACTGGCTGGGAATCCCAGGTGTCGTTGACATTTTGCTCTGTTGCCGCCTTCCGCTCCGATTCCAAAAAGGATTTATTGATGCTTAAATCCACAGTATACAGGGTGTGAAGATGTCTAAGGCCATCCTAAGCTGAATGCGCCTGTTCTCGTCAGATCGCAAACTGCTACCCAGCTTCGGGCCTGGTAAGTACCAGCATGGGAGACTGGCTGGGAATCCCGGGTGCAGTTGACATTTTGCTCTGTTTCTCCTCCGATTCCGAAAATTATTTATTGATGCTTAAATCCACAGTATACAAAGTGTGAAACTGTCAACGGCCATCCTAAGCTGAACGCGCCTGCTCTTGTCAGATCGCAGACTGCTACCCAGCTTAGGGCCTGGTAAGTAGCAGCATGGGAGACTGGCTGGGAATCCCGGGTGCAGTTGACATTTTAATCTGTTGCCGCCTTCCGTTCCGATTCGGAAAAGGATTTATTGATGCTTAAATCCACAATATACAGGGTGTGAAGCTGTCAACGGCCATCCTAAGCCTGAACGTGCCTGCTCTCCTCAGATCGCAGACTGCTGCCCGGCAGTTACCGGCATGGGAGACTGGCTGGCAATCCAAGGTGCCATTGACATTTTGCTCTGTTGCCGCCTTCCTCTCCGATTAATAAAAATATTTATTGATGCTTAAATCCACAATATACAAGGCGTGAAGATGTCAACGGCCATCCTAAGCTGAACGCGCCTGCTCTCGTCAGATCGCAGACTGCTACCCAGCTTAGGGCCCAGTAAGTACCGGCATGGGAGACTGGCTGGGAATCCCGGATGCAGTTGACATTTTGCTCTGTTGCCGCCTTCCGTTCCGATTCGAAAATAATTTATTGATGCTTAAATCCACAGTATACAAGGTGTGAAGCTGTCGACGACCATCCTAAGCTTAACGCGCCTGCTCTCGTCAGATCGCAGACTGGTACAGATCTTAGGGCCCGGTAAGTACCGGCATGGGACACTGGCTGGGAATCCCGGCTGCCGTTGCCATTTTGCTCTGTTGCCGCCTTCCATTCCGATTCCGAAAAGGATTTATTGATGCTTAAATGCACAGTATACAAAGTGTGAAGCTGTCAACGGCCATCCTAAGCTGAACGCGCCTGCTCTCGTCAGATCGCAGAATGCTACCCAGCTTAGGGCCCAGTAAGTACCAGCATGGGAGACTGGCTGGGAATCTCAGGTGTTGTTGACATTTTGCTCCGATTTCGAAAAGGATTTATTGATGCTTAAATCCACAGTATACAGGGTGTGAAGCCGTCTACGGCTATCCTAAGCTAAATGCGCCTGTTCTTGTCAGATCGCAGACTGCTGCCCGGCAAGTACAGGCATGGGAGACTGGCTGGCAATCCAAGGTGCTATTGACATTTTGCTCTGTTGCCGCCTTCCTCTCCGATTCCGAAAAGGATTTATTGATGCTTAAATGCACAGTATAAAGGGCATGAAGCTGTCAACGGCCATCCTAAGCTGAACGCACCTGCTCTCGTCAGATCGCAGACTGCTACCCAGCTTAGGGCCTGGTAAGTACCAGCATGGGAGACTGGCTGGGAATCTCAGGTGTTGTTGACATTTTGCTCTGTAGCTCTGTAGACATTTTGCTCCGATTCCGAAAAGGATTTATTGATGCTTAAATCCACAGTATACAGGGTGTGAAGCCGTCTACGGCTATCCTAAGCTGAATGCGCCTGTTCTTGTCAGATCGCAGACTGCTGCCCGGCAAGTACGGGCATGGGAGAATGGCTGGCAATCCAAGGTGCTATTGACATTTTGCTCTGTTGCCGCCTTCCTCTCCGATTCCGAAAAGGATTTATTGATGCTTAAATGCACAGTATAAAACGCATGAAGCTGTCAATGGCCATCCTAAGCTGAACGCGCCTGCTCTCGTCAGATCGCAGACTGCTACCCAGCTTAGGGCGCGGAAAGTACTGGCATGGGAGACTGGCTGGGAATCCCGGGTGCCGTTGACATTTTGCTCTATTGCTGCCTTCCGCTCCGATTACGAAAATAATTTATTGATGCTTAAATCCACAGTATACAAGGTGTGAAGCTGTCGACGGCCATCCTAAGCTTAACGCGCCTGCTCTCGTCAGATCGCAGACTGGTACAGATCTTAGGGCCCGGTAAGTACCGTCATGGGACACTGGCTGGGAATCCCGGCTGCCGTTGACATTTTGCTCTGTTGCCGCCTTCCGTTCCGTTCCGATTCCGAAAAGGATTTATTGATGCTTAAATGCACAGTATAAAGGGCAAGAAGCTGTCAACGGCCATCCTAAGCTGAACGCGCCTGCTCTCGTCAGATCGCAGACTGCTACCCAGCTTAGGGCCCGGTAAGTACCAGCATCGGAAACTGGCTGGGAATCCCAGGTATCGTTGACATTTTGCTCTGTTGCCGCCTTCCGCTCCGATTCCGAAAATAATTTATTGATGCTTAAATCCACAGTATAAAAGGTGTGAAGCTGTCGACGGCCATCCTAAGCTTAACGCGCCTGCTCTTGTCAGATCGCAGACTGGTACAGATCTTAGGGCCCGGTAAGTACCGGCATGGGACACTGGCTGTTAATCCCGGCTGCCGTTGACATTTTGCTCTGTTGCCGCCTTCCGTTCCGATTCCGAAAAGGATTTTGATGCTTAAATGCACAGTATACAAAGTGTGAAGCTGTCAACGGCCATCCTAAGCTGAACGCGCCTGCTTTCGTCAGATCGCAGACTACTACCCAGCTTAGGGCCTGGTAAGTACCAGCATGGGAGACTGGCTGGGAATCCCGGGTGCAGTTGACATTTTAATCTGTTGCCGCCTTCTTCTCCGAATAATAAAAATATTTATTGATGCTTAAATCCACAATATACAAGGCGTGAAGATGTCTACGGCCATCCTAAGCTGAACGCGCCTGCTCTCGTCAGATCGCAGACTGCTACCCAGCTTAGGGCCCAGTAAGTACCGGCATGGGAGACTGGCTGGGAATCCCGGATGCAGTTGACATTTTGCTCTGTTGCCGCCTTCCGTTCCGATTCCGAAAAGGATTTATTGATGCTTAAATGCACAGTATAAAAAGCATGAAGCTGTCAAAGGCCATCCTAAGCTGAACGCGCCTGCTCTCGTCAGATCGCAGACTGCTACCCAGCTTAGTGCCCGGTAAGTACTGGCATGGGAGACTGGCTGGGAATCCCGGTTGCCGTTGACATTTTGCTCTATTGCTGCCTTCCGCTCCGATTCCAAAAATAATTTATTGATGCTTAAATCCACAGTATACAAGGTGTGAAGCTGTCGACGGCCATCCTAAGCTTAACGCGCCTGCTCTCGTCAGATCGCAGACTGGTACAGATCTTAGGGCCCGGTAAGTACCGGCATGGGACACTGGCTGGGAATCCCGGCTGCCGTTGACATTTTGCTCTGTTGCCGCCTTCCGTTCCGATTCCGAAAAGGATTTATTGATGTTTAAATGCACAGTATACAAAGTGTGAAGCTGTCAACGGCCATCCTAAGCTGAATTCGCCTGCTCTCGTCAGATCGCAGACTGCTGGCCGGCAAGTACGGGCATGGGAGACTGGCTGGCAATCCAAGGTGCTATTGACATTTTGCTCTGTTGCCGTCTTCCTCTCCGATTAAAAAAAATATTTATTGATGCTTAAATCCACAGTATACAAGGCGTGAAGATGTCAACGGCCATCCTAAGCTGAACACGCCTGCTCTCGTCAGATCGCAGACTGCTACGCAGCTTAGGGCCCAGTAAGTACCGGCATGGGAGACTGGCTGGGAATCCCGGGTGCAGTTGACATTTTGCTCAGTTGCCGCCTTCCGTTCCGATTCCGAAAAGGATTTATTGATGCTTAAATGCACAGTATAAAAAGCATGAAGCTGTCAATGGCAATCCTAAGCTGAACGCGCCTGCTCTCGTCAGATCGCAGACTGGTACAGATCTTGAGGCCCGGTAAGTACCGGCATGGGACACTGGCTGGGAATCCTGGCTGCCGTTGACATTTTGCTCTGTTGCCGCCTTCCGTTCCGATTCCGAAAAGGATTTCTTGATGCTTAAATGCACAGTATAAAGGGCGAGAAGCTGTCAACGGCCATCCTAAGCTGAACGCGCCTGCTCTCGTCAGATTGCAGACTGCTACCCAGCTTAGGGCCCGGTAAGTACCAGCATGGGAGACTGACTGGGAATCCCAGGTGTCGTTGACATTTTGCTCTGTTGCCGCCTTCTGCTCCGATTCCGAAAAGGATTTATTGATGCTTAAATCCACAGTATACAAGGTGTGAAGCTGTCGACGGCCATCCTAAGCTTAACGCGCCTGCTCTCGTCAGATCGCAGACTGGTACAGATCTTAGGGCCCGGTAAGTACCGGCATGGGACACTGGCTGGGAATCCCGGCTGCCGTTGACATTTTGCTCTGTTGCCGCCTTCCGTTCCGATTCCGAAAAGGATTTATTGATGTTTAAATGCACAGTATACAAAGTGTGAAGCTGTCAACGGCCATCCTAAGCTGAATTCGCCTGCTCTCGTCAGATCGCAGACTGCTGGCCGGCAAGTACGGGCATGGGAGACTGGCTGGCAATCCAAGGTGCTATTGACATTTTGCTCTGTTGCCGCCTTCCTCTCCGATTAAAAAAAATATTTATTGATGCTTAAATCCACAGTATACAAGGCGTGAAGATGTCAACGGCCATCCTAAGCTGAACACGCCTGCTCTCGTCAGATCGCAGACTGCTACGCAGCTTAGGGCCCAGTAAGTACCGGCATGGGAGACTGGCTGGGAATCCCGGGTGCAGTTGACATTTTGCTCAGTTGCCGCCTTCCGTTCCGATTCCGAAAAGGATTTATTGATGCTTAAATGCACAGTATAAAAAGCATGAAGCTGTCAATGGCCATCCTAAGCTGAACGCGCCTGCTCTCGTCAGATCGCAGACTGGTACAGATCTTGGGGCCCGGTAAGTACCGGCATGGGACACTGGCTGGGAATCCTGGCTGCCGTTGACATTTTGCTCTGTTGCCGCCTTCCGTTCCGATTCCGAAAAGGATTTCTTGATGCTTAAATGCACAGTATAAAGGGCGAGAAGCTGTCAACGGCCATCCTAAGCTGAACGCGCCTGCTCTCGTCAGATTGCAGACTGCTACCCAGCTTAAGGCCCGGTAAGTACCAGCATGGGAGACTGACTGGGAATCCCAGGTGTCGTTGACATTTTGCTCTGTTGCCGCCTTCTGCTCCGATTCCGAAAAGGATTTATTGATGCTTAAATCCACAGTATACAGGGTGTGAAGATGTCTACGGCCATCCTAAGCTGAATGTGCTTGTTCTCGTCAGATCGCAGACTGCTACCCAGCTTCGGGCCTGGTAAGTACCAGCATGGGAGTCTGGCTGGGAATCCCGGGTGCAGTTGACATTTTGCTCTGTTTCTGCTCCGATTCCGAAAATTATTTATTGATGCTTAAATCCACAGTATACAAAGTGTGAAGCTGTCAACGGCCATCCTAAGCTGAACGCGCCTGCTCTCGTCAGATCGCAGACTGCTACCCAGCTTAGGGCCTGGTAAGTACCAGCATGGGAGACTGGCTGGAATCCCGGGTGCAGTTGACATTTTAATCTGTTGCCGCCTTCCGCTCCGATTCGGAAAAGGATTTATTGATGCTTAAATCCACAATATACAGGGTGTGAAGCTGTCAACGGCCATCCTAAGCTGAACGGGTCTGCTCTCCTCAGATCGCAGACTGCTGCCCGGGAGATACCGGCATGGGAGACTGGCTGGCAATCCAAGGTGCTATTGACATTTTGCTATGTTGCCGCCTTCCTCTCCTATTAATAAAAATATTTATTGATGCTTAAATCCACAATATACAAGGCGTGAAGATGTCAACGGCCATCCTAAGCTGAACGCGCCTACTCTCGTCAGATCGCAGACTGCTACCCATCTTAGGGCCCGGTAAGTACTGGCATGGGAGACTGGCTGGGAATCCCGGTTGCCGTTGACATTTTGCTCTATTGCTGCCTTCCGCTCCGATTCCGAAAATAATTTTTTGATGCTTAAATCCACAGTATACAAGGTGTGAAGCTGTCGACGGCCATCCTAAGCTTAACGCGCCTGCTCTCGTCAGATCGCAGACTTTTACCCAGCTTAGGGCCTGGTAAGTACCAGCATGGGAGACTGGCTGGGAATCTCAGGTGTTGTTGACATTTTGCTCTGTAGCTCTGTAGACATTTTGCTCCGATTCCGAAAAGGATTTATTGATGCTTAAATCCACAATATACAGGGTGTGAAGCCGTCTACGGCTATCCTAAGCTGAATGCGCCTGTTCTTGTCAGATCGCAGACTGCTGCCCGGCAAGTACGGGCATGGGAGGCTGGCTGGCAATCCAAGGTGCTATTGTCATTTTGCTCTGTTGCCGCCTTCCTCTCCGATTAAAAAAAAATATTTATTGATGCTTAAATCCACAGTATACAAGGTGTGAAGCTGTCGACGGCCATCCTAAGCTTAACGCGCCTGCTCTCGTCAGATCGCAGACTGGTACAGATCTTAGGGCCCGGTAAGTACCGGCATGGGACACTGGCTGGGAATCCCGGCTGCCGTTGACATTTTGCTCTGTTGCCGCCTTCCGTTCCGATTCCGAAAAGGATTTATTGATGTTTAAATGCACAGTATACAAAGTGTGAAGCTGTCAACGGCCATCCTAAGCTGAATTCGCCTGCTCTCGTCAGATCGCAGACTGCTGGCCGGCAAGTACGGGCATGGGAGACTGGCTGGCAATCCAAGGTGCTATTGACATTTTGCTCTGTTGCCGCCTTCCTCTCCGATTAAAAAAAATATTTATTGATGCTTAAATCCACAGTATACAAGGCGTGAAGATGTCAACGGCCATCCTAAGCTGAACACGCCTGCTCTCGTCAGATCGCAGACTGCTACGCAGCTTAGGGCCCAGTAAGTACCGGCATGGGAGACTGGCTGGGAATCCCGGGTGCAGTTGACATTTTGCTCAGTTGCCGCCTTCCGTTCCGATTCCGAAAAGGATTTATTGATGCTTAAATGCACAGTATAAAAAGCATGAAGCTGTCAATGGCAATCCTAAGCTGAACGCGCCTGCTCTCGTCAGATCACAGACTGGTACAGATCTTGGGGCCCGGTAAGTACCGGCATGGGACACTGGCTGGGAATCCTGGCTGCCGTTGACATTTTGCTCTGTTGCCGCCTTCCGTTCCGGTTCCGATTCCGAAAAGGATTTCTTGATGCTTAAATGCACAGTATAAAGGGCGAGAAGCTGTCAACGGCCATCCTAAGCTGAACGCGCCTGCTCTCGTCAGATTGCAGACTGCTACCCAGCTTAAGGCCCGGTAAGTACCAGCATGGGAGACTGACTGGGAATCCCAGGTGTCGTTGACATTTTGCTCTGTTGCCGCCTTCTGCTCCGATTCCGAAAAGGATTTATTGATGCTTAAATCCACAGTATACAGGGTGTGAAGATGTCTACGGCCATCCTAAGCTGAATGTGCTTGTTCTCGTCAGATCGCAGACTGCTACCCAGCTTCGGGCCTGGTAAGTACCAGCATGGGAGTCTGGCTGGGAATCCCGGGTGCAGTTGACATTTTGCTCTGTTTCTGCTCCGATTCCGAAAATTATTTATTGATGCTTAAATCCACAGTATACAAAGTGTGAAGCTGTCAACGGCCATCCTAAGCTGAACGCGCCTGCTCTCGTCAGATCGCAGACTGCTACCAAGCTTAGGGCCTGGTAAGTACCAGCATGGGAGACTGGCTGGAATCCCGGGTGCAGTTGACATTTTAATCTGTTGCCGCCTTCCGCTCCGATTCGGAAAAGGATTTATTGATGCTTAAATCCACAATATACAGGGTGTGAAGCTGTCAACGGCCATCCTAAGCTGAACGGGTCTGCTCTCCTCAGATCGCAGACTGCTGCCCGGGAGATACCGGCATGGGAGACTGGCTGGCAATCCAAGGTGCTATTGACATTTTGCTATGTTGCCGCCTTCCTCTCCTATTAATAAAAATATTTATTGATGCTTAAATCCACAATATACAAGGCGTGAAGATGTCAACGGCCATCCTAAGCTGAACGCGCCTACTCTCGTCAGATCGCAGACTGCTACCCAGCTTAGGGCCCGGTAAGTACTGGCATGGGAGACTGGCTGGGAATCCCGGTTGCCGTTGACATTTTGCTCTATTGCTGCCTTCCGCTCCGATTCCGAAAATAATTTTTTGATGCTTAAATCCACAGTATACAAGGTGTGAAGCTGTCGACGGCCATCGTAAGCTTAACGCGCCTGCTCTCGTCAGATCGCAGACTTTTACCCAGCTTAGGGCCTGGTAAGTACCAGCATGGGAGACTGGCTGGGAATCTCAGGTGTTGTTGACATTTTGCTCTGTAGCTCTGTAGACATTTTGCTCCGATTCCGAAAAGGATTTATTGATGCTTAAATCCACAATATACAGGGTGTGAAGCCGTCTACGGCTATCCTAAGCTGAATGCGCCTGTTCTTGTCAGATCGCAGACTGCTGCCCGGCAAGTACGGGCATGGGAGGCTGGCTGGCAATCCAAGGTGCTATTGTCATTTTGCTCTGTTGCCGCCTTCCTCTCCGATTAAAAAAAAATATTTATTGATGCTTAAATCCACAGTATACAAGGTGTGAAGCTGTCGACGGCCATCCTAAGCTTAACGCGCCTGCTCTCGTCAGATCGCAGACTGGTACAGATCTTAGGGCCCGGTAAGTACCGGCATGGGACACTGGCTGGGAATCCCGGCTGCCGTTGACATTTTGCTCTGTTGCCGCCTTCCGTTCCGATTCCGAAAAGGATTTATTGATGTTTAAATGCACAGTATACAAAGTGTGAAGCTGTCAACGGCCATCCTAAGCTGAATTCGCCTGCTCTCGTCAGATCGCAGACTGCTGGCCGGCAAGTACGGGCATGGGAGACTGGCTGGCAATCCAAGGTGCTATTGACATTTTGCTCTGTTGCCGCCTTCCTCTCCGATTAAAAAAAATATTTATTGATGCTTAAATCCACAGTATACAAGGCGTGAAGATGTCAACGGCCATCCTAAGCTGAACACGCCTGCTCTCGTCAGATCGCAGACTGCTACGCAGCTTAGGGCCCAGTAAGTACCGGCATGGGAGACTGGCTGGGAATCCCGGGTGCAGTTGACATTTTGCTCAGTTGCCGCCTTCCGTTCCGATTCCGAAAAGGATTTATTGATGCTTAAATGCACAGTATAAAAAGCATGAAGCTGTCAATGGCAATCCTAAGCTGAACGCGCCTGCTCTCGTCAGATCGCAGACTGGTACAGATCTTGGGGCCCGGTAAGTACCGGCATGGGACACTGGCTGGGAATCCTGGCTGCCGTTGACATTTTGCTCTGTTGCCGCCTTCCGTTCCGATTCCGAAAAGGATTTATTGATGCTTAAATGCACAGTATAAAAAGCATGAAGCTGTCAAAGGCCATCCTAAGCTGAACGTGCCTGCTCTTGTCAGATCGCAGACTGCTACCCAGCTTAGTGCCCGGTAAGTACTGGCATGGGAGACTGGCAGGGAATCCCGGTTGCCGTTGACATTTTGCTCTATTGCTGCCTTCCGCTCCGATTCCAAAAATAATTTATTGATGCTTAAATCCACAGTATACAAGGTGTGAAGCTGTCGACGGCCATCCTAAGCTTAACGCGCCTGCTCTCGTCAGATCGCAGACTGGTACAGATCTTAGGGCCCGGTAAGTACCGGCATGGGACACTGGCTGGGAATCCCGGCTGCCGTTGACATTTTGCTCTGTTGCCGCCTTCCGTTCCGATTCCGAAAAGGATTTATTGATGTTTAAATGCACAGTATACAAAGTGTGAAGCTGTCAACGGCCATCCTAAGCTGAATTCGCCTGCTCTCGTCAGATCGCAGACTGCTGGCCGGCAAGTACGGGCATGGGAGACTGGCTGGCAATCCAAGGTGCTATTGACATTTTGCTCTGTTGCCGCCTTCCTCTCCGATTAAAAAAAATATTTATTGATGCTTAAATCCACAGTATACAAGGCGTGAAGATGTCAACGGCCATCCTAAGCTGAACACGCCTGCTCTCGTCAGATCGCAGACTGCTACGCAGCTTAGGGCCCGGTAAGTACTGGCATGGGAGACTGGCTGGAAATCCCTGGTGCCGTTGACATTTTGCTCTATTGCTGCCTTCCGCTCCGATTCCGAAAAGAATTTATTGATACTTAAATCCACAGTATACAAGGTGTGAAGCTGTCGACGGCCAGCCTAAGCTGAACGCGCCTGCTCTCGTCAGATCGCAGACTGCTACCCAGCTTAGGGCCCGGTAAGTACCAGCATGGGAGACTGGCTGGGAATCCCAGGTGTCGTTGACATTTTGCTCTGTTGCCGCCTTCCGCTCCGATTCCGAAAAGGATTTATTGATGCTTAAATCCACCATATACAGTATACATTGTGTGAAGATGTCTACGGCCATCCTAAGCTGAATGCGCCTGTTCTCGTCAGATTGCAGACTGCTACCCAGCTTCGGGCCTGGTAAGTACCAGCATGGGAGACTGGCTGGGAAATCCCGGGTGCAGTTGACATTTTGCTCTGTTTCTGCTCCGATTCCGAAAATTATTTATTGATGCTTAAATCCACAGTATACAAAGTGTGAAGCTGTCAACGGCCATCCTAAGCTGAACGCGCCTGCTCTCGTCAGATCGCAGACTGGTACAGATCTTGGGGCCCGGTAAGTACCGGCATGGGACACTGGCTGGGAATCCCGGCTGCCGTTGACATTTTGCTCTGTTGCCGCCTTCCGTTCCGTTCCGAAAAGGATTTATTGATGCTTAAATGCACAATATACAAAGTGTGAAGCTGTCAACGGCCATCCTAAGCTGAACGCGCCTGCTCTCGTCAGATCGCAGAATGATACCCAGCTTTGGGCCTTGTAAGTACCAGCATGGGAGACTGGCTGGGAGTCCCGGGTGCAGTTGACATTTTAATCTGTTGACGCCTTCCGCTCCGATTCGGAAAAGGATTTATTGATGCTTAAATCCACAATATAAAGGGCGTGAAGCTGTCAATGGCCTTCCTAAGCTGAACGCGCCTGCTCTCGTCAGATCGCAGACTGCTACCCAGCTTAGGGCGCGGAAAGTACTAGCATGGGAGACTGGCTGGGAATCCCAGGTGTTGTTGACATTTTGCTCTGTTGCCGCCTTCTGCTCCGATTCCGAAAATGATTTATTGATGCTTAAATCCACAGTATACAGGGTGTGAAGCCGTCTACTGCTATCCTAAGCTGAATGCGCCTGTTCTCGTCAGATCGCAGACTGCTACCCAGCTTCGGGCCTGGTAAGTACCAGCATGGGAGACAGGCTGGGAATCCCGAGTGCAGTCGACATTTTAATCTGTTGCCGCCTTCCGCTCCGATTCAGAAAAGGATTTATTGATGCTTAAATCCACAATTTACAGGGTGTGAAGCTGTCAACGGCCATCGTAAGCCTGAACGTGCCTGCTCTCCTCAGATCGCAGACTGCTGCCCGGCAGATACAGGCATGGGAGACTGGCTGGCAATCCAAGGTGCCATTGACATTTTGCTCTGTTGCCGCCTTCTTCTCCGAATAATAAAAATATTTATTGATGCTTAAATCCACAATATACAAGGCGTAAAGATGTCAACGGCCATCCTAAGCTGAACGTGCCTGCTCTCGTCAGATCGCAGACTGCTGCCCGGCAGTTACCGGCATGGGAGACTGGCTGGCAATCCAAGGTGCCATTGACATTTTGCTCTGTTGCCGCCTTCTTCTCCGAATAATAAAAATATTTATTGATGCTTAAATCCACAATATACAAGGCGTGAAGATGTCTACGGCCATCCTAAGCTGAACGCGCCTGCTCTCGTCAGATCGCAGACTGCTACCCAGCTTAGGGCCCAGTAAGTACCGGCATGGGAGACTGGCTGGGAATCCCGGATGCAGTTGACATTTTGCTCTGTTGCCGCCTTCCGTTCCGATTCCGAAAAGGATTTATTGATGCTTAAATGCACAGTATAAAAAGCATGAAGCTGTCAAAGGCCATCCTAAGCTGAACGCGCCTGCTCTCGTCAGATCGCAGACTGCTACCCAGCTTAGTGCCCGGTAAGTACTGGCATGGGAGACTGGCTGGAAATCCCGGTTGCCGTTGACATTTTGCTCTATTGCTGCCTTCCGCTCCGATTCCAAAAATAATTTATTGATGCTTAAATCCACAGTATACAAGGTGTGAAGCTGTCGACGGCCATCCTAAGCTTAACGCGCCTGCTCTCGTCAGATCGCAGACTGGTACAGATCTTAGGGCCCGGTAAGTACCGGCATGGGACACTGGCTGGGAATCCCGGCTGCCGTTGACATTTTGCTCTGTTGCCGCCTTCCGTTCCGATTCCGAAAAGGATTTATTGATGTTTAAATGCACAGTATACAAAGTGTGAAGCTGTCAACGGCCATCCTAAGCTGAATTCGCCTGCTCTCGTCAGATCGCAGACTGCTGGCCGGCAAGTACGGGCATGGGAGACTGGCTGGCAATCCAAGGTGCTATTGACATTTTGCTCTGTTGCCGCCTTCCTCTCCGATTAAAAAAAATATTTATTGATGCTTAAATCCACAGTATACAAGGCGTGAAGATGTCAACGGCCATCCTAAGCTGAACACGCCTGCTCTCGTCAGATCGCAGACTGCTACGCAGCTTAGGGCCCAGTAAGTACCGGCATGGGAGACTGGCTGGGAATCCCGGGTGCAGTTGACATTTTGCTCAGTTGCCGCCTTCCGTTCCGATTCCGAAAAGGATTTATTGATGCTTAAATGCACAGTATAAAAAGCATGAAGCTGTCAATGGCAATCCTAAGCTGAACGCGCCTGCTCTCGTCAGATCGCAGACTGGTACAGATCTTGGGGCCCGGTAAGTACCGGCATGGGACACTGGCTGGGAATCCTGGCTGCCGTTGACATTTTGCTCTGTTGCCGCCTTCCGTTCCGATTCCGAAAAGGATTTCTTGATGCTTAAATGCACAGTATAAAGGGCGAGAAGCTGTCAACGGCCATCCTAAGCTGAACGCGCCTGCTCTCGTCAGATTGCAGACTGCTACCCAGCTTAGGGCCCGGTAAGTACCAGCATGGGAGACTGACTGGGAATCCCAGGTGTCGTTGACATTTTGCTCTGTTGCCGCCTTCTGCTCCGATTCCGAAAAGGATTTATTGATGCTTAAATCCACAGTATACAGGGTGTGAAGATGTCTACGGCCATCCTAAGCTGAATGTGCTTGTTCTCGTCAGATCGCAGACTGCTACCCAGCTTCGGGCCTGGTAAGTACCAGCATGGGAGTCTGGCTGGGAATCCCGGGTGCAGTTGACATTTTGCTCTGTTTCTGCTCCGATTCCGAAAATTATTTATTGATGCTTAAATCCACAGTATACAAAGTGTGAAGCTGTCAACGGCCATCCTAAGCTGAACGCGCCTGCTCTCGTCAGATCGCAGACTGCTACCAAGCTTAGGGCCTGGTAAGTACCAGCATGGGAGACTGGCTGGAATCCCGGGTGCAGTTGACATTTTAATCTGTTGCCGCCTTCCGCTCCGATTCGGAAAAGGATTTATTGATGCTTAAATCCACAATATACAGGGTGTGAAGCTGTCAACGGCCATCCTAAGCTGAACGGGTCTGCTCTCCTCAGATCGCAGACTGCTGCCCGGGAGATACCGGCATGGGAGACTGGCTGGCAATCCAAGGTGCTATTGACATTTTGCTATGTTGCCGCCTTCCTCTCCTATTAATAAAAATATTTATTGATGCTTAAATCCACAATATACAAGGCGTGAAGATGTCAACGGCCATCCTAAGCTGAACGCGTCTACTCTCGTCAGATCGCAGACTGCTACCCAGCTTAGGGCCCGGTAAGTACTGGCATGGGAGACTGGCTGGGAATCCCGGTTGCCGTTGACATTTTGCTCTATTGCTGCCTTCCGCTCCGATTCCGAAAATAATTTTTTGATGCTTAAATCCACAGTATACAAGGTGTGAAGCTGTCGACGGCCATCCTAAGCTTAACGCGCCTGCTCTCGTCAGATCGCAGACTTTTACCCAGCTTAGGGCCTGGTAAGTACCAGCATGGGAGACTGGCTGGGAATCTCAGGTGTTGTTGACATTTTGCTCTGTAGCTCTGTAGACATTTTGCTCCGATTCCGAAAAGGATTTATTGATGCTTAAATCCACAATATACAGGGTGTGAAGCCGTCTACGGCTATCCTAAGCTGAATGCGCCTGTTCTTGTCAGATCGCAGACTGCTGCCCGGCAAGTACGGGCATGGGAGGCTGGCTGGCAATCCAAGGTGCTATTGTCATTTTGCTCTGTTGCCGCCTTCCTCTCCGATTAAAAAAAAATATTTATTGATGCTTAAATCCACAGTATACAAGGTGTGAAGCTGTCGACGGCCATCCTAAGCTTAACGCGCCTGCTCTCGTCAGATCGCAGACTGGTACAGATCTTAGGGCCCGGTAAGTACCGGCATGGGACACTGGCTGGGAATCCCGGCTGCCGTTGACATTTTGCTCTGTTGCCGCCTTCCGTTCCGATTCCGAAAAGGATTTATTGATGTTTAAATGCACAGTATACAAAGTGTGAAGCTGTCAACGGCCATCCTAAGCTGAATTCGCCTGCTCTCGTCAGATCGCAGACTGCTGGCCGGCAAGTACGGGCATGGGAGACTGGCTGGCAATCCAAGGTGCTATTGACATTTTGCTCTGTTGCCGCCTTCCTCTCCGATTAAAAAAAATATTTATTGATGCTTAAATCCACAGTATACAAGGCGTGAAGATGTCAACGGCCATCCTAAGCTGAACACGCCTGCTCTCGTCAGATCGCAGACTGCTACGCAGCTTAGGGCCCAGTAAGTACCGGCATGGGAGACTGGCTGGGAATCCCGGGTGCAGTTGACATTTTGCTCAGTTGCCGCCTTCCGTTCCGATTCCGAAAAGGATTTATTGATGCTTAAATGCACAGTATAAAAAGCATGAAGCTGTCAATGGCCATCCTAAGCTGAACGCGCCTGCTCTCGTCAGATCGCAGACTGGTACAGATCTTGGGGCCCGGTAAGTACCGGCATGGGACACTGGCTGGGAATCCTGGCTGCCGTTGACATTTTGCTCTGTTGCCGCCTTCCGTTCCGATTCCGAAAAGGATTTCTTGATGCTTAAATGCACAGTATAAAGGGCGAGAAGCTGTCAACGGCCATCCTAAGCTGAACGCGCCTGCTCTCGTCAGATTGCAGACTGCTACCCAGCTTAAGGCCCGGTAAGTACCAGCATGGGAGACTGACTGGGAATCCCAGGTGTCGTTGACATTTTGCTCTGTTGCCGCCTTCTGCTCCGATTCCGAAAAGGATTTATTGATGCTTAAATCCACAGTATACAGGGTGTGAAGATGTCTACGGCCATCCTAAGCTGAATGTGCTTGTTCTCGTCAGATCGCAGACTGCTACCCAGCTTCGGGCCTGGTAAGTACCAGCATGGGAGTCTGGCTGGGAATCCCGGGTGCAGTTGACATTTTGCTCTGTTTCTGCTCCGATTCCGAAAATTATTTATTGATGCTTAAATCCACAGTATACAAAGTGTGAAGCTGTCAACGGCCATCCTAAGCTGAACGCGCCTGCTCTCGTCAGATCGCAGACTGCTACCCAGCTTAGGGCCTGGTAAGTACCAGCATGGGAGACTGGCTGGAATCCCGGGTGCAGTTGACATTTTAATCTGTTGCCGCCTTCCGCTCCGATTCGGAAAAGGATTTATTGATGCTTAAATCCACAATATACAGGGTGTGAAGCTGTCAACGGCCATCCTAAGCTGAACGGGTCTGCTCTCCTCAGATCGCAGACTGCTGCCCGGGAGATACCGGCATGGGAGACTGGCTGGCAATCCAAGGTGCTATTGACATTTTGCTATGTTGCCGCCTTCCTCTCCTATTAATAAAAATATTTATTGATGCTTAAATCCACAATATACAAGGCGTGAAGATATCAACGGCCATCCTAAGCTGAACGCGCCTACTCTCGTCAGATCGCAGACTGCTACCCAGCTTAGGGCCCGGTAAGTACTGGCATGGGAGACTGGCTGGGAATCCCGGTTGCCGTTGACATTTTGCTCTATTGCTGCCTTCCGCTCCGATTCCGAAAATAATTTTTTGATGCTTAAATCCACAGTATACAAGGTGTGAAGCTGTCGACGGCCATCCTAAGCTTAACGCGCCTGCTCTCGTCAGATCGCAGACTTTTACCCAGCTTAGGGCCTGGTAAGTACCAGCATGGGAGACTGGCTGGGAATCTCAGGTGTTGTTGACATTTTGCTCTGTAGCTCTGTAGACATTTTGCTCCGATTCCGAAAAGGATTTATTGATGCTTAAATCCACAATATACAGGGTGTGAAGCCGTCTACGGCTATCCTAAGCTGAATGCGCCTGTTCTTGTCAGATCGCAGACTGCTGCCCGGCAAGTACGGGCATGGGAGGCTGGCTGGCAATCCAAGGTGCTATTGTCATTTTGCTCTGTTGCCGCCTTCCTCTCCGATTAAAAAAAAATATTTATTGATGCTTAAATCCACAGTATACAAGGTGTGAAGCTGTCGACGGCCATCCTAAGCTTAACGCGCCTGCTCTCGTCAGATCGCAGACTGGTACAGATCTTAGGGCCCGGTAAGTACCGGCATGGGACACTGGCTGGGAATCCCGGCTGCCGTTGACATTTTGCTCTGTTGCCGCCTTCCGTTCCGCTCCGATTCGGAAAAGGATTTATTGATGCTTAAATGCACAGTATAATTGCCGGGAAGCTGTCAACGGCCATTCTAAGCTGAACGCGCCTGCTCTCGTCAGATCGCAGACTGCTACCCAGCTTAGGGCCTGGTATGTACCAGCATGGGAGACTGGCTGGGAATCTCAGGTGTTGTTGACATTTTGCTCTGTAGCTCTGTAGACATTTTGCTCCGATTTCGAAAAGGATTTATTGATGCTTAAATCCACAGTATACAGGGTGTGAAGCCGTCTACGGCTATCCTAAGCTGAATGCGCCTGTTCTTGTCAGATCGCAGACTGCTGCCCGGCAAGTACGGGCATGGGAGACTGGCTGGCAATCCAAGGTGCTATTGACATTTTGATCTGTTGCCGCCTTCCTCTCCGATTAAAAAAAATATTTATTGATGCTTAAATCCACAGTATACAAGGCGTGAAGATGTCAACAGCCATCCTAAGCTGAACGCGCCTGCTCTCGTCAGATCGCAGACTGCTACGCAGCTTAGGGCCCAGTAAGTACCGGCATGGGAGACTGGCTGGGAATCCCGGGTGCAGTTGACATTTTGCTCTGTTTCTGCTCCGATTCCGAAAATTATTTATTGATGCTTAAATCCACAGTATACAAAATGTGAAGCTGTCAACGGCCATCCTAAGCCTGAACGTGCCTGCTCTCCTCAGATCGCAGACTGCTGCCCGGCAGATACCGGCATGGGAGACTGGCTGGCAATCCAAGGTGCCATTGACATTTTGGTCTGTTGCCGCCTTCCTCTCCGATTAATAAAAATATTTATTGATGCTTAAATCCACAATATACAACGCATAAAGATGTCAACGGCCATCCTAAGCTGAACGCGCCTGCTCTCGTCAGATCGCAGACTGCTACCCAGCTTAGGGCCTAGTAAGTACCGGCATGGGAGACTGGCTGGGAATCCCGGGTGCAGTTGACATTTTGCTCTGTTGCCGCCTTCTGTTCCGATTCCGAAAAGGATTTATTGATGCTTAAATGCACAGTATAAAAAACACGAAGCTGTCAAAGGCCATCCTAAGCTGAACGCGCCTGCTCTCGTCAGATCGCAGACTGCTACCCAGCTTAGGGCCTGGTAAGTACCAGCATGGGAGACTGGCTGGGAATCCCGGGTACAGTTGACATTTTAATCTGTTGCCGCCTTCCGCTCCGATTCGGAAAAGGATTTATTGATGCTTAAATCCACAGTATACAAAGTGTGAAGCTGTCAACAGCCATCCTAGGCTGAACGCGCCTGCTCTCGTCAGATCGCAGACTGCTACCCAACTCAGGGCCTGGTAAGTACCAGCATGGGAGACTGGCTGGAATCCCGGGTGCAGTTGACATTTTAATCTGTTGCCGCCTTCCGCTCCGATTCGGAAAAGGATTTATTGATGCTTAAATCCACAATATACAGCGTGTGAAGCTGTCAATGGCCATCCTAAGCCTGAACGTGCCTGCTCTCCTCAGATCGCAGACTGCTGCCCGTCAGATACAGGCACTGGAGACTGGCTGGCAATCCAAGGTGCCATTGACATTTTGCTCTGTTGCCGCCTTCCTCTCCGATTAATAAAAATATTTATTGATGCTTAAATCCACAATATACAAGGCGTGAAGATGTCAATGGCCATCCTAAGCTGAACGCGCCTGCTCTCGTCAGATTGCAGACTGCTACCCAGCTTAGGGCCCGGTAAGTACCAGCATGGGAGACTGGCTGGGAATCCCAGGTGTCGTTGACATTTTGCTCTGTTGCCGCCTTCCGCTCCGATTCCGAAAAGGATTTATTGATGCTTAAATCCACCATATACAGTATACATTGTGTGAAGACGTCTACGGCCATCCTAAGCTGAATGCGCCTGTTCTCGTCAGATCGCAGACTGCTACCCAGCTTCGGGCCTGGTAAGTACCAGCATGGGAGACTGGCTGGGAATCCCGGGTGCAGTTGACATTTTGCTCTGTTTCTGCTCCGATTCCGAAAATTATTTATTGATGCTTAAATCCACAGTATACAAAGTGTGAAGCTGTCAACGGCCATCCTAAGCTGAACGCGCCTGCTCTCCTCAGATCGCAGACTGCTGCCCGGCAGATACCGGCATGGGAGACTGGCTGGCAATCCAAGGTGCCATTGACATTTTGCTCTGTTGCCGCCTTCCTCTCCGATTAATAAAAATATTTATTGATGCTTAAATCCACAATATACAACGCATAAAGATGTCAACGGCCATCCTAAGCTGAACGCGCCTGCTCTCGTCAGATCGCAGATTGCTACCCAGCTTAGGGCCTAGTAAGTACCGGCATGGGAGACTGGCTGGGAATCCCGGGTGCAGTTGACATTTTGCTCTGTTGCCGCCTTCTGTTCCGATTCCGAAAAGGATTTATTGATGCTTAAATGCACAGTATAAAAAACACGAAGCTGTCAAAGGCCATCCTAAGCTGAACGCGCCTGCTCTCGTCAGAGCGCAGACTGGTACAGATCTTAGGGTCCGGTAAGTACCGGCATGGGACACTGGCTGGGAATCCCGGCTGCCGTTGACATTTTGCTCTGTTGCCGCCTTCCGTTCCGATTCCGAAAAGGATTTATTGATGCTTAAATCCACAGTATACAAAGTGTGAAGCTGTCAACGGCCATCCTAAGCTGAACGCGCCTGCTCTCGTCAGATCGCAGACTGCTACCCAGCTTAAAGCCTGGTAAGTACCAGCATGGGAGACTGGCTGGGAATCCCGGGTGCAGTTGACATTTTAATCTGTTGCCGCCTTCCGCTCCGATTCGGAAAAGGATTTATTGATGCTTAAATCCACAGTATACAGTGTGTGAAGCCGTCTACGGCTATCCTAAGCTGCATGCGCCTGTTCTAGTCAGATCGCAGACTGCTGCCCGGCAAGTACGGGCATGGGAGACTGGCTGGCAATCCAAGGTACTATTGACATTTTGCTCTGTTGCCGCCTTCCTCTCAGATTCCGAAAAGGATTTATTGATGCTTAAATGCACAGTATAAAAAGCATGAAGCTGTCAATGGCCATCCTAAGCTGAACGCGCCTGCTCTCTTCAGATCGCAGACTGCTACCCAGCTTAGGGCCCGGTAAGTACTGGCATGGGAGACTGGCTGGAAATCCCTGGTGCCGTTGACATTTTGCTCTATTGCTGCCTTCCGCTCCGATTCCAAAAATAATTTATTGATGCTTAAATCCACCATATACAGTATACATTGTGTGAAGATGTCTACGGCCATCCTAAGCTGAATGCGCCTGTTCTCGTCAGATCGCAGACTGCTACCCAGCTTCGGGCCTGGTAAGTACCAGCATGGGAGACTGGCTGGGAATCCCGGGTGCAGTTGACATTTTGCTCTGTTTCTGCTCCGATTCCGAAAATTATTTATTGATGCTTAAATCCACAGTATACAAAGTGTGAAGCTGTCAACGGCCATCCTAAGCTGAACGCGCCTGCTCTCGTCAGATCGCAGACTGGTACAGATCTTAGGGCCCGGTAAGTACCGGCATGGGACACTGGCTGGGAATCCCGGGTGCAGTTGACATTTTAATCTGTTGCCGCCTTCCCCTCCGATTCGGAAAATGATTTATTGATGCTTTAATCCACAATATACAGGGTGTGAAGCTGTCAACGGCCATCCTAAGCCTGAACGTGCCTGCTCTCCTCAGATCGCAGACCGCGGCATGGGAGACTGGCTGGCAATCCAAGGTGCCATTGACATTTTGCTCTGTTGCCGCCTTCCTCTCCGATTAATAAAAATATTTATTGATGCTTAAATCCACAATATACAACGCGTAAAGATGTCAACGGCCATCCTAAGCTGAACGCGCCTGCTCTCGTTAGATCGCAGACTGCTACCCAGCTTAGGGCCTGGTAAGTACCAGCATGGGAGACTGGCTGGGAATCCCGTGTGCAGTTGACATTTTGCTCTATTGCTGCCTTCCGCTCCGATTCCGAAAATAATTTATTGATGCTTAAATCCACAGTGTACAAGGTGTGAAGCTGTCGACCGCCATCCTAAGCTGAACGCGCCTGCTCTCGTCAGATCGCAGACTGCTACCCAGCTTAGGGCCCGGTAAGTACCAGCATGGGAGACTGGCTGGGAATCCCAGGTGTCGTTGACATTTTGCTCTGTTGCCGCCTTCCGCTCCGATTCCGAAAAGGATTTATTGATGCTTAAATCCACCATATACAGTATACATTGTGTGAAGATGTCTATGGCCATCCTAAGCTGAATGCGCCTGTTCTCGTCAGATCGCAGACTGCTACCCAGCTTCGGGCCTGGTAAGTACCAGCATGGGAGACTGGCTGGGAATCCCGGGTGCAGTTGACATTTTGCTCTGTTTCTGCTCCGATTCCGAAAATTATTTATTGATGCTTAAATCCACAGTATACAAAGTGTGAAGCTGTCAACGGCCATCCTAAGCTGAACGCGCCTGCTCTCGTCAGATCGCAGACTGGTACAGATCTTAGGGCCCGGTAAGTACCGGCATGGGACACTGGCTGGGAATCCCGGCTGCCGTTGACATTTTGCTCTGTTGCCGCCTTCCGTTCCGTTCCGAAAAGGATTTATTGATGCTTAAATGCACAATATACAAAGTGTGAAGCTGTCAACGGCCATCCTAAGCTGAATGCGCCTGCTCTCGTCAGATCGCAGAATGATACCCAGCTTTGGGCCTTGTAAGTACCAGCATGGGAGACTGGCTGGGAGTCCCGGGTGCAGTTGACATATTAATCTGTTGACGCCTTCCGCTCCGATTCGGAAAAGGATTTATTGATGCTTAAATCCACAATATAAAGGGCGTGAAGCTGTCAATGGCCATCCTAAGCTGAACACGCCTGCTCTCGTCAGATCGCAGACTGCTACCCAGCTTAGGGCGCGGAAAGTACTAGCATGGGAGACTGGCTGGGAATCCCAGGTGTTGTTGACATTTTGCTCTGTTGCCGCCTTCCGCTCCGATTCCGAAAATGATTTATTGATGCTTAAATCCACAGTATACAGGGTGTGAAGCCGTCTACGGCTATCCTAAGCTGAATGCGCCTGTTCTCATCAGATCGCAGACTGCTACCCAGCTTCGGGCCTGGTAAGTACCAGCATGGGAGACAGGCTGGGAATCCCGGGTGCAGTCGACATTTTAATCTGTTGCCGCCTTCCGCTCCGATTCAGAAAAGGATTTATTGATGCTTAAATCCAACGGCCATCGATGCTTAAAGTCAACGGCCATCGTAAGCCTGAACGTGCCTGCTCTCCTCAGATCGCAGACTGCTGCCCGGCAGATACAGGCATGGGAGACTGGCTGGCAATCCAAGGTGCCATTGACATTTTGCTCTGTTGCCGCCTTCTTCTCCGAATAATAAAAATATTTATTGATGCTTAAATCCACAATATACAAGGCGTAAAGATGTCAACGGCCATCCTAAGCTGAACGTGCCTGCTCTCGTCAGATCGCAGACTGCTGCCCGGCAGTTACCGACATGGGAGACTGGCTGGCAATCCAAGGTGCCATTTACATTTTGCTCTGTTGCCGCCTTCTTCTCCGAATAATAAAAATATTTATTGATGCTTAAATCCACAATATACAAGGCGTGAAGATGTCTACGGCCATCCTAAGCTGAACGCGCCTGCTCTCGTCAGATCGCAGACTGCTACCCAGCTTAGGGCCCAGTAAGTACCGGCATGGGAGACTGGCTGGGAATCCCGGATGCAGTTGACATTTTGCTCTGTTGCCGCCTTCCGTTCTGATTCCGAAAAGGATTTATTGATGCTTAAATGCACAGTATAAAAAGCATGAAGCTGTCAAAGGCCATCCTAAGCTGAACGCGCCTGCTCTTGTCAGATCGCAGACTGCTACCCAGCTTAGGGCCTGGTAAGTACTGGCATGGGAGACTGGCTGGGAATCCCGGTTGCCGTTGACATTTTGCTCTATTGCTGCCTTCCGCTCCGATTCCAAAAATAATTTATTGATGCTTAAATCCACAGTATACAAGGTGTGAAGCTGTCGACGGCCATCCTAAGCTTAACGCGCCTGCTCTCGTCAGATCGCAGACTGGTACAGATCTTAGGGCCCGGTAAGTACCGGCATGGGACACTGGCTGGGAATCCCGGCTGCCGTTGACATTTTGCTCTGTTGCCGCCTTCCGTTCCGATTCCGAAAAGGATTTATTGATGTTTAAATGCACAGTATACAAAGTGTGAAGCTGTCAACGGCCATCCTAAGCTGAATTCGCCTGCTCTCGTCAGATTGCAGACTGCTGGCCGGCAAGTACGGGCATGGGAGACTGGCTGGCAATCCAAGGTGCTATTGACATTTTGCTCTGTTGCCGCCTTCCTCTCCGATTAAAAAAAATATTTATTGATGCTTAAATCCACAGTATACAAGGCGTGAAGATGTCAACGGCCATCCTAAGCTGAACACGCCTGCTCTCGTCAGATCGCAGACTGCTACGCAGCTTAGGGCCCAGTAAATACCGGCATGGGAGACTGGCTGGGAATCCCGGGTGCGGTTGCCGCCTTCCGTTCCGATTCCGAAAAGGATTTATTGATGCTTAAATGCACAGTATAAAAAGCATGAAGCTGTCAATGGCCATCCTAAGCTGAACGTGCCTGCTCTCGTCAGATCGCAGACTGGTACAGATCTTGGGGCCCGGTAAGTACCGGCATGGGACACTGGCTGGGAATCCTGGCTGCCGTTGACATTTTGCTCTGTTGCCGCCTTCCGTTCCGATTCCGAAAAGAATTTCTTGATGCTTAAATGCACAGTATAAAGGGTGAGAAGCTGTCAACGGCCATCCTAAGCTGAACGCGCCTGCTCTCGTCAGATTGCAGACTGCTACCCAGCTTAGGGCCTGGTAAGTACCAGCATGGGAGACTGACTGGGAATCCCAGGTGTCGTTGACATTTTGCTCTGTTGCCGCCTTCTGCTCCGATTCCGAAAAGGATTTATTGATGCTTAAAGCCACAGTATACAGGGTGTGAAGATGTCTACGGCCATCCTAAGCTGAATGTGCCTGTTCTCGTCAGATTGCAGACTGCTACCCAGCTTCGGGCCTGGTAAGTACCAGCATGGGAGTCTGGCTGGGAATCCCGGGTGCAGTTGACATTTTGCTCTGTTTCTGCTCCGATTCCGAAAATTATTTATTTATGCTTAAATCCACAGTATACAAAGTGTGAAGCTGTCAACGGCCATCCTAAGCAGAACGCGCCTGCTCTCGTCAGATCGCAGACTGCTACCCAGCTTAGGGCCTGGTAAGTACCAGCATGGGAGACTGGCTGGAATCCCGGGTGCAGTTGACATTTTAATCTGTTGCCGCCTTCCGCTCTGATTCGGAAAAGGATTTATTGATGCTTAAATCCACAATATACAGGGTGTGAAGCTGTCAACGGCCATCCTAAGCTGAACGGATCTGCTCTCCTCAGATCGCAGACTGCTGCCCGGGAGATACCGGCATGGGAGACTGGCTGGCAATCCAAGGTGCTATTGACATTTTGCTATGTTGCCGCCTTCCTCTCCTATTAATAAAAATATTTATTGATGCTTAAATCCACAATATACAAGGCGTGAAGATGTCAACGGCCATCCTAAGCTGAACGCGCCTACTCTCGTCAGATCGCAGACTGCTACCCAGCTTAGGGCCCGGTAAGTACTGGCATGGGAGACTGGCTGGGAATCCCGGTTGCCGTTGACATTTTGCTCTATTGCTGCCTTCCGATCCGATTCCGAAAATAATTTATTGATGCTTAAATCCACAGTATACAAGGTGTGACGCTGTCGACGGCCATCCTAAGCTTAACGCGCCTGCTCTCGTCAGATCGCAGACTTTTACCCAGCTTAGGGCCTGGTAAGTACCAGCATGGGAGACTGGCTGGGAATCTCAGGTGTTGTTGACATTTTGCTCTGTAGCTCTGTAGACATTTTGCTCCGATTCCGAAAAGGATTTATTGATGCTTAAATCCACAATATACAGGGTGTGAAGCCGTTTACGGCTATCCTAAGCTGAATGCGCCTGTTCTTGTCAGATCGCAGACTGCTGCCCGGCAAGTACGGGCATGGGAGGCTGGCTGGCAATCCAAGGTGCTATTGTCATTTTGCTCTGTTGCCGCCTTCCTCTCCGATTAAAAAAAAATATTTATTGATGCTTAAATCCACAGTATACAAGGTGTGAAGCTGTCGACGGCCATCCTAAGCTTAACGCGCCTGCTCTCGTCAGATCGCAGACTGGTACAGATCTTAGGGCCCGGTAAGTACCGGCATGGGACACTGGCTGGGAATCCCGGCTGCCGTTGACATTTTGCTCTGTTGCCGCCTTCCGTTCCGCTCCGATTCGGAAAAGGATTTATTGATGCTTAAATGCACAGTATAATTGCCGGGAAGCTGTCAACGGCCATTCTAAGCTGAACGCGCCTGCTCTCGTCAGATCGCAGACTGCTACCCAACTCAGGGCCTGGTAAGTACCAGCATGGGAGACTGGCTGGAATCCCGGGTGCAGTTGACATTTTAATCTGTTGCCGCCTTCCGCTCCGATTCCGAAAAGGATTTATTGATGCTTAAATCCACAGTATACAAGGCGTGAACATGTCAACGGCCATCCTAAGCTGAACGTGCCTGCTCTCGTCAGATCGCAGACTGCTACGCAGCTTAGGGCCCAGTAAGTACCGGCATGGGAGACTGGCTGGGAATCCCGGGTGCAGTTGACATTTTGCTCTGTTTCTGCTCCGATTCCGAAAATTATTTATTGATGCTTAAATCCACAGTATACAAAATGTGAAGCTGTCAACGGCCATCCTAAGCCTGAACGTGCCTGCTCTCCTCAGATCGCAGACTGCTGCCCGGCAGATACCGGCATGGGAGACTGGCTGGCAATCCAAGGTGCCATTGACATTTTGGTCTGTTGCCGCCTTCCTCTCCGATTAATAAAAATATTTATTGATGCTTAAATCCACAATATACAACGCATAAAGATGTCAATGGCCATCCTAAGCTGAACGCGCCTGCTCTCGTCAGATCGCAGACTGCTGCCCAGCTTAGGGCCTAGTAAGTACCGGCATGGGAGACTGGCTGGGAATCCCGGGTGCAGTTGACATTTTGCTCTGTTGCCGCCTTCTGTTCCGATTCCGAAAAGGATTTATTGATGCTTAAATGCACAGTATAAAAAACACAAAGCTGTCAAAGGCCATCCTAAGCTGAACGCGCCTGCTCTCGTCAGATCGCAGACTGCTACCCAGCTTAGGGCCTGGTAAGTACCAGCATGGGAGACTGGCTGGGAATCCCGGGTGCAGTTGACATTTTAATCTGTTGCCGCCTTCCGCTCCGATTCGGAAAAGGATTTATTGATGCTTAAATCCACAGTATACAAAGTGTGAAGCTGTCAACAGCTATCCTAGGCTGAACGCGCCTGCTCTCGTCAGATCGCAGACTGCTACCCATCTCAGGGCCTGGTAAGTACCAGCATGGGAGACTGGCTGGAATCCCGGGTGCAGTTGACATTTTAATCTGTTGCCGCCTTCCGCTCCGATTCGGAAAAGGATTTATTGATGCTTAAATCCACAATATACAGCGTGTGAAGCTGTCAATGGCCATCCTAAGCCTGAACGTGCCTGCTCTCCTCAGATCGCAGACTGCTGCCCGGCAGATACAGGCATGGGAGACTGGCTGGCAATGCAAGGTGCCATTGACATTTTGCTCTGTTGCCGCCTTCCTCTCCGATTAATAAAAATATTTATTGATGCTTAAATCCACAATATACAAGGCGTGAAGATGTCAATGGCCATCCTAAGCTGAACGCGCCTGCTCTCGTCAGATCGCAGACTGCTACCCAGCTTAGGGCCCGGTAAGTACCAGCATGGGAGACTGGCTGGGAATCCCGGGTGCAGTTGACATTTTGCTCTGTTTCTGCTCCGATTCCGAAAATTATTTATTGATGCTTAAATACACAGTATACAAAGTGTGAAGCTGTCAACGGCCATCCTAAGCCTGAACGTGCCTGCTCTCCTCAGATCGCAGACTGCTGCCCGGCAGATACCGGCATGGGAGACTGGCTGGCAATCCAAGGTGCCATTGACATTTTGCTCTGTTGCCGCCTTCCTCTCCGATTAATAAAAATATTTATTGATGCTTAAATCCACAATATACAACGCATAAAGATGTCAACGGCCATCCTAAGCTGAACGCGCCTGCTCTCGTCAGATCGCAGATTGCTACCCATCTTAGGGCCTAGTAAGTACCGGCATGGGAGACTGGCTGGGAATCCCGGGTGCAGTTGACATTTTGCTCTGTTGCCGCCTTCTGTTCCGATTCCGAAAAGGATTTATTGATGCTTAAATGCACAGTATAAAAAACACGAAGCTGTCAAAGGCCATCCTAAGCTGAACGCGCCTGCTCTCGTCAGAGCGCAGACTGGTACAGATCTTAGGGTCCGGTAAGTACCGGCATGGGACACTGGCTGGGAATCCCGGCTGCCGTTGACATTTTGCTCTGTTGCCGCCTTCCGTTCCGATTCCGAAAAGGATTTATTGATGCTTAAATGCACAGTATAAAGGGCGAGAAGCTGTCAACAGCCATCCTAAGCTGAACGCGCCTGCTCTCGTCAGATCACAGACTGCTACCCAGCTTAGGGCCTGGTAAGTACCAGCATGGAAGACTGGCTGGGAATCCCAAGTGTCGTTGACATTTTGCTCTGTTGCCGCCTTCCGCTCCGATTCCGAAAAGGATTTATTGATGCTTAAATCCACAGTAAACAGGGTGTGAAGATGTCTACGGCCATCCTAAGCTGAATGCGCCTGTTCTCGTCAGATCGCAGACTGCTACCCAGCTTCGGGCCTGGTAAGTACCAGCTTGGGAGACTGGCTGGGAATCCCGTGTGCAGTTTACATTTTGCTCTGTTTCTGTTCCGATTCCGAAAATTATTTATTGATTCTTATATCCACAGTATACAAAGTGTGAAGCTGTCAACCACCATCCTAAGCTGAATGCGCCTGCTCTCGTCAGAACGCAGACTGCTACCCAGCTTAGGGCCTGGTAAGTACCAGCATGGGAGACTGGCTGGGAATCCCGGGTGCAGTTGACATTTTAATCTGTTGCCGCCTTCCGCTCCGATTCGGAAAATGATTTATTGATGCTTTAATCCACAATATACAGGGTGTGAAGCTGTCAACGGCCATCCTAAGCCTGAACGTGCCTGCTCTCCTCAGATCGCAGACCGCGGCATGGGAGACTGGCTGGCAATCCAAGGTGCCATTGACATTTTGCTCTGTTGCCGCCTTCCTCTCCGATTAATAAAAATATTTATTGATGCTTAAATCCACAATATACAACGCGTAAAGATGTCAACGACCATCCTAAGCTGAACGCGCCTGCTCTCGTTAGATCGCAGACTGCTACCCAGCTTAGGGCCTGGTAAGTACCAGCATGGGAGACTGGCTGGGAATCCCGTGTGCAGTTGACATTTTGCTCTGTTGCCGCCTTCTGTTCCGATTCCGAAAAGGATTTATTGATGCTTAAATGCAGAGTATAAAAAGCTTGAAGCTGTCAATGGCCATCCTAAGCTGAACGCGCCTGCTCTCGTCAGATCGCAGACTGCTACCCAGCTTAGGGCCCGGTAAGTACTGGCATGTGAGACTGGCTGGGAATCCCGGTTGCCGTTGACATCTTGCTCTATTGCTGCCTTCCGCTCCGATTTCGAAAAGAATTTATTGATGCTTAAATCCACAGTATACAAGGTGTGAAGCTGTCGACGGCCATCCTAAGCTTAACGCGCCTGCTCTCGTCAGATCGCAGACTGGTACAGATCTTAGGGCAAGGTAAGTACCGGCATGGGACACTGGCTGGGAATCCCGACTGTCGTTAACATTTTGCTCTGTTGCCGCCTTCCGTTCCGGTTCCGGTTCCGATTCCGAAAAGGATTTATTGATGCTTAAATGCACAGTATACAAAGTGTGAAGCTGTCAACGGCCATCCTAAGCTGAACGCGCCTGCTCTCATCAGATCGCAGACTGCTACCAAGCTTAGGGCCTGGTAAGTACCAGCATGGGAGACTGGCTGGGAATCCCGGGTGCAGATGACATTTTAATCTGTCGCCGCTTTCCACTCCGATTCGGAAAAGGATTTATTGATGCTTAAATGCACAGTATAAAGGGAGTGAAGCTGTCAATGGCCATCCTAAGCTGAACGCACCTGCTCTCGTCAGATCGCAGACTGCTACCCAGCTTAGGGCCCGGTAAGTACCAGCATGGGAGACTGGCTGGGAATCCCAGGTGTTGTTGACATTTTGCTCTGTAGCCGCCTTCCGCTCCGATTCCGAAAAGGATTTATTGATGCTTAAATCCACAGTATACAAGGTGTGAAGCTGTCGACGGCCATCCTAAGCTTAACACGCCTGCTCTCGTCAGATCGCAGACTGGTACAGATCTTAGGGCCCGGTAAGTACCGGCATGGGACACTGGCTGGGAATCCCGTCTGCCGTTGACATTTTGCTCTGTTGCCGCCTTCCATTCCGATTCCGAAAAGGATTTATTGATGCTTAAATGCACAGTATAAAGGTCGAGAAGCTGTCATCGGCCATCCTAAGCTGAACGCGCCTGCTCTCGTCAGATCGCAGACTGCTACCCAGCTTAGGGCCCGGTAAGTACCAGCATGGGAGACTGGCTGGGAATCCCAGGTGTCGTTGACATTTTGCTCTGTTGCCGCCTTCTGCTGCGATTCCGAAAAGGATTTATTTATGCTTAAATCCACAGTATACAGAGTTTGAAGCGGTCTACGGCCATCCTAAGCTGAATGCGCCTGTTCTCGTCAGATCGCAGACTGCTACCCAGCTTCGGGCCTGGTAAATACCAGCATGGGAGACTGGCTGGGAATCCCGGGTGCAGTTGACATTTTACTCTGTTTCTGCTCCGATTCGGAAAAGGATTTATTGATGCTTAAATGCACAGTATAAAGTGCGTAAAGCTGTCATCGGCCATCCTAAGCTGAACGCGCCTGCTCTCGTCAGATCGCAGACTGCTACCCAGCTTAGGGCCCGGTAAGTACCAGCATGGGAGACTGGCTGGGAATCTCAGGTGTGGTTGACATTTTGCTCTGTAGCTCTGTAGACATTTTGCTCCGATTTCGAAAAGGATTTATTGATGCTTAAATCCACAGTATACAGGGTGTGAAGCCGTCTACGGCTATCCTAAGCTAAATGCGCCTGTTCTTGTCAGATCGCAGACTGCTGCCCGGCAAGTACAGGCATGGGAGACTGGCTGGCAATCCAGGGTGCTATTGACATTTTGCTCTGTTGCCGCCTTCCTCTCCGATTAAAAAAAATATTTATTGATGCTTAAATCCACAGTATACAAGGCGTGAAGATGTCAACGGCCATCCTAAGCTGAACGCGCCTGCTCTCGTCAGATCACAGATTGCTACGCAGCTTAGGGCCCAGTAAGTACCGGCATGGGAGACTGGCTGGGAATCCCGGGTGCAGTTGACGTTTTGCTCTGTTGCCGCCTTCCGTTCCGATTCCGAAAAGGATTTATTGATGCTTAAATGCACAGTATAAAAAGCGTTAAGCTGTCAATGGCCATCCTAAGCTGAACGCGCCTGCTCTCGTCAGATCGCAGACTGCTACCCAGCTTAGGGCCCGGTAAGTATTGGCATGGGAGACTGGCTGGGAATCCCGGGTGCCGTTGACATTTTGCTCTATTGCTGCCTTCAGCTCCGATTCCGAAAATAATTTATTGATGCTTAAATCCACAGTATACAAGGTATGAAGCTGTCGACGGCCATCCTAAGCTGAACGCGCCTGCTCTCGTCAGATCGCAGACTGCTACGCAGCTTAGGGCCCAGTAAGTACCGGCATGGGACACTGGCTGGGAATCCCGGCTGCCGTTGACATTTTGCTCTGTTGCCGCCTTCCGTTCCGATTCCGAAAAGGATTTATTGATGCTTAAATGCACAGTATAAAGGGCAAGAAGCTGTCAACGGCCATCCTAAGCTGAACGCGCCTGCTCTCGTCAGATCGTAGACTGATACCCAGCTTAGGGCCCGGTAAGTACCAGCATGGGAGACTGGCTTGGAATCCCAAGTGTCATTGACATTTTGCTCTGTTGCCACCTTCCGCTCCGATTCCGAAAAGGATTTATTGATGCTTAAATCCACAGTATACAGGGTGTGAAGAGGTCTACGGCCATCCAAAGCTGAATGCGCCTGTTCTCGTCAGATCGCAGACTGCTACCCAGCTTCGGGCCTGGTAAGTACCAGCATGGGAGACTGGCTGGGAATCCCGGGTGCAGTTGACATTTTGCTCTGTTTCTGTTCAGATTCCGAAAATTATTTATTGATGCTTAAATCCACAGTATACAAAGTGTGAAGCTGTCAACGGCCATCCTAAGCTGAACGCGCTTGCTCACGTCAGATCGCAGACTGCTACCCAGCTTAGGGCCTGGTAAGTACCAGCATGGGAGACTGGCTGGGAATCCCGGGTGCAGTTGACATTTTAATCTGTTGCCGCCTTCCGCTCCGATTCGGAAAAGGATTTATTGATGCTTAAATCCACAATATACATGGTGTAAAGCTGTCAACGGCCATCCTAAGCCTGAACGTGCCTGCTCTCCTCAGATCGCAGACTGCTGCCTGGCAGATACCGGCATGGTAGACTGGCTGGCAATCCAAGGTGCCATTTACATTTTGCTCTGTTGCCGCCTTCCGCTCCGATTAATAAAAATATTTATTGATGCTTAAATCCACAATATACAAGGTGTAAAGATGTCAACGGCCATCCTAAGCTGAACGCGCCTGCTCTCGTCAGAGTGCAGACTGCTACCCAACTTAGGGCCCAGTAAGTACCGGCATTTGAGACTGGCTGGGAATCCCAAGTGCAGTTGACATTTTGCTCTGTTGCCGCCTTCTGTTCCGATTCCGAAAAGGATTTATTGATGCTTAAATGCACAGTATAAAAAGCATGAAGCTGTCAATGGCCATCCTAAGCTGAACATGCCTGCTCTCGTCAGATCGCAGACTGCTACCCAGCTTAGGGCCTGGTAAGTACTGGCATGGGAGGCTGTCTGGGAATCCCGGTTGCCGTTGACATCTTGCTCTATTGCTGACTTCCGCTCCGATTCCGAAAATAATTTATTGATGCTTAAATCCACAGTATACAAGGTGTGAAGCTGTCGACGGCCATCCTAAGCTTAACGCGCCTGCTCTCGTCAGATCGCAGACTGGTACAGATCTTAGGGCCCGGTAAGTACCGGCATGGGACACTGGATGGGAATACCGGCTGCCGTTGACATTTTGCTCTGTTGCCGCCTTCCGTTCCGATTCCGAAAAGGATTTATTGATGCTTAAATGCACAGTATACAAAGTGTGAAGCTGTCAACGGCCATCCTAAGCTGAACGCGCCTGCTCTCGTCAGATCGCAGACTGCTACCCAGCTTAGGGCCCGGTAAGTACTGGTATGGAAGACTGGCTGGGAATCCCGGGTGCCGTTGACTTTTTGCTCTATTGCTGCCTTCCGCTCCGATTCCGAAAATAATTTATTGATGCTTAAATCCACAGTATACAAGGTGTGAAGCTGTCGACGGCCATCCTAAGCTTAACGCGCCTGCTCTCGTCAGATCGCAGACTGGTACAGATCTTAGGGCCCGGTAAGTACCGGCATGGGACACTGGCTGGGAATACCGGATGCCGTTGACATTTTGCTCTGTTGCCGCCTTCCATTCCGATTCCGAAAAGGATTTATTGATGCTTAAATCCACAGTATACAGGGTATGAAGATGTCTACGGCCATCCTAAGCTGAATGCGCCTGTTCTCGTCAGATCGCAGACTGCTACCCAGCTTCGGGCCTGGTAAGTACCAGCATTCGAGACTGGCTGGGAATCCCGGGTGCAGTTGACATTTTGCTCTGTTTCTGTTCCGATTCCGAAAATTATTTATTGATGCTTAATAAATCCACAGTATACAAAGTGTGAAGCTGTCAACGGCCATCCTAAGCTGAACGCGCCTGCTCACGTCAGATTGCAGACTGCTACCCAGCTTAGGGCCTGGTAAGTACCAGCATGGGAGACTGGCTGGGAATCCCGGGTGCAGTTGACATTTTAATCTGTTGCCGCCTTCCGCTCCGATTCGGAAAAGGATTTATTGATGCTTAAATCCACAATATACAGGGTGTGAAGCGGTCAACGGCCATCCTAAGCCTGAACGTGCCTGCTCTCCTCAGATCGCAGACTGCTGCCCGGCAGATACCGGCATGGGAGACTGGCTGGCAATCCAAGGTGCCATTGACATTTTGCTCTGTTGCCGCCTTCCTCTCCGATTAATAAAAATATTTATTGATGCTTAAATCCACAATATACAAGGCGTAAAGATGTCAACGGCCATCCTAAGCTGAACGCGCCTGCTCTCGTCAGATCGCAGACTGCTACCCAGCTTAGGGCCCAGTAAGTACCGGCATGGGAGACTGGCTGGGAATCCCGGGTGCAGTTGACATTTTGCTCTGTTGCCGCCTTCCGTTCCGATTCCGAAAAGGATTTATTGATGCTTAAATGCACAGTATAAAAATCATGAAGCTGTCAATGGCCATCCTAAGCTGAACGCGCCTGCTCTCGTCAGATCACAGACTGCTACCCAGCTTAGGGCCCGGTAAGTACTGGCATGGGAGACTGGCTGGGAATCCCGGTTGCCATTGACATTTTGCTCTATTGCTGCCTTCCGCTCCGATTCCGAAAATAATTTATTGATGCTTAAATCCACAGTATACAAGGTGTGAAGCTGTCGACGGCCATCCTAAGCTTAACGCGCCTGCTCTCGTCAGATCGCAGACTGGTACAGATCTTAGGGACCGGTAAGTACCGGCATGGGAGACTGGCTGGGAATCCCGGCTATCGTTGACATTTTGCTCTGTTGCCGCCTTCTGTTCCGTTCCGATTCCGAAAAGGATTTATTGATGCTTAAATGCACAGTATACAAAGTGTGAAGCTGTCAACGGCCATCCTAAGCTGAACGCGCCTGCTAACGTCAGATCGCAGACTGATACTCAGCTTAGGGCCTGGTAAGTACCAGCATGAGAGACTGGCTGGGAATCCCGGGTGCAGTTGACATTTTAATCTGTTGTCGCCTTCCGCTCAGATTCGGAAAAGGATTTATTGATGCTTAAATGCACAGTATAAAGGTCGTGAAGCCGTCAACGGCCATCCTAAGCTGAACGCGCCTGCTCTTGTCAGATCGCAGACTGCTACCCAGCTTAGGGCCCGGTAAGTACCAGCATGGGAGACTGGCTGGGGATCCCAGGTGTTGTTGACATTTTGCTCTGTAGCCGCCTTCCGCTCCGATTCCGAAAAGGATTGATTGATGCTTAAATCCACAGTATACAAGGTGTGAAGCCGTCTACGGCTATCCTAAGCTGAATGCGCCTGTTCTTGTCAGATCGCAGACTGCTGCCCGGCAAGTACGGGCATGGGAGACTGGCTGGCAATCCAAGGTGCTATTGAAATTTTGCTCTGTTGCCGCCTTCCTCTCCGATTAAAAAAAATATTTATTGATGCTTAAATCCACAGTATACAAGGCGTGAAGATGTCAACGGCCATCCTAAGCTGAACGCGCCTGCTCTCGTCAGATCACAGACTGCTACCCAGCTTAGGGCCTGGTAAGTACCAGCATGGGAGACTGGCTGGGAATCCCAAGTGTCGTTGACATTTTGCTCTGTTGCCGCCTTCCACTCCGATTCCGAAAAGGATTTATTGATGCTTAAATCCACAGTATACAGGGTGTGAAGATGTCTTCGGCCATCCTAAGCTGAACGCGCCTGCTCTCGTCAGATCACAGATTGCTACGCAGCTTAGGGCCCAGTAAGTACCGGCATGGGAGACTGGCTGGGAATCCCGGGTGCAGTTGACGTTTTGCTCTGTTGCCGCCTTCCGTTCTGATTCCGAAAAGGATTTATTGATGCTTAAATGCACAGTATAAAAAGCGTTAAGCTGTCAATGGCCATCCTAAGCTGAACGCGCCTGCTCTCGTCAGATCGCAGACTGCTACCCAGCTTAGGGCCCGGTAAGTATTGGCATGGGAGACTGGCTGGGAATCCCGGGTGCCGTTGACATTTTGCTCTATTGCTGCCTTCAGCTCCGATTCCGAAAATAATTTATTGATGCTTAAATCCACAGTATACAAGGTATGAAGCTGTCGACGGCCATCCTAAGCTGAACGCGCCTGCTCTCGTCAGATCGCAGACTGCTACGCAGCTTAGGGCCCAGTAAGTACCGGCATGGGACACTGGCTGGGAATCCCGGCTGCCGTTGACATTTTGCTCTGTTGCCGCCTTCCGTTCCGATTCCGAAAAGGATTTATTGATGCTTAAATGCACAGTATAAAGGGCAAGAAGCTGTCAACGGCCATCCTAAGCTGAACGCGCCTGCTCTCGTCAGATCGTAGACTGATACCCAGCTTAGGGCCCGGTAAGTACCAGCATGGGAGACTGGCTTGGAATCCCAAGTGTCATTGACATTTTGCTCTGTTGCCACCTTCCGCTCCGATTCCGAAAAGGATTTATTGATGCTTAAATCCACAGTATACAGGGTGTGAAGAGGTCTACGGCCATCCAAAGCTGAATGCGCCTGTTCTCGTCAGATCGCAGACTGCTACCCAGCTTCGGGCCTGGTAAGTACCAGCATGGGAGACTGGCTGGGAATCCCGGGTGCAGTTGACATTTTGCTCTGTTTCTGTTCAGATTCCGAAAATTATTTATTGATGCTTAAATCCACAGTATACAAAGTGTGAAGCTGTCAACGGCCATCCTAAGCTGAACGCGCTTGCTCACGTCAGATCGCAGACTGCTACCCAGCTTAGGGCCTGGTAAGTACCAGCATGGGAGACTGGCTGGGAATCCCGGGTGCAGTTGACATTTTAATCTGTTGCCGCCTTCCGCTCCGATTCGGAAAAGGATTTATTGATGCTTAAATCCACAATATACATGGTGTAAAGCTGTCAACGGCCATCCTAAGCCTGAACGTGCCTGCTCTCCTCAGATCGCAGACTGCTGCCTGGCAGATACCGGCATGGTAGACTGGCTGGCAATCCAAGGTGCCATTTACATTTTGCTCTGTTGCCGCCTTCCGCTCCGATTAATAAAAATATTTATTGATGCTTAAATCCACAATATACAAGGTGTAAAGATGTCAACGGCCATCCTAAGCTGAACGCGCCTGCTCTCGTCAGAGTGCAGACTGCTACCCAACTTAGGGCCCAGTAAGTACCGGCATTTGAGACTGGCTGGGAATCCCAAGTGCAGTTGACATTTTGCTCTGTTGCCGCCTTCTGTTCCGATTCCGAAAAGGATTTATTGATGCTTAAATGCACAGTATAAAAAGCATGAAGCTGTCAATGGCCATCCTAAGCTGAACATGCCTGCTCTCGTCAGATCGCAGACTGCTACCCAGCTTAGGGCCTGGTAAGTACTGGCATGGGAGGCTGTCTGGGAATCCCGGTTGCCGTTGACATCTTGCTCTATTGCTGACTTCCGCTCCGATTCCGAAAATAATTTATTGATGCTTAAATCCACAGTATACAAGGTGTGAAGCTGTCGACGGCCATCCTAAGCTTAACGCGCCTGCTCTCGTCAGATCGCAGACTGGTACAGATCTTAGGGCCCGGTAAGTACCGGCATGGGACACTGGATGGGAATACCGGCTGCCGTTGACATTTTGCTCTGTTGCCGCCTTCCGTTCCGATTCCGAAAAGGATTTATTGATGCTTAAATGCACAGTATACAAAGTGTGAAGCTGTCAACGGCCATCCTAAGCTGAACGCGCCTGCTCTCGTCAGATCGCAGACTGCTACCCAGCTTAGGGCCCGGTAAGTACCAGCATGGGAGACTGGCTGGGAATCCCAGGTGTCGTTGACATTTTGCTCTGTTGCCGACTTCCGCTACGATTCCGAAAAGGATTTATTGATGCTTAAATCCACAGTATATAGGGTGTGAAGATGTCAACGGCCATCCTAAGCCTGAACGTGCCTGCTCTCCTCAGATCGCAGACTGCTGCCCGGCAGTTACCGGCATGGGAGACTGGCTGGGAATCCCGGGTGCATTTGACCTTTTGCTCTGTTGCCGCCTTCCGTTCCGATTCCGAAAAGGATTTATTGATGCTTAAATGCACAGTATAAAAAGCATGAAGCTGTCAATGGCCATCCTAAGCTGAACGTGCCTGCTCTCGTCAGATCGCAGACTGCTACCCAGCTTAGGGCCCGGTATGTAACAGCATTGGAGACTGGCTGGGAATCTCAGGAGTTGTTGAAATTTTGCTCTGTAGCTCTGTAGACATTTTGCTCCGATTTCGAAAAGGATTTATTGATGCTTAAATCCACAGTATACAGGGTGTGAAGCCATCTACGACTATCCTAAGCTGAATGCGCCTGTTCTTGTCAGATCGCAGACTGCTGCCCGGCAAGTACGGGCATGGGAGAATGGCTGGCAATCCAAGGTGCTATTGATATTTTGCTCTGTTGCCGCCTTCCTCTCCGATTAAAAAAAATATTTATTGATGCTTAAATGCACAGTATAAATTGCATGAAGCTGTCAATGGCCATCCTAAGCTGAACGCGCCTGCTCTCGTCAGATCGCAGACTGGTACAGATCTTGGGGCCCGGTAAGTACCGGCATGGGACACTGGCTGGGAATCCTGGCTGCCGTTGACATTTTGCTCTGTTGCCGCCTTCCGTTCCGATTCCGAAAAGGATTAATTGATGCTTAAATGCACAGTATAAAGGGCAAGAAGCTGTCAACGGCCATCCTAAGCTGAATGCGCCTGCTATCGTCAGATCGCAGACTGCTACCCAGCTTAGGGCCCGGTAAGTACCAGCATGGGAGACTGGCTTGGAATCTCAGGTGTTGTTGACATTTTGCTCTGTAGCTCTGTAGACATTTTCCTCTGTTGCCGCCTTTCGTTCCGATTCCAAAAAGGATTTATTGATGCTTAAATGCACAGTATAAAGAGCGAGAAGCTGTCAACGGCCATCCTAAGGTGAACGCGCCTGCTCTCGTCAGATCGCAGACTGCTACCCAGCTTAGGGCCCGGTAAGTACCAGCATGAGAGACTGGCTGGGAATCCCAGGTGTCGTAGACATTTTGCTCTGTTGCCGCCTTCCGCTCCGATTCCGAAAATAATTTATTGATGCTTAAATCCACAGTATACAAGGTGTGAAGCTGTCGACGGCCATCCTAAGCTTAACGCGCCTGCTCTTGTCAGATCGCAGACTGGTACAGATCTTAGGGCCCGGTTAGTACCGGCATGGGACACTGGCTGGGAATCCCGGCTGCCGTTGACATTTTGCTCTTTTGCCGCCTTCCGTTCCGATGCCGGAAAGGATTTATTGATGCTTAAATGCACAGTATAAAGGGCAAGAAACTGTCAACGGCCATCCTAAGCTGAATGCGCCTGCTCTTGTCAGGTTGCAGACTGCTACCCAGCTTAGGGCCCGGTAAGTACCAGCATGGGAGACTGGCTGGGAATCCCAGGTGTCGTTGACATTTTGCTCTGTTGCCGCCTTCCGCTCCGATTCCGAAAAGGATTTATTGATGCTTAAATCCACAGTATACAGGGTGTGAAGCCGTCTACGGCTATCCTAAGCTGAATGCGCCTGTTCTTGTCAGATCGCAGACTGCTGCCCGGCATGTACGGGCATGGGAGACTGGCTGGCAATCCAAGGTGCTATTGACATTTTGCTCTGTTGCCGCCTTCCTCTCCGATTAAAAAAAATATTTATTGATGCTTAAATCCACAGTATACAAGGCGTGGAGATGTCAACGGCCATCCTAAGCTGAACGCGCCTGCTCTCGTCAGATCGCAGACTGCTACGCAGCTTAGGGCCCAGTAAGTACTGGCATGGGAGACTGGCTGGGAATCCCGGGTGCAGTTGCCATTTTGCTCTGTTGCCGCCTTCCGTTCCGATTCCGAAAAGGATTTATTGATGATTAAATGCACAGTATAAAAAGCATGAAGCTGTCAATGGCCATCCTAAGCTGAACTCGCCTGCTCTTGTCAGATCGCAGACTGCTACCCAGCTTAGGGCCCGGTAAGTACTGGCATTTGAGACTGGCTGGGAATCCCGGGTGCTGTTGACATTTTGCTCTATTGCTGCCTTCCGCTCCGATTCCGAAAAGAATTTATTGATGCTTAAATCCACAGTATACAAGGTGTGAAGCTGTCGACGGCCATCCTAAGCTTAACGCGCCTGCTCTTGTCAGATCGCAGACTGGTACAGATCTAAGGGCCCGGTAAGTACCGGCATGGGACACTGGTTGGGAATCCCGGCTGCCGTTGACATTTTGCTCTGTTGCCGCCTTCCGTTCCGATTCCGAAAAGGATTTATTGATGCTTAAATGCACAGTATAAAGGGCGAGAAGCTGTCAACGGCCATCCTAAACTGAACGCGCCTGCTCTCGGCAGATCGCAGACTGCTACCCAGCTTAGGGCCCGGTAAGTACCAGCATGGGAGACTGGCTGGGAATCCCAGGTGTCGTTGACATTTTGCTCTGTTGCCGCCTTCCGCTCCGATTCCAAAAAGGATTTATTGATGCTTAAATCCACAGTATACAGGGTGTGAAGCCGTCTACGACTATCCTAAGCTGAATGCGCCTGTTCTTGTCAGATCGCAGACTGCTGCCCGGCAAGTACGGGCATGGGAGACTGGCTGGCAATCCAAGGTGCTATTGACATTTTGCTCTGTTGCCGCCTTCCTCTCCGATTAAAAAAAATATTTATTGATGCTTAAATCCACAGTATACAAGGCGTGAAGATGTCAATGGCCATCCTAAGCTGAACGCGCCTGCTCTCGTCAGATCGCAGACTGCTACCCAGCTTAGGGCCCGGTAAGTACTGGCATGGGAGACTGGCTGGGAATCCCGGGTGCCGTTGACTTTTTGCTCTATTGCTGCCTTCCGCTCTGATTCCGAAAATAATTTATTGATGCTTAAATCCACAGTATACGAGGTGTGAAGCTGTCGACGGCCATACTAAGCTTAACGCGCCTGCTCTCGTCAGATTGCAGACTGGTACAGATTTTAGGGCCCGGTAAGTACCGGCATGGGACAATGGCTGGGAATCCCGGCTGCCGTTGACATTTTGCTCTGTTGCCGCCTTCCGTTCCGATTCCGAAAAGGATTTATTGATGCTTAAATGCACAGTATACAAAGTGTGAAGCTGTCAACGGCCATCCTAAGCTTAACGTGCCTGCTCTCGTCAGATCGCAGACTGATACCCAGCTTAGGGCCTGGTAAGTACCAGCATGGGAGACTGGCTGGGAATCCCGGTTGCAGTTGACTTTTTAATCTGTTGCCGCCTTCCGCTCCGATTCGGAAAAGGATTTATTGATGCTTAAATGCACAGTATAAAGGGCATGAAGCAGTCAACGGCCATCCTAAAGTGAACGCGCCTGCTCTCGTCAGATCGCAGACTGCTACCCAGCTTAGGGCCCGGTAAGTACTGGTATGGAAGACTGGCTGGGAATCCCGGGTGCCGTTGACTTTTTGCTCTATTGCTGCCTTCCGCTCCGATTCCGAAAATAATTTATTGATGCTTAAATCCACAGTATACAAGGTGTGAAGCTGTCGACGGCCATCCTAAGCTTAACGCGCCTGCTCTCGTCAGATCGCAGACTGGTACAGATCTTAGGGCCCGGTAAGTACCGGCATGGGACACTGGCTGGGAATACCGGATGCCGTTGACATTTTGCTCTGTTGCCGCCTTCCATTCCGATTCCGAAAAGGATTTATTGATGCTTAAATCCACAGTATACAGGGTATGAAGATGTCTACGGCCATCCTAAGCTGAATGCGCCTGTTCTCGTCAGATCGCAGACTGCTACCCAGCTTCGGGCCTGGTAAGTACCAGCATTCGAGACTGGCTGGGAATCCCGGGTGCAGTTGACATTTTGCTCTGTTTCTGTTCCGATTCCGAAAATTATTTATTGATGCTTAATAAATCCACAGTATACAAAGTGTGAAGCTGTCAACGGCCATCCTAAGCTGAACGCGCCTGCTCACGTCAGATTGCAGACTGCTACCCAGCTTAGGGCCTGGTAAGTACCAGCATGGGAGACTGGCTGGGAATCCCGGGTGCAGTTGACATTTTAATCTGTTGCCGCCTTCCGCTCCGATTCGGAAAAGGATTTATTGATGCTTAAATCCACAATATACAGGGTGTGAAGCGGTCAACGGCCATCCTAAGCCTGAACGTGCCTGCTCTCCTCAGATCGCAGACTGCTGCCCGGCAGATACCGGCATGGGAGACTGGCTGGCAATCCAAGGTGCCATTGACATTTTGCTCTGTTGCCGCCTTCCTCTCCGATTAATAAAAATATTTATTGATGCTTAAATCCACAATATACAAGGCGTAAAGATGTCAACGGCCATCCTAAGCTGAACGCGCCTGCTCTCGTCAGATCGCAGACTGCTACCCAGCTTAGGGCCCAGTAAGTACCGGCATGGGAGACTGGCTGGGAATCCCGGGTGCAGTTGACATTTTGCTCTGTTGCCGCCTTCCGTTCCGATTCCGAAAAGGATTTATTGATGCTTAAATGCACAGTATAAAAATCATGAAGCTGTCAATGGCCATCCTAAGCTGAACGCGCCTGCTCTCGTCAGATCACAGACTGCTACCCAGCTTAGGGCCCGGTAAGTACTGGCATGGGAGACTGGCTGGGAATCCCGGTTGCCATTGACATTTTGCTCTATTGCTGCCTTCCGCTCCGATTCCGAAAATAATTTATTGATGCTTAAATCCACAGTATACAAGGTGTGAAGCTGTCGACGGCCATCCTAAGCTTAACGCGCCTGCTCTCGTCAGATCGCAGACTGGTACAGATCTTAGGGACCGGTAAGTACCGGCATGGGAGACTGGCTGGGAATCCCGGCTATCGTTGACATTTTGCTCTGTTGCCGCCTTCCACTCCGATTCCGAAAAGGATTTATTGATGCTTAAATCCACAGTATACAGGGTGTGAAGATGTCTACGGCCATCCTAAGCTGAACGCGCCTGCTCTCGTCAGATCGCAGACTTCTACGCAGCTTAGGGCCCGGTAAGTACTGGCATGGGAGACTGGCTGGGAATCCCGGGTGCTGTTGACATTTTGCTCTGTTGCCGCCTTCCGTTCCGATTCCGAAAAGGATTTATTGATGCTTAAATGCACAGTATAAAGGGCGGGAAGCTGTCAACGGCCATCCTAAGCTGAACGCGCCTGCTCTCGTCAGATCGCAGACTGCTACCCAGCTTAGGGCCTGGTAAGTACCAGCATGGGAGACTGGCTGGGAATCCCAAGTGTCGTTGACATTTTGCTCTGTTGCCGCCTTCCGCTCCGATTCCGAAAAGGATTTATTGATGCTTAAATCCACAGTATACAGGGTGTGAAGATGTCTACGGCCATCCTAAGCTGAATGCGCCTGTTCTCGTCAGAGCGCAGACTGCTACCCAGCTTCGGGCCTGGTAAGTACCAGCATGGGAGACTGGCTGGGAATCCCGTGTGCAGTTGACAATTTACTCTGTCTCTGTTCCGATTCCGAAAATTATTTATTGATTCTTAAATCCACAGTATACAAAGTGTGAAGCTGTCAACCGCCATCATAAGCTGAATGTGCCTGCTCTCATCAGATCGCAGACTGCTACCCAGCTTAGGGCCTGGTAAGTACCAGCATGGGAAACTGGCTGGGAATCCCGGGTGCAATTGACATTTTAATCTGTTGCCGCCTTCCGCTCCGATTCGGAAAATGATTTATTGATGCTTTAATCCACAATATACAGGGTGTGAAGCTGTCAACGGCCATCCTAAGCCTGAACGTGCCTGTTCTTGTCAGATCGCAGACTGCTGCCCGGCAAGTACGGGCATGGGAGACTGGCTGGCAATCCAAGGTGCTATTGACATTTTGCTCTGTTGCCGCCTTCCTCTCCGATTAAAAAAAATATTTATTGATGCTTAAATCCACAGTATACAAGGTGTGAAGATGTCAATGGCCATCCTAAGCTGAACGCGCCTGCTCTCGTCAGATCGCTGACTGCTACGCAGCTTAGGGCCCAGTAAGTACCGGCATGGGAGACTGGCTGGGAATCCCGGGTGCAGTTGACATTTTGCTCTGTTGCCGCCTTCCGATCCGATTCCGAAAAGGATTTATTGATGCTTAAATGCACAGTACAAAAAGCATGAAGCTGTCAATGGCCATCCTAAGCTGAACGCGCCTGCTCTCGTCAGATCGCAGACTGGTACAGATCTTAGGGCCCGGTAAGTACCGGCATGGGACACTGGCTGGGAATCCTGGCTGCCGTTGACATTTTGCTCTGTTGCCGCCTTCCGTTCCGATTCCGAAAAGGATTTATTGATGCTTAAATGCACAGTATAAAGGGCGAGAAGCTGTCAACGGCCATCCTAAGCTGAACGCGCCTGCTCTTGTAAGATCGCAGACTGCTACCCAGCTTCGGGCCTGGTAAGTACCAGCATGGGAGACTGGCTGGGAATACCGGGTGCAGTTGACATTTTGCACTGTTTCTGCTCCGATTCCGAAAATTATTTATTGATGCTTAAATGCACAGTATACAAAGTGTGAAGCTGTCAACGGCCATCCTAAGCTGAACGCGCCTGCTCTCGTCAGATCGCAGACTGCTACCCAGCTTAGGGCCTGGTAAGTACCAGCATGGGAGACTGGCTGGAATCCCGGGTGCAGTTGACATTTTAATCTGTTGCCGCCTTCCGCTCCGATTCGGAAAAGGATTTATTGATGCTTAAATCCACAATATACAGGGTGTGAAGCTGTCAACGGCCATCCTAAGCTGAACGTGTCTGCTTTCCTCAGATCGCAGACTGCTGCCCGGCAGATACCGGCATGGGAGACTGGCTGGCAATCCAAGGTGCCATTGACATTTTGCTATGTTGCCGCCTTCCTCTCCGATTAATAAAAATATTTATTGATGCTTAAATCCACAATATACAAGGCGTGAACATGTGAACGGCCATCCTAAGCTGAACGCGCCTGCTCTCGTCAGCTCGCAGACCGCCACCCAGCCTAGGGCCCAGTAAGAACCGGCATGGGAGACTGGCTGGGAATCCCGGGTGCAGTTGACATTTTGCTCTGTTGCCGCCTTCCGTTCCGATTCCGAAAAGGATTTATTGATGCTTAAATCCACCGTATAAAAATCATGAAGCTGTCAATGGCCATCCTAAGCTGAACGTGCCTGCTCTTGTCAGATCGCAGACTGCTACCCAGCTTAGGGCCCGGTAAGTATTGGCATGGGACACTGGCTGGGAATCCCGTGTGCAGTTGACAATTTACTCTGTCTCTGTTCCGATTCCGAAAATTATTTATTGATTCTTAAATCCACAGTATACAAAGTGTGAAGCTGTCAACCGCCATCATAAGCTGAATGCGCCTGCTCTCATCAGATCGCAGACTGCTACCCAGCTTAGGGCCTGGTAAGTACCAGCATGGGAGACTGGCTGGGAATCCCGGGTGCAATTGACATTTTAATCTGTTGCCGCCTTCCGCTCCGATTCGGAAAATGATTTATTGATGCTTTAATCCACAATATACAGGGTGTGAAGCTGTCAACGGCCATCCTAAGCCTGAACGTGCCTGCTCTCATCAGATCGCAGACCGCTGCCCGGCAGATACCGGCATGGGAGAGTGGCTGGCAATCCAAGGTGCCATTGACATTTTGCTCTGTTGCCGCCTTCCTCTCCGATTAATAAAAATATTTATTGATGCTTAAATCCACAATATACAACGCGTAAAGATGTCAACGGCCATCCTAAGCTGAATGCGCCTGCTCTCGTCAGATCGCAGACTGCTATCCAGCTTAGGGCCCAGTAAGTACCGGCATGGGAGACTGGCTGGGAATCCCGGGTGCAGTTGACATTTTGCTCTGTTGCCGCCTTCTGTTCCGTTCCGATTCCGAAAAGGATTTATTGATGCTTAAATGCACAGTATACAAAGTGTGAAGCTGTCAACGGCCATCCTAAGCTGAACGCGCCTGCTGTCGTCAGATCGCAGACTGATACCTAGCTTAGGGCCTGGTAAGTACCAGCATGGGAGACTGGCTGGGAATCCCGGTTGCAGTTGACTTTTTAATCTGTTGCCGCCTTCCGCTCCGATTCGGAAAAGGATTTATTGATGCTTAAATGCACAGTATAAAGGGCATGAAGCAGTCAACGGCCATCCTAAACTGAACGCGCCTGCTCTCGTCAGATCGCAGACTGCTACCCAGCTTAGGGCCCGGTAAGTACCAGCATGGGAGATTGGCTGGGAATCCCAGGTGTTGTTGACATTTTGCTCTGTAGCCGCCTTCCGCTCCGATTCCGAAAAGGATTTATTGATGCTTAAATCCTTAGTATACAGGGTGTGAAGCCGTCTACGGCTATTCTAAGCTGAATGTGCCTGTTCTTGTCAGATCACAGACTGCTGCCCGGCAAGTACGGGCATGGGAGACTGGCTGGCAATCCAAGGTGCTATTGACATTTTGCTATGTTGCCGCCTTCCTCTCTGATTCCGAAAAGGATTTATTGATGCTTAAATGCACAGTATAAAGGGCAAAAAGCTGTCAACGGCCATCCTAAGCTGAACGCGCCTGCTCTGGTCAGATCGCAGACTGCTACCCAGCTTAGGGCCCGGTAAGTACCAGCATGGGAGACTGGCTGGGAATATCAGGCGTTGTTGACATTTTGCTCTGTAGCTCTGTAGACACTTTGCTCCGATTCCGAAAAGGATTTATTGATGCTTAAATCCACAGTATCCACAGTATACAGGGTGTGAAGCCGTCTACGGCTATCCTAAGCTGAATGTGCCTGTTCTTGTCAGATCGCAGACTGCTGCCCGGCAAGTACGGGCATGGGAGACTGGCTGGCAATCCAAGGTGCTATTGACATTTTGCTCTGTTGCCGCCTTTCTCTCCGATTAAAAAAAATATTTATTGATGCTTAAATCCACAGTATACAAGGTGTGAAGATGTCAATGGCCATCCTAAGCTGAACGCGCCTGCTCTTGTCAGATCGCTGACTGCTACGCAGCTTAGGGCCCAGTAAGTACCGGCATGGGAGACTGGCTGGGAATCCCGGGTGCAGTTGACATTTTGCTCTGTTGCCGCCTTCCGTTCCGATTCCGAAAAGGATTTATTGATGCTTAAATGCACAGTATAAAAAGCATGAAGCTGTCAATGGCCATCCTAAGCTGAACGCGCCTGCTCTCGTCAGATCGCAGACTGGTACAGATCTTAGGGCCCGGTAAGTACCGGCATGGGACACTGGCTGGGAATCCTGGCTGCCGTTGACATTTTGCTCTGTTGCCGCCTTCCGTTCCGATTCCGAAAAGGATTTATTGATGCTTAAATGCACAGTATAAAGGGCGAGAAGCTGTCAACGGCCATCCTAAGCTGAACGCGCCTGCTCTCGTCAGATCGCAGACTGCTACCCAGCTTAGGGCCTGGTAAGTACCAGCATGGGAGACTGGCTGGAATCCCGGGTGCAGTTGACATTTTAATCTGTTGCCGCCTTCCGCTCCGATTCGGAAAATTGATTTATTGATGCTTAAATCCACAATATACAGGGTGTGAAGCTGTCAACAACCATCCTAAGCTGAACGTGTCTGCTTTCCTCAGATCGCAGACTGCTGCCCGGCAGATACCGGCATGGGAGACTGGCTGGCAATCCAAGGTGCCATTGACATTTTGCTATGTTGCCGCCTTCCTCTCCGATTAATAAAAATATTTATTGATGCTTAAATCCACAATATACAAGGCGTGAACATGTGAACGGCCATCCTAAGCTGAACGCGCCTGCTCTCGTCAGCTCGCAGACCGCCACCCAGCCTAGGGCCCAGTAAGAACCGGCATGGGAGACTGGCTGGGAATCCCAGGTGCAGTTGACATTTTGCTCTGTTGCCGCCTTCCGTTCCGATTCCGAAAAGGATTTATTGATGCTTAAATGCACAGTATAAAAATCATGAAGCTGTCTATGGCCATCCTAAGCTTAACGCGCCTGCTCTTGTCAGATCACAGACTGCTACCCAGCTTAGGGCCCAGTAAGTACCGGCATGGGAGACTGGCTGGGAATCCCGGGTGCAGTTGACATTTTGCTCTGTTGCCGCCTTCCGTTCCGGTTCCGATTCCGAAAAGGATTTATTGATGCTTAAATGCACAGTATAAAAATCATGAAGCTGTCAATGGCCATCCTAAGCTTAACGCGCCTGCTCTCGTCAGATCGCAGACTGGTACAGATCTTAGGGACCGGTAAGTACCGGCATGGGAGACTGGCTGGGAATCCCGGCTATTGTTGACATTTTGCTCTGTTGCCGCCTTCTGTTCCGTTCCGATTCCGAAAAGGATTTATTGATGCTTAAATGCACAGTATACAAAGTGTGAAGCTGTCAACGGCCATCCTAAGCTGAACGCGCCTGCTGTCGTCAGATCGCAGACTGATACCCAGCTTAGGGCCTGGTAAGTACCAGCATGGGAGACTGGCTGGGAATCCCGGGTGCAGTTGACATTTTAATCTGTTGTCGCCTTCCGCTCAGATTCGGAAAAGGATTTATTGATGCTTAAATGCACAGTATAAAGGTCGTGAAGCCGTCAACGGCCATCCTAAGCTGAACGCGCCTGCTCTCGTCAGATCGCAGACTGCTACCCAGCTTAGGGCCCGGTAAGTACCAGCATGGGAGACTGGCTGGGAATCCCAGGTGTTGTTGACATTTTGCTCTGTAGCCGCCTTCCGCTCCGATTCCGAAAAGGATTTAGTGATGCTTAAATCCACAGTAGACAGGGTGTGAAGCCGTCTACGGCTATGCTAAGCTGAATGTGCCTGTTCTTGTGAGATCGCAGACTTCTGCCCTGCAAGTACGGGCATGGGAGACTGGCTGGCAATCCAAGGTGTTATTGACATTTTGCTCTGTTGCCGCCTTCCTCTCCGATTCCGAAAAGGATTTATTGATGCTTAAATGCACAGTATAAAGGGCGTGAAGCTGTCAACGGCCATTCTAAGCTGAACGCGCCTGCTCTCGTCAGAGCGCAGACTGCTACCCAGCTTAGGGCCCGGTAAGTACCAGCATGGGAGACTGGCTGGGAATATCAGGTGTTGTTGACATTTTGCTCTGTAGCTCTGTAGACATTTTGCTCCGATTCCGAAAACGATTTATTGATGCTTAAATCCACAGTATACAGGGTGTGAAGCCGTCTACGGCTATCCTAAGCTGAATGCGCCTGTTCTTGTCAGATCGCAGACTGCTGCCCGGCAAGTACGGGCATGGGAGACTGGCTGGCAATCCAAGGTGCTATTGAAATTTTGCTCTGTTGCCGCCTTCCTCTCCGATTAAAAAAAATATTTATTGATGCTTAAATCCACAGTATACAAGGCGTGAAGATGTCAGCGGCCATCCTAAGCTGAACGCGCCTGCTCTCGTCAGATCGCAGACTTCTACGCAGCTTAGGGCCCGGTAAGTACTGGCATGGGAGACTGGCTGGGAATCCCGGGTGCTGTTGACATTTTGCTCTATTGCTGCCTTCCGCTCCGATTCCGAAAATAATTTATTGATGCTTAAATCCACAGTATACAAGGTGTGAAGCTGTCGACGGCCATCCTAAGCTTAACGCGCCTGCTCTCGTCAGATCGCAGACTGGTACAGATCTTAGGGCCCGGTAAGTACCGGCATGGGACACTGGCTGGGAATCCCGGCTGCCGTTGACATTTTGCTCTGTTGCCGCCTTCCGTTCCGATTCCGAAAAGGATTTATTGATGCTTAAATGCACAGTATAAAGGGCAAGAAGCTGTCAACGGCCATCCTAAGCTGAAAGCGCCTGCTCTCGTCAGATCGCAGACTGCTACCCAGCTTAGGGCCTGGTAAGTACCAGCATGGGAGACTGGCTGGGAATCCCAAGTGTCGTTGACATTTTGCTCTGTTGCCGCCTTCCGCTCCGATTCCGAAAAGGATTTATTGATGCTTAAATCCACAGTATACAGGGTGTGAAGATGTCTACGGCCATCCTAAGCTGAATGCGCCTGTTCTCATCAGATCGCAGACCGCTGCCCGGCAGATACCGGCATGGGAGAGTGGCTGGCAATCCAAGGTGCCATTGACATTTTGCTCTGTTGCCGCCTTCCTGGCTGGGAATCCCGGGTGCAGTTGACATTTTGCTCTGGTGCCGCCTTCTGTTCCGTTCCGATTCCGAAAAGGATTTATTGATGCTTAAATCCACAGTATACAGGGTGTGAAGCCGTCTACGGCTATCCTAAGCTGAATGCGCCTGTTCTCATCAGATCGCAGACCGCTGCCCGGCAGATACCGGCATGGGAGAGTGGCTGGCAATCCAAGGTGCCATTGACATTTTGCTCTGTTGCCGCCTTCCTGGCTGGGAATCCCGGGTGCAGTTGACATTTTGCTCTGGTGCCGCCTTCTGTTCCGTTCCGATTCCGAAAAGGATTTATTGATGCTTAAATCCACAGTATACAGGGTGTGAAGCCGTCTACGGCTATCCTAAGCTGAATGCGCCTGTTCTTGTCAGATCGCAGACTGCTGCCCGGCAAGTACGGGCATGGGAGACTGGCTGGCAATCCAAGGTGCTATTGAAATTTTGCTCTGTTGCCGCCTTCCTCTCCGATTAAAAAAAATATTTATTGATGCTTAAATCCACAGTATACAAGGCGTGAAGATGTCAGCGGCCATCCTAAGCTGAATGCGCCTGTTCTCGTCAGATCGCAGACTGCTACCCAGCTTCGGGCCTGGTAAGTACCAGCATGGGAGACTGGCTGGGAATCCCGTGTGCAGTTGACAATTTGCTCTGTCTCTGTTCCGATTCCGAAAATTATTTATTGATTCTTAAATCCACAGTATACAAAGTGCGAAGCTGTCAACCGCCATCCTAAGCTGAATGCGCCTGCTCTCATCAGATCGCAGACTGCTACCCAGCTTAGGAACTGGTAAGTACCAGCATGGGAGACTGGCTGGGAATCCCGGGTGCAATTGACATTTTAATCTGTTGCCGCCTTCCGCTCCGATTCGGAAAATGATTTATTGATGCTTTAATCCACAATATACAGGGTGTGAAGCTGTCAACGGCCATCCTAAGCCTGAACGTGCCTGCTCTCATCAGATCGCAGACCGCTGCCCGGCAGATACCGGCATGGGAGAGTGGCTGGCAATCCAAGGTGCCATTGACATTTTGCTCTGTTGCCGCCTTCCTCTCCGATTAATAAAAATATTTATTGATGCTTAAATCCACAATATACAACGCGTAAAGATGTCAACGGCCATCCTAAGCTGAACGCGCCTGCTCTCGTCAGATCGCAGACTGCTATCCAGCTTAGGGCCCAGTAAGTACCGGCATGGGAGACTGGCTGGGAATCCCGGGTGCAGTTGACATTTTGCTCTGGTGCCGCCTTCTGTTCCGTTCCGATTCCGAAAAGGATTTATTGATGCTTAAATGCACAGTATACAAAGTGTGAAGCTGTCAACGGCCATCCTAAGCTGAACGCGCCTGCTATTGTCAGAGCACAGACTGATACCCAGCTTAGGGCCTGGTAAGTACCAGCATGGGAGACTGGCTGGGAATCCCGGTTGCAGTTGACTTTTTAATCTGTTGCCGCCTTCCGCTCCGATTCGGAAAAGGATTTATTGATGCTTAAATGCACAGTATAAAGGGCATGAAGCAGTCAGCGGCCATCCTAAACTGAACGCGCCTGCTCTCGTCAGATCGCAGACTGCTACCCAGCTTAGGGCCCGGTAAGTACCAGCATGGGAGATTGGCTGGGAATCCCAGGTGTTGTTGACATTTTCCTCTGTAGCCGCCTTCCGCTCCGATTCCGAAAAGGATTTATTGATGCTTAAATCCTTAGTATACAGGGTGTGAAGCCGTCTACGGCTATTCTAAGCTGAATGTGCCTGTTCTTGTCAGATCACAGACTGCTGCCCGGCAAGTACGGGCATGGGAGACTGGCTGGCAATCCAAGGTGCTATTGACATTTTGCTATGTTGCCGCCTTCCTCTCTGATTCCGAAAAGGATTTATTGATGCTTAAATGCACAGTATAAAGGGCAAGACGCTGTCAACGGCCATCCTAAGCTGAACGCGCCTGCTCTGGTCAGATCGCAGACTGCTACCCAGCTTAGGGCCCGGTAAGTACCAGCATGGGAGACTGGCTGGGAATATCAGGTGTTGTTGACATTTTGCTCTGTTGCTCTGTAGACACTTTGCTCCGATTCCGAAAAGGATTTATTGATGCTTAAATCCACAGTATCCACAGTATCCACAGTATCCACAGTATCCACAGTATCCACAGTATCCACAGTATCCACAGTATACAGGGTGTGAAGCCGTCTACGGCTATCCTAAGCTGAATGTGCCTGTTCTTGTCAGATCGCAGACTGCTGCCCGGCAAGTACAGGCATGGGAGACTGGCTGGCAATCCAAGGTGCTATTGACATTTTGCTCTGTTGCCGCCTTCCTCTCCGATTAAAAAAAATATTTATTGATGCTTAAATCCACAGTATACAAGGTGTGAAGATGTCAATGGCCATCCTAAGCTGAACGCGCCTGCTCTCGTCAGATCGCAGACTGCTACGCAGCTTAGGGCCCAGTAAGTACCGGCATGGGAGACTGGCTGGGAATCCCGGGTGCAGTTGACATTTTGCTCTGTTGTCGCCTTCTGTTCCGTTCCGATTCCGAAAAGGATTTATTGATGCTTAAATGCACAGTATACAAAGTGTGAAGCTGTCAACGGCCATCCTAAGCTGAACGCGCCTGCTGTCGTCAGATCGCAGACTGATACCTAGCTTAGGGCCTGGTAAGTACCAGCATGGGAGACTGGCTGGGAATCCCAAGTGTCGTTGACATTTTGCTCTGTTGCCGCCTTCCGCTCCGATTCCGAAAAGGATTTATTGATGCTTAAATCCACAGTATACAGGGTGTGAAGATGTCTACGGCCATCCTAAGCTGAATGCGCCTGTTCTCGTCAGATCGCAGACTGCTACCCAGCTTCGGGCCTGGTAAGTACCAGCATGGGAGACTGGCTGGGAATCCCGTGTGCAGTTGACAATTTGCTCTGTCTCTGTTCCGATTCCGAAAATTTTTTATTGATTCTTAAATCCACAGTATACAAAGTGCGAAGCTGTCAACCGCCATCCTAAGCTGAATGCGCCTGCTCTCATCAGATCGCAGACTGCTACCTAGCTTAGGAACTGGTAAGTACCAGCATGGGAGACTGGCTGGGAATCCCGGGTGCAATTGACATTTTAATCTGTTGCCGCCTTCCGCTCCGATTCGGAAAATGATTTATTGATGCTTTAATCCACAATATACAGGGTGTGAAGCTGTCAACGGCCATCCTAAGCCTGAACGTGCCTGCTCTCATCAGATCGCAGACCGCTGCCCGGCAGATACCGGCATGGGAGAGTGGCTGGCAATCCAAGGTGCCATTGACATTTTGCTCTGTTGCCGCCTTCCTCTCCGATTAATAAAAATATTTATTGATGCTTAAATCCACAATATACAACGCGTAAAGATGTCAACGGCCATCCTAAGCTGAACGCGCCTGCTCTCGTCAGATCGCAGACTGCTATCCAGCTTAGGGCCCAGTAAGTACCGGCATGGGAGACTGGCTGGGAATCCCGGGTGCAGTTGACATTTTGCTCTGGTGCCGCCTTCTGTTCCGTTCCGATTCCGAAATTGATTTATTGATGCTTAAATCCACAGTATACAGGGTGTGAAGCCGTCTACGGCTATCCTAAGCTGAATGCGCCTGTTCTTGTCAGATCGCAGACTGCTGCCCGGCAAGTACGGGCATGGGAGACTGGCTGGCAATCCAAGGTGCTATTGAAATTTTGCTCTGTTGCCGCCTTCCTCTCCGATTAAAAAAAATATTTATTGATGCTTAAATCCACAGTATACAAGGCGTGAAGATGTCAGCGGCCATCCTAAGCTGAACGCGCCTGCTCTCGTCAGATCGCAGACTTCTACGCAGCTTAGGGCCCGGTAAGTACTGGCATGGGAGACTGGCTGGGAATCCCGGGTGCTGTTGACATTTTGCTCTATTGCTGCCTTCCGCTCCGATTCCGAAAATAATTTATTGATGCTTAAATCCACAGTATACAAGGTGTGAAGCTGTCGACGGCCATCCTAAGCTTAACGCGCCTGCTCTCGTCAGATCGCAGACTGGTACAGATCTTAGGGCCCGGTAAGTACCGGCATGGGACACTGGCTGGGAATCCCGGCTGCCGTTGACATTTTGCTCTGTTGCCGCCTTCCGTTCCGATTCCGAAAAGGATTTATTGATGCTTAAATGCACAGTATAAAGGGCAAGAAGCTGTCAACGGCCATCCTAAGCTGAAAGCGCCTGCTCTCGTCAGATCGCAGACTGCTACCCAGCTTAGGGCCTGGTAAGTACCAGCATGGGAGACTGGCTGGGAATCCCAAGTGTCGTTGACATTTTGCTCTGTTGCCGCCTTCCGCTCCGATTCCGAAAAGGATTTATTGATGCTTAAATCCACAGTATACAGGGTGTGAAGATGTCTACGGCCATCCTAAGCTGAATGCGCCTGTTCTCGTCAGATCGCAGACCGCTGCCCGGCAGATACCGGCATGGGAGAGTGGCTGGCAATCCAAGGTGCCATTGACATTTTGCTCTGTTGCCGCCTTCCTCTCCGATTAATAAAAATATTTATTGATGCTTAAATCCACAATATACAACGCGTAAAGATGTCAACGGCCATCCTAAGCTGAACGCGCCTGCTCTCGTCAGATCGCAGACTGCTATCCAGCTTAGGGCCCAGTAAGTACCGGCATGGGAGACTGGCTGGGAATCCCGGGTGCAGTTGACATTTTGCTCTGGTGCCGCCTTCTGTTCCGTTCCGATTCCGAAAAGGATTTATTGATGCTTAAATCCACAGTATACAGGGTGTGAAGCCGTCTACGGCTATCCTAAGCTGAATGCGCCTGTTCTTGTCAGATCGCAGACTGCTGCCCGGCAAGTACGGGCATGGGAGACTGGCTGGCAATCCAAGGTGCTATTGAAATTTTGCTCTGTTGCCGCCTTCCTCTCCGATTAAAAAAAATATTTATTGATGCTTAAATCCACAGTATACAAGGCGTGAAGATGTCAGCGGCCATCCTAAGCTGAACGCGCCTGCTCTCGTCAGATCGCAGACTTCTACGCAGCTTAGGGCCCGGTAAGTACTGGCATGGGAGACTGGCTGGGAATCCCGGGTGCTGTTGACATTTTGCTCTATTGCTGCCTTCCGCTCCGATTCCGAAAATAATTTATTGATGCTTAAATCCACAGTATACAAGGTGTGAAGCTGTCGACGGCCATCCTAAGCTTAACGCGCCTGCTCTCGTCAGATCGCAGACTGGTACAGATCTTAGGGCCCGGTAAGTACCGGCATGGGACACTGGCTGGGAATCCCGGCTGCCGTTGACATTTTGCTCTGTTGCCGCCTTCCGTTCCGATTCCGAAAAGGATTTATTGATGCTTAAATGCACAGTATAAAGGGCAAGAAGCTGTCAACGGCCATCCTAAGCTGAAAGCGCCTGCTCTCGTCAGATCGCAGACTGCTACCCAGCTTAGGGCCTGGTAAGTACCAGCATGGGAGACTGGCTGGAAATCCCAAGTGTCGTTGACATTTTGCTCTGTTGCCGCCTTCCGCTCCGATTCCGAAAAGGATTTATTGATGCTTAAATCCACAGTATACAGGGTGTGAAGATGTCTACGGCCATCCTAAGCTGAATGCGCCTGTTCTCATCAGATCGCAGACCGCTGCCCGGCAGATACCGGCATGGGAGAGTGGCTGGCAATCCAAGGTGCCATTGACATTTTGCTCTGTTGCCGCCTTCCTGGCTGGGAATCCCGGGTGCAGTTGACATTTTGCTCTGGTGCCGCCTTCTGTTCCGTTCCGATTCCGAAAAGGATTTATTGATGCTTAAATCCACAGTATACAGGGTGTGAAGCCGTCTACGGCTATCCTAAGCTGAATGCGCCTGTTCTCATCAGATCGCAGACCGCTGCCCGGCAGATACCGGCATGGGAGAGTGGCTGGCAATCCAAGGTGCCATTGACATTTTGCTCTGTTGCCGCCTTCCTGGCTGGGAATCCCGGGTGCAGTTGACATTTTGCTCTGGTGCCGCCTTCTGTTCCGTTCCGATTCCGAAAAGGATTTATTGATGCTTAAATCCACAGTATACAGGGTGTGAAGCCGTCTACGGCTATCCTAAGCTGAATGCGCCTGTTCTTGTCAGATCGCAGACTGCTGCCCGGCAAGTACGGGCATGGGAGACTGGCTGGCAATCCAAGGTGCTATTGAAATTTTGCTCTGTTGCCGCCTTCCTCTCCGATTAAAAAAAATATTTATTGATGCTTAAATCCACAGTATACAAGGCGTGAAGATGTCAGCGGCCATCCTAAGCTGAATGCGCCTGTTCTCGTCAGATCGCAGACTGCTACCCAGCTTCGGGCCTGGTAAGTACCAGCATGGGAGACTGGCTGGGAATCCCGTGTGCAGTTGACAATTTGCTCTGTCTCTGTTCCGATTCCGAAAATTATTTATTGATTCTTAAATCCACAGTATACAAAGTGCGAAGCTGTCAACCGCCATCCTAAGCTGAATGCGCCTGCTCTCATCAGATCGCAGACTGCTACCCAGCTTAGGAACTGGTAAGTACCAGCATGGGAGACTGGCTGGGAATCCCGGGTGCAATTGACATTTTAATCTGTTGCCGCCTTCCGCTCCGATTCGGAAAATGATTTATTGATGCTTTAATCCACAATATACAGGGTGTGAAGCTGTCAACGGCCATCCTAAGCCTGAACGTGCCTGCTCTCATCAGATCGCAGACCGCTGCCCGGCAGATACCGGCATGGGAGAGTGGCTGGCAATCCAAGGTGCCATTGACATTTTGCTCTGTTGCCGCCTTCCTCTCCGATTAATAAAAATATTTATTGATGCTTAAATCCACAATATACAACGCGTAAAGATGTCAACGGCCATCCTAAGCTGAACGCGCCTGCTCTCGTCAGATCGCAGACTGCTATCCAGCTTAGGGCCCAGTAAGTACCGGCATGGGAGACTGGCTGGGAATCCCGGGTGCAGTTGACATTTTGCTCTGGTGCCGCCTTCTGTTCCGTTCCGATTCCGAAAAGGATTTATTGATGCTTAAATGCACAGTATACAAAGTGTGAAGCTGTCAACGGCCATCCTAAGCTGAACGCGCCTGCTATTGTCAGAGCACAGACTGATACCCAGCTTAGGGCCTGGTAAGTACCAGCATGGGAGACTGGCTGGGAATCCCGGTTGCAGTTGACTTTTTAATCTGTTGCCGCCTTCCGCTCCGATTCGGAAAAGGATTTATTGATGCTTAAATGCACAGTATAAAGGGCATGAAGCAGTCAGCGGCCATCCTAAACTGAACGCGCCTGCTCTCGTCAGATCGCAGACTGCTACCCAGCTTAGGGCCCGGTAAGTACCAGCATGGGAGATTGGCTGGGAATCCCAGGTGTTGTTGACATTTTCCTCTGTAGCCGCCTTCCGCTCCGATTCCGAAAAGGATTTATTGATGCTTAAATCCTTAGTATACAGGGTGTGAAGCCGTCTACGGCTATTCTAAGCTGAATGTGCCTGTTCTTGTCAGATCACAGACTGCTGCCCGGCAAGTACGGGCATGGGAGACTGGCTGGCAATCCAAGGTGCTATTGACATTTTGCTATGTTGCCGCCTTCCTCTCTGATTCCGAAAAGGATTTATTGATGCTTAAATGCACAGTATAAAGGGCAAGACGCTGTCAACGGCCATCCTAAGCTGAACGCGCCTGCTCTGGTCAGATCGCAGACTGCTACCCAGCTTAGGGCCCGGTAAGTACCAGCATGGGAGACTGGCTGGGAATATCAGGTGTTGTTGACATTTTGCTCTGTTGCTCTGTAGACACTTTGCTCCGATTCCGAAAAGGATTTATTGATGCTTAAATCCACAGTATCCACAGTATCCACAGTATCCACAGTATCCACAGTATCCACAGTATCCACAGTATACAGGGTGTGAAGCCGTCTACGGCTATCCTAAGCTGAATGTGCCTGTTCTTGTCAGATCGCAGACTGCTGCCCGGCAAGTACAGGCATGGGAGACTGGCTGGCAATCCAAGGTGCTATTGACATTTTGCTCTGTTGCCGCCTTCCTCTCCGATTAAAAAAAATATTTATTGATGCTTAAATCCACAGTATACAAGGTGTGAAGATGTCAATGGCCATCCTAAGCTGAACGCGCCTGCTCTCGTCAGATCGCAGACTGCTACGCAGCTTAGGGCCCAGTAAGTACCGGCATGGGAGACTGGCTGGGAATCCCGGGTGCAGTTGACATTTTGCTCTGTTGTCGCCTTCTGTTCCGTTCCGATTCCGAAAAGGATTTATTGATGCTTAAATGCACAGTATACAAAGTGTGAAGCTGTCAACGGCCATCCTAAGCTGAACGCGCCTGCTGTCGTCAGATCGCAGACTGATACCTAGCTTAGGGCCTGGTAAGTACCAGCATGGGAGACTGGCTGGGAATCCCAAGTGTCGTTGACATTTTGCTCTGTTGCCGCCTTCCGCTCCGATTCCGAAAAGGATTTATTGATGCTTAAATCCACAGTATACAGGGTGTGAAGATGTCTACGGCCATCCTAAGCTGAATGCGCCTGTTCTCGTCAGATCGCAGACTGCTACCCAGCTTCGGGCCTGGTAAGTACCAGCATGGGAGACTGGCTGGGAATCCCGTGTGCAGTTGACAATTTGCTCTGTCTCTGTTCCGATTCCGAAAATTATTTATTGATTCTTAAATCCACAGTATACAAAGTGCGAAGCTGTCAACCGCCATCCTAAGCTGAATGCGCCTGCTCTCATCAGATCGCAGACTGCTACCTAGCTTAGGAACTGGTAAGTACCAGCATGGGAGACTGGCTGGGAATCCCGGGTGCAATTGACATTTTAATCTGTTGCCGCCTTCCGCTCCGATTCGGAAAATGATTTATTGATGCTTTAATCCACAATATACAGGGTGTGAAGCTGTCAACGGCCATCCTAAGCCTGAACGTGCCTGCTCTCATCAGATCGCAGACCGCTGCCCGGCAGATACCGGCATGGGAGAGTGGCTGGCAATCCAAGGTGCCATTGACATTTTGCTCTGTTGCCGCCTTCCTCTCCGATTAATAAAAATATTTATTGATGCTTAAATCCACAATATACAACGCGTAAAGATGTCAACGGCCATCCTAAGCTGAACGCGCCTGCTCTCGTCAGATCGCAGACTGCTATCCAGCTTAGGGCCCAGTAAGTACCGGCATGGGAGACTGGCTGGGAATCCCGGGTGCAGTTGACATTTTGCTCTGGTGCCGCCTTCTGTTCCGTTCCGATTCCGAAATTGATTTATTGATGCTTAAATCCACAGTATACAGGGTGTGAAGCCGTCTACGGCTATCCTAAGCTGAATGCGCCTGTTCTTGTCAGATCGCAGACTGCTGCCCGGCAAGTACGGGCATGGGAGACTGGCTGGCAATCCAAGGTGCTATTGAAATTTTGCTCTGTTGCCGCCTTCCTCTCCGATTAAAAAAAATATTTATTGATGCTTAAATCCACAGTATACAAGGCGTGAAGATGTCAGCGGCCATCCTAAGCTGAACGCGCCTGCTCTCGTCAGATCGCAGACTTCTACGCAGCTTAGGGCCCGGTAAGTACTGGCATGGGAGACTGGCTGGGAATCCCGGGTGCTGTTGACATTTTGCTCTATTGCTGCCTTCCGCTCCGATTCCGAAAATAATTTATTGATGCTTAAATCCACAGTATACAAGGTGTGAAGCTGTCGACGGCCATCCTAAGCTTAACGCGCCTGCTCTCGTCAGATCGCAGACTGGTACAGATCTTAGGGCCCGGTAAGTACCGGCATGGGACACTGGCTGGGAATCCCGGCTGCCGTTGACATTTTGCTCTGTTGCCGCCTTCCGTTCCGATTCCGAAAAGGATTTATTGATGCTTAAATGCACAGTATAAAGGGCAAGAAGCTGTCAACGGCCATCCTAAGCTGAAAGCGCCTGCTCTCGTCAGATCGCAGACTGCTACCCAGCTTAGGGCCTGGTAAGTACCAGCATGGGAGACTGGCTGGGAATCCCAAGTGTCGTTGACATTTTGCTCTGTTGCCGCCTTCCGCTCCGATTCCGAAAAGGATTTATTGATGCTTAAATCCACAGTATACAGGGTGTGAAGATGTCTACGGCCATCCTAAGCTGAATGCGCCTGTTCTCGTCAGATCGCAGACCGCTGCCCGGCAGATACCGGCATGGGAGAGTGGCTGGCAATCCAAGGTGCCATTGACATTTTGCTCTGTTGCCGCCTTCCTCTCCGATTAATAAAAATATTTATTGATGCTTAAATCCACAATATACAACGCGTAAAGATGTCAACGGCCATCCTAAGCTGAACGCGCCTGCTCTCGTCAGATCGCAGATTGCTATCCAGCTTAGGGCCCAGTAAGTACCGGCATGGGAGACTGGCTGGGAATCCCGGGTGCAGTTGACATTTTGCTCTGGTGCCGCCTTCTGTTCCGTTCCGATTCCGAAAAGGATTTATTGATGCTTAAATCCACAGTATACAGGGTGTGAAGCCGTCTACGGCTATCCTAAGCTGAATGCGCCTGTTCTTGTCAGATCGCAGACTGCTGCCCGGCAAGTACGGGCATGGGAGACTGGCTGGCAATCCAAGGTGCTATTGAAATTTTGCTCTGTTGCCGCCTTCCTCTCCGATTAAAAAAAATATTTATTGATGCTTAAATCCACAGTATACAAGGCGTGAAGATGTCAGCGGCCATCCTAAGCTGAATGCGCCTGTTCTCGTCAGATCGCAGACTGCTACCCAGCTTCGGGCCTGGTAAGTACCAGCATGGGAGACTGGCTGGGAATCCCGTGTGCAGTTGACAATTTGCTCTGTCTCTGTTCCGATTCCGAAAATTATTTATTGATTCTTAAATCCACAGTATACAAAGTGCGAAGCTGTCAACCGCCATCCTAAGCTGAATGCGCCTGCTCTCATCAGATCGCAGACTGCTACCCAGCTTAGGAACTGGTAAGTACCAGCATGGGAGACTGGCTGGGAATCCCGGGTGCAATTGACATTTTAATCTGTTGCCGCCTTCCGCTCCGATTCGGAAAATGATTTATTGATGCTTTAATCCACAATATACAGGGTGTGAAGCTGTCAACGGCCATCCTAAGCCTGAACGTGCCTGCTCTCATCAGATCGCAGACCGCTGCCCGGCAGATACCGGCATGGGAGAGTGGCTGGCAATCCAAGGTGCCATTGACATTTTGCTCTGTTGCCGCCTTCCTCTCCGATTAATAAAAATATTTATTGATGCTTAAATCCACAATATACAACGCGTAAAGATGTCAACGGCCATCCTAAGCTGAACGCGCCTGCTCTCGTCAGATCGCAGACTGCTATCCAGCTTAGGGCCCAGTAAGTACCGGCATGGGAGACTGGCTGGGAATCCCGGGTGCAGTTGACATTTTGCTCTGGTGCCGCCTTCTGTTCCGTTCCGATTCCGAAAAGGATTTATTGATGCTTAAATGCACAGTATACAAAGTGTGAAGCTGTCAACGGCCATCCTAAGCTGAACGCGCCTGCTATTGTCAGAGCACAGACTGATACCCAGCTTAGGGCCTGGTAAGTACCAGCATGGGAGACTGGCTGGGAATCCCGGTTGCAGTTGACTTTTTAATCTGTTGCCGCCTTCCGCTCCGATTCGGAAAAGGATTTATTGATGCTTAAATGCACAGTATAAAGGGCATGAAGCAGTCAGCGGCCATCCTAAACTGAACGCGCCTGCTCTCGTCAGATCGCAGACTGCTACCCAGCTTAGGGCCCGGTAAGTACCAGCATGGGAGATTGGCTGGGAATCCCAGGTGTTGTTGACATTTTCCTCTGTAGCCGCCTTCCGCTCCGATTCCGAAAAGGATTTATTGATGCTTAAATCCTTAGTATACAGGGTGTGAAGCCGTCTACGGCTATTCTAAGCTGAATGTGCCTGTTCTTGTCAGATCACAGACTGCTGCCCGGCAAGTACGGGCATGGGAGACTGGCTGGCAATCCAAGGTGCTATTGACATTTTGCTATGTTGCCGCCTTCCTCTCTGATTCCGAAAAGGATTTATTGATGCTTAAATGCACAGTATAAAGGGCAAGACGCTGTCAACGGCCATCCTAAGCTGAACGCGCCTGCTCTGGTCAGATCGCAGACTGCTACCCAGCTTAGGGCCCGGTAAGTACCAGCATGGGAGACTGGCTGGGAATATCAGGTGTTGTTGACATTTTGCTCTGTTGCTCTGTAGACACTTTGCTCCGATTCCGAAAAGGATTTATTGATGCTTAAATCCACAGTATCCACAGTATCCACAGTATCCACAGTATCCACAGTATCCACAGTATACAGGGTGTGAAGCCGTCTACGGCTATCCTAAGCTGAATGTGCCTGTTCTTGTCAGATCGCAGACTGCTGCCCGGCAAGTACAGGCATGGGAGACTGGCTGGCAATCCAAGGTGCTATTGACATTTTGCTCTGTTGCCGCCTTCCTCTCCGATTAAAAAAAATATTTATTGATGCTTAAATCCACAGTATACAAGGTGTGAAGATGTCAATGGCCATCCTAAGCTGAACGCGCCTGCTCTCGTCAGATCGCAGACTGCTACGCAGCTTAGGGCCCAGTAAGTACCGGCATGGGAGACTGGCTGGGAATCCCGGGTGCAGTTGACATTTTGCTCTGTTGTCGCCTTCTGTTCCGTTCCGATTCCGAAAAGGATTTATTGATGCTTAAATGCACAGTATACAAAGTGTGAAGCTGTCAACGGCCATCCTAAGCTGAACGCGCCTGCTGTCGTCAGATCGCAGACTGATACCTAGCTTAGGGCCTGGTAAGTACCAGCATGGGAGACTGGCTGGGAATCCCAAGTGTCGTTGACATTTTGCTCTGTTGCCGCCTTCCGCTCCGATTCCGAAAAGGATTTATTGATGCTTAAATCCACAGTATACAGGGTGTGAAGATGTCTACGGCCATCCTAAGCTGAATGCGCCTGTTCTCGTCAGATCGCAGACTGCTACCCAGCTTCGGGCCTGGTAAGTACCAGCATGGGAGACTGGCTGGGAATCCCGTGTGCAGTTGACAATTTGCTCTGTCTCTGTTCCGATTCCGAAAATTATTTATTGATTCTTAAATCCACAGTATACAAAGTGCGAAGCTGTCAACCGCCATCCTAAGCTGAATGCGCCTGCTCTCATCAGATCGCAGACTGCTACCTAGCTTAGGAACTGGTAAGTACCAGCATGGGAGACTGGCTGGGAATCCCGGGTGCAATTGACATTTTAATCTGTTGCCGCCTTCCGCTCCGATTCGGAAAATGATTTATTGATGCTTTAATCCACAATATACAGGGTGTGAAGCTGTCAACGGCCATCCTAAGCCTGAACGTGCCTGCTCTCATCAGATCGCAGACCGCTGCCCGGCAGATACCGGCATGGGAGAGTGGCTGGCAATCCAAGGTGCCATTGACATTTTGCTCTGTTGCCGCCTTCCTCTCCGATTAATAAAAATATTTATTGATGCTTAAATCCACAATATACAACGCGTAAAGATGTCAACGGCCATCCTAAGCTGAACGCGCCTGCTCTCGTCAGATCGCAGACTGCTATCCAGCTTAGGGCCCAGTAAGTACCGGCATGGGAGACTGGCTGGGAATCCCGGGTGCAGTTGACATTTTGCTCTGGTGCCGCCTTCTGTTCCGTTCCGATTCCGAAATTGATTTATTGATGCTTAAATCCACAGTATACAGGGTGTGAAGCCGTCTACGGCTATCCTAAGCTGAATGCGCCTGTTCTTGTCAGATCGCAGACTGCTGCCCGGCAAGTACGGGCATGGGAGACTGGCTGGCAATCCAAGGTGCTATTGAAATTTTGCTCTGTTGCCGCCTTCCTCTCCGATTAAAAAAAATATTTATTGATGCTTAAATCCACAGTATACAAGGCGTGAAGATGTCAGCGGCCATCCTAAGCTGAACGCGCCTGCTCTCGTCAGATCGCAGACTTCTACGCAGCTTAGGGCCCGGTAAGTACTGGCATGGGAGACTGGCTGGGAATCCCGGGTGCTGTTGACATTTTGCTCTATTGCTGCCTTCCGCTCCGATTCCGAAAATAATTTATTGATGCTTAAATCCACAGTATACAAGGTGTGAAGCTGTCGACGGCCATCCTAAGCTTAACGCGCCTGCTCTCGTCAGATCGCAGACTGGTACAGATCTTAGGGCCCGGTAAGTACCGGCATGGGAGACTGGCTGGCAATCCAAGGTGCTATTGAAATTTTGCTCTGTTGCCGCCTTCCTCTCCGATTAATAAAAATATTTATTGATGCTTAAATCCACAATATACAACGCGTAAAGATGTCAACGGCCATCCTAAGCTGAACGCGCCTGCTCTCGTCAGATCGCAGACTGCTATCCAGCTTAGGGCCCAGTAAGTACCGGCATGGGAGACTGGCTGGGAATCCCGGGTGCAGTTGACATTTTGCTCTGGTGCCGCCTTCTGTTCCGTTCCGATTCCGAAAAGGATTTATTGATGCTTAAATCCACAGTATACAGGGTGTGAAGCCGTCTACGGCTATCCTAAGCTGAATGCGCCTGTTCTTGTCAGATCGCAGACTGCTGCCCGGCAAGTACGGGCATGGGAGACTGGCTGGCAATCCAAGGTGCTATTGAAATTTTGCTCTGTTGCCGCCTTCCTCTCCGATTAAAAAAAATATTTATTGATGCTTAAATCCACAGTATACAAGGCGTGAAGATGTCAGCGGCCATCCTAAGCTGAACGCGCCTGCTCTCGTCAGATCGCAGACTTCTACGCAGCTTAGGGCCCGGTAAGTACTGGCATGGGAGACTGGCTGGGAATCCCGGGTGCTGTTGACATTTTGCTCTATTGCTGCCTTCCGCTCCGATTCCGAAAATAATTTATTGATGCTTAAATCCACAGTATACAAGGTGTGAAGCTGTCGACGGCCATCCTAAGCTTAACGCGCCTGCTCTCGTCAGATCGCAGACTGGTACAGATCTTAGGGCCCGGTAAGTACCGGCATGGGACACTGGCTGGGAATCCCGGCTGCCGTTGACATTTTGCTCTGTTGCCGCCTTCCGTTCCGATTCCGAAAAGGATTTATTGATGCTTAAATGCACAGTATAAAGGGCAAGAAGCTGTCAACGGCCATCCTAAGCTGAAAGCGCCTGCTCTCGTCAGATCGCAGACTGCTACCCAGCTTAGGGCCTGGTAAGTACCAGCATGGGAGACTGGCTGGGAGTCCCAAGTGTCATTGACATTTTGCTCTGTTGCCGCCTTCCGCTCCGATTCCGAAAAGGATTTATTGATGCTTAAATCCACAGTATACAGGGTGTGAAGATGTCTACGGCCATCCTAAGCTGAATGCGCCTGTTCTCATCAGATCGCAGACCGCTGCCCGGCAGATACCGGCATGGGAGAGTGGCTGGCAATCCAAGGTGCCATTGACATTTTGCTCTGTTGCCGCCTTCCTGGCTGGGAATCCCGGGTGCAGTTGACATTTTGCTCTGGTGCCGCCTTCTGTTCCGTTCCGATTCCGAAAAGGATTTATTGATGCTTAAATCCACAGTATACAGGGTGTGAAGCCGTCTACGGCTATCCTAAGCTGAATGCGCCTGTTCTCATCAGATCGCAGACCGCTGCCCGGCAGATACCGGCATGGGAGAGTGGCTGGCAATCCAAGGTGCCATTGACATTTTGCTCTGTTGCCGCCTTCCTGGCTGGGAATCCCGGGTGCAGTTGACATTTTGCTCTGGTGCCGCCTTCTGTTCCGTTCCGATTCCGAAAAGGATTTATTGATGCTTAAATCCACAGTATACAGGGTGTGAAGCCGTCTACGGCTATCCTAAGCTGAATGCGCCTGTTCTTGTCAGATCGCAGACTGCTGCCCGGCAAGTACGGGCATGGGAGACTGGCTGGCAATCCAAGGTGCTATTGAAATTTTGCTCTGTTGCCGCCTTCCTCTCCGATTAAAAAAAATATTTATTGATGCTTAAATCCACAGTATACAAGGCGTGAAGATGTCAGCGGCCATCCTAAGCTGAATGCGCCTGTTCTCGTCAGATCGCAGACTGCTACCCAGCTTCGGGCCTGGTAAGTACCAGCATGGGAGACTGGCTGGGAATCCCGTGTGCAGTTGACAATTTGCTCTGTCTCTGTTCCGATTCCGAAAATTATTTATTGATTCTTAAATCCACAGTATACAAAGTGCGAAGCTGTCAACCGCCATCCTAAGCTGAACGCGCCTGCTCTCGTCAGATCGCAGACTGCTACCCAGCTTAGGAACTGGTAAGTACCAGCATGGGAGACTGGCTGGGAATCCCGGGTGCAATTGACATTTTAATCTGTTGCCGCCTTCCGCTCCGATTCGGAAAATGATTTATTGATGCTTTAATCCACAATATACAGGGTGTGAAGCTGTCAACGGCCATCCTAAGCCTGAACGTGCCTGCTCTCATCAGATCGCAGACCGCTGCCCGGCAGATACCGGCATGGGAGAGTGGCTGGCAATCCAAGGTGCCATTGACATTTTGCTCTGTTGCCGCCTTCCTCTCCGATTAATAAAAATATTTATTGATGCTTAAATCCACAATATACAACGCGTAAAGATGTCAACGGCCATCCTAAGCTGAACGCGCCTGCTCTCGTCAGATCGCAGACTGCTATCCAGCTTAGGGCCCAGTAAGTACCGGCATGGGAGACTGGCTGGGAATCCCGGGTGCAGTTGACATTTTGCTCTGGTGCCGCCTTCTGTTCCGTTCCGATTCCGAAAAGGATTTATTGATGCTTAAATGCACAGTATACAAAGTGTGAAGCTGTCAACGGCCATCCTAAGCTGAACGCGCCTGCTATTGTCAGAGCGCAGACTGATACCCAGCTTAGGGCCTGGTAAGTACCAGCATGGGAGACTGGCTGGGAATCCCGGTTGCAGTTGACTTTTTAATCTGTTGCCGCCTTCCGCTCCGATTCGGAAAAGGATTTATTGATGCTTAAATGCACAGTATAAAGGGCATGAAGCAGTCAGCGGCCATCCTAAACTGAACGCGCCTGCTCTCGTCAGATCGCAGACTGCTACCCAGCTTAGGGCCCGGTAAGTACCAGCATGGGAGATTGGCTGGGAATCCCAGGTGTTGTTGACATTTTCCTCTGTAGCCGCCTTCCGCTCCGATTCCGAAAAGGATTTATTGATGCTTAAATCCTTAGTATACAGGGTGTGAAGCCGTCTACGGCTATTCTAAGCTGAATGTGCCTGTTCTTGTCAGATCACAGACTGCTGCCCGGCAAGTACGGGCATGGGAGACTGGCTGGCAATCCAAGGTGCTATTGACATTTTGCTATGTTGCCGCCTTCCTCTCTGATTCCGAAAAGGATTTATTGATGCTTAAATGCACAGTATAAAGGGCAAGACGCTGTCAACGGCCATCCTAAGCTGAACGCGCCTGCTCTGGTCAGATCGCAGACTGCTACCCAGCTTAGGGCCCGGTAAGTACCAGCATGGGAGACTGGCTGGGAATATCAGGTGTTGTTGACATTTTGCTCTGTTGCTCTGTAGACACTTTGCTCCGATTCCGAAAAGGATTTATTGATGCTTAAATCCACAGTATCCACAGTATCCACAGTATCCACAGTATACAGGGTGTGAAGCCGTCTACGGCTATCCTAAGCTGAATGTGCCTGTTCTTGTCAGATCGCAGACTGCTGCCCGGCAAGTACAGGCATGGGAGACTGGCTGGCAATCCAAGGTGCTATTGACATTTTGCTCTGTTGCCGCCTTCCTCTCCGATTAAAAAAAATATTTATTGATGCTTAAATCCACAGTATACAAGGTGTGAAGATGTCAATGGCCATCCTAAGCTGAACGCGCCTGCTCTCGTCAGATCGCAGACTGCTACGCAGCTTAGGGCCCAGTAAGTACCGGCATGGGAGACTGGCTGGGAATCCCGGGTGCAGTTGACATTTTGCTCTGTTGTCGCCTTCTGTTCCGTTCCGATTCCGAAAAGGATTTATTGATGCTTAAATGCACAGTATACAAAGTGTGAAGCTGTCAACGGCCATCCTAAGCTGAACGCGCCTGCTGTCGTCAGATCGCAGACTGATACCTAGCTTAGGGCCTGGTAAGTACCAGCATGGGAGACTGGCTGGGAATCCCGGTTGCAGTTGACTTTTTAATCTGTTGCCGCCTTCCGCTCCGATTCGGAAAAGGATTTATTGATGCTTAAATGCACAGTATAAAGGGCATGAAGCAGTCAACGGCCATCCTAAACTGAACGCGCCTGCTCTCGTCAGATCGCAGACTGCTACCCAGCTTAGGGCCCGGTAAGTACCAGCATGGGAGATTGGCTGGGAATCCCAGGTGTTGTTGACATTTTGCTCTGTAGCCGCCTTCCGCTCCGATTCCGAAAAGGATTTATTGATGCTTAAATCCTTAGTATACAGGGTGTGAAGCCGTCTACGGCTATTCTAAGCTGAATGTGCCTGTTCTTGTCAGATCACAGACTGCTGCCCTTCAAGTACGGGCATGGGAGACTGGCTGGCAATCCAAGGTGCTATTGACATTTTGCTATGTTGCCGCCTTCCTCTCTGATTCCGAAAAGGATTTATTGATGCTTAAATGCACAGTATAAAGGGCAAGAAGCTGTCAACGGCCATCCTAAGCTGAACGCGCCTGCTCTGGTCAGATCGCAGACTGCTACCCAGCTTAGGGCCCGGTAAGTACCAGCATGGGAGACTGGCTGGGAATATCAGGTGTTGTTGACATTTTGCTCTGTAGCTCTGTAGACACTTTGCTCCGATTCCGAAAAGGATTTATTGATGCTTAAATCCACAGTATCCACAGTATACAGGGTGTGAAGCCGTCTACGGCTATCCTAAGCTGAATGTGCCTGTTCTTGTCAGATCGCAGACTGCTGCCTGGCAAGTACGGGCATGGGAGACTGGCTGGCAATCCAAGGTGCTATTGACATTTTGCTCTGTTGCCGCCTTCCTCTCCGATTAAAAAAAATATTTATTGATGCTTAAATCCACAGTATACAAGGTGTGAAGATGTCAATGGCCATCCTAAGCTGAACGCGCCTGCTCTCGTCAGATCGCTGACTGCTACGCAGCTTAGGGCCCAGTAAGTACCGGCATGGGAGACTGGCTGGGAATCCCGGGTGCAGTTGACATTTTGCTCTGTTGCCGCCTTCCGTTCCGATTCCGAAAAGGATTTATTGATGCTTAAATGCACAGTATAAAAAGCATGAAGCTGTCAATGGCCATCCTAAGCTGAACGCGCCTGCTCTCGTCAGATCGCAGACTGGTACAGATCTTAGGGCCCGGTAAGTACCGGCATGGGACACTGGCTGGGAATCCTGGCTGCCGTTGACATTTTGCTCTGTTGCCGCCTTCCGTTCCGATTCCGAAAAGGATTTATTGATGCTTAAATGCACAGTATAAAGGGCGAGAAGCTGTCAACGGCCATCCTAAGCTGAACGCGCCTGCTCTTGTAAGATCGCAGACTGCTACCCAGCTTCGGGCCTGGTAAGTACCAGCATGGGAGACTGGCTGGGAATACCGGGTGCAGTTGACATTTTGCTCTGTTTCTGCTCCGATTCCGAAAATTATTTATTGATGCTTAAATGCACAGTATACAAAGTGTGAAGCTGTCAACGGCCATCCTAAGCTGAACGCGCCTGCTCTCGTCAGATCGCAGACTGCTACCCAGCTTAGGGCCTGGTAAGTACCAGCATGGGAGACTGGCTGGAATCCCGGGTGCAGTTGACATTTTAATCTGTTGCCGCCTTCCGCTCCGATTCGGAAAAGGATTTATTGATGCTTAAATCCACAATATACAGGGTGTGAAGCTGTCAACGGCCATCCTAAGCTGAACGTGTCTGCTTTCCTCAGATCGCAGACTGCTGCCCGGCAGATACCGGCATGGGAGACTGGCTGGCAATCCAAGGTGCCATTGACATTTTGCTATGTTGCCGCCTTCCTCTCCGATTAATAAAAATATTTATTGATGCTTAAATTCACAATATACAAGGCGTGAACATGTGAACGGCCATCCTAAGCTGAACGCGCCTGCTCTCGTCAGCTCGCAGACCGCCACCCAGCCTAGGGCCCAGTAAGAACCGGCATGGGAGACTGGCTGGGAATCCCGGGTGCAGTTGACATTTTGCTCTGTTGCCGCCTTCCGTTCCGATTCCGAAAAGGATTTATTGATGCTTAAATCCACAGTATAAAAATCATGAAGCTGTCAATGGCCATCCTAAGCTGAACGTGCCTGCTCTTGTCAGATCGCAGACTGCTACCCAGCTTAGGGCCCGGTAAGTATTGGCATGGGACACTGGCTGGGAATCCCGTGTGCAGTTGACAATTTACTCTGTCTCTGTTCCGATTCCGAAAATTATTTATTGATTCTTAAATCCACAGTATACAAAGTGTGAAGCTGTCAACCGCCATCATAAGCTGAATGCGCCTGCTCTCATCAGATCGCAGACTGCTACCCAGCTTAGGGCCTGGTAAGTACCAGCATGGGAGACTGGCTGGGAATCCCGGGTGCAATTGACATTTTAATCTGTTGCCGCCTTCCGCTCCGATTCGGAAAATGATTTATTGATGCTTTAATCCACAATATACAGGGTGTGAAGCTGTCAACGGCCATCCTAAGCCTGAACGTGCCTGCTCTCATCAGATCGCAGACCGCTGCCCGGCAGATACCGGCATGGGAGAGTGGCTGGCAATCCAAGGTGCCATTGACATTTTGCTCTGTTGCCGCCTTCCTCTCCGATTAATAAAAATATTTATTGATGCTTAAATCCACAATATACAACGCGTAAAGATGTCAACGGCCATCCTAAGCTGAACGCGCCTGCTCTCGTCAGATCGCAGACTGCTATCCAGCTTAGGGCCCAGTAAGTACCGGCATGGGAGACTGGCTGGGAATCCCGGGTGCAGTTGACATTTTGCTCTGTTGCCGCCTTCTGTTCCGTTCCGATTCCGAAAAGGATTTATTGATGCTTAAATGCACAGTATACAAAGTGTGAAGCTGTCAACGGCCATCCTAAGCTGAACGCGCCTGCTGTCGTCAGATCGCAGACTGATACCTAGCTTAGGGCCTGGTAAGTACCAGCATGGGAGACTGGCTGGGAATCCCGGTTGCAGTTGACTTTTTAATCTGTTGCCGCCTTCCGCTCCGATTCGGAAAAGGATTTATTGATGCTTAAATGCACAGTATAAAGGGCATGAAGCAGTCAACGGCCATCCTAAACTGAACGCGCCTGCTCTCGTCAGATCGCAGACTGCTACCCAGCTTAGGGCCCGGTAAGTACCAGCATGGGAGATTGGCTGGGAATCCCAGGTGTTGTTGACATTTTGCTCTGTAGCCGCCTTCCGCTCCGATTCCGAAAAGGATTTATTGATGCTTAAATCCTTAGTATACAGGGTGTGAAGCCGTCTACGGCTATTCTAAGCTGAATGTGCCTGTTCTTGTCAGATCACAGACTGCTGCCCGGCAAGTACGGGCATGGGAGACTGGCTGGCAATCCAAGGTGCTATTGACATTTTGCTATGTTGCCGCCTTCCTCTCTGATTCCGAAAAGGATTTATTGATGCTTAAATGCACAGTATAAAGGGCAAGAAGCTGTCAACGGCCATCCTAAGCTGAACGCGCCTGCTCTGGTCGCAGACTGCTACCCAGCTTAGGGCCCGGTAAGTACCAGCATGGGAGACTGGCTGGGAATATCAGGCGTTGTTGACATTTTGCTCTGTAGCTCTGTAGACACTTTGCTCCGATTCCGAAAAGGATTTATTGATGCTTAAATCCACAGTATCCACAGTATACAGGGTGTGAAGCCGTCTACGGCTATCCTAAGCTGAATGTGCCTGTTCTTGTCAGATCGCAGACTGCTGCCCGGCAAGTACGGGCATGGGAGACTGGCTGGCAATCCAAGGTGCTATTGACATTTTGCTCTGTTGCCGCCTTTCTCTCCGATTAAAAAAAATATTTATTGATGCTTAAATCCACAGTATACAAGGTGTGAAGATGTCAATGGCCATCCTAAGCTGAACGCGCCTGCTCTTGTCAGATCGCTGACTGCTACGCAGCTTAGGGCCCAGTAAGTACCGGCATGGGAGACTGGCTGGGAATCCCGGGTGCAGTTGACATTTTGCTCTGTTGCCGCCTTCCGTTCCGATTCCGAAAAGGATTTATTGATGCTTAAATGCACAGTATAAAAAGCATGAAGCTGTCAATGGCCATCCTAAGCTGAACGCGCCTGCTCTCGTCAGATCGCAGACTGGTACAGATCTTAGGGCCCGGTAAGTACCGGCATGGGACACTGGCTGGGAATCCTGGCTGCCGTTGACATTTTGCTCTGTTGCCGCCTTCCGTTCCGATTCCGAAAAGGATTTATTGATGCTTAAATGCACAGTATAAAGGGCGAGAAGCTGTCAACGGCCATCCTAAGCTGAACGCGCCTGCTCTTGTAAGATCGCAGACTGCTACCCAGCTTCGGGCCTGGTAAGTACCAGCATGGGAGACTGGCTGGGAATACCGGGTGCAGTTGACATTTTGCTCTGTTTCTGCTCCGATTCCGAAAATTATTTATTGATGCTTAAATGCACAGTATACAAAGTGTGAAGCTGTCAACGGCCATCCTAAGCTGAACGCGCCTGCTCTCGTCAGATCGCAGACTGCTACCCAGCTTAGGGCCTGGTAAGTACCAGCATGGGAGACTGGCTGGAATCCCGGGTGCAGTTGACATTTTAATCTGTTGCCGCCTTCCGCTCCGATTCGGAAAATTGATTTATTGATGCTTAAATCCACAATATACAGGGTGTGAAGCTGTCAACAACCATCCTAAGCTGAACGTGTCTGCTTTCCTCAGATCGCAGACTGCTGCCCGGCAGATACCGGCATGGGAGACTGGCTGGCAATCCAAGGTGCCATTGACATTTTGCTATGTTGCCGCCTTCCTCTCCGATTAATAAAAATATTTATTGATGCTTAAATCCACAATATACAAGGCGTGAACATGTGAACGGCCATCCTAAGCTGAACGCGCCTGCTCTCGTCAGCTCGCAGACCGCCACCCAGCCTAGGGCCCAGTAAGAACCGGCATGGGAGACTGGCTGGGAATCCCAGGTGCAGTTGACATTTTGCTCTGTTGCCGCCCTCCGTTCCGATTCCGAAAAGGATTTATTGATGCTTAAATGCACAGTATAAAAATCATGAAGCTGTCAATGGCCATCCTAAGCTTAACGCGCCTGCTCTTGTCAGATCACAGACTGCTACCCAGCTTAGGGCCCAGTAAGTACCGGCATGGGAGACTGGCTGGGAATCCCGGGTGCAGTTGACATTTTGCTCTGTTGCCGCCTTCCGTTCCGATTCCGAAAAGGATTTATTGATGCTTAAATGCACAGTATAAAAATCATGAAGCTGTCAATGGCCATCCTAAGCTTAACGCGCCTGCTCTCGTCAGATCGCAGACTGGTACAGATCTTAGGGACCGGTAAGTACCGGCATGGGAGACTGGCTGGGAATCCCGGCTATCGTTGACATTTTGCTCTGTTGCCGCCTTCTGTTCCGTTCCGATTCCGAAAAGGATTTATTGATGCTTAAATGCACAGTATACAAAGTGTGAAGCTGTCAACGGCCATCCTAAGCTGAACGCGCCTGCTGTCGTCAGATCGCAGACTGATACCCAGCTTAGGGCCTGGTAAGTACCAGCATGGGAGACTGGCTGGGAATCCCGGGTGCAGTTGACATTTTAATCTGTTGTCGCCTTCCGCTCAGATTCGGAAAAGGATTTATTGATGCTTAAATGCACAGTATAAAGGTCGTGAAGCCGTCAACGGCCATCCTAAGCTGAACGCGCCTGCTCTCGTCAGATCGCAGACTGCTACCCAGCTTAGGGCCCGGTAAGTACCAGCATGGGAGACTGGCTGGGAATCCCAGGTGTTGTTGACATTTTGCTCTGTAGCCGCCTTCCGCTCCGATTCCGAAAAGGATTAATGATGCTTAAATCCACAGTAGACAGGGTGTGAAGCCGTCTACGGCTATGCTAAGCTGAATGTGCCTGTTCTTGTGAGATAGCAGACTTCTGCCCTGCAAGTACGGGCATGGGAGACTGGCTGGCAATCCAAGGTGTTATTGACATTTTGCTCTGTTGCCGCCTTCCTCTCCGATTCCGAAAAGGATTTATTGATGCTTAAATGCACAGTATAAAGGGCGTGAAGCTGTCAACGGCCATCCTAAGCTGAACGCGCCTGCTCTCGTCAGAGCGCAGACTGCTACCCAGCTTAGGGCCCGGTAAGTACCAGCATGGGAGACTGGCTGGGAATATCAGGTGTTGTTGACATTTTGCTCTGTAGCTCTGTAGACATTTTGCTCCGATTCCGAAAACGATTTATTGATGCTTAAATCCACAGTATACAGGGTGTGAAGCCGTCTACGGCTATCCTAAGCTGAATGCGCCTGTTCTTGTCAGATCGAAGACTGCTGCCCGGCAAGTACGGGCATGGGAGACTGGCTGGCAATCCAAGGTGCTATTGAAATTTTGCTCTGTTGCCGCCTTCCTCTCCGATTAAAAAAAATATTTATTGATGCTTAAATCCACAGTATACAAGGCGTGAAGATGTCAGCGGCCATCCTAAGCTGAACGCGCCTGCTCTCGTCAGATCGCAGACTTCTACGTAGCTTAGGGCCCGGTAAGTACTGGCATGGGAGACTGGCTGGGAATCCCGGGTGCTGTTGACATTTTGCTCTATTGCTGCCTTCCGCTCCGATTCCGAAAATAATTTATTGATGCTTAAATCCACAGTATACAAGGTGTGAAGCTGTCGACGGCCATCCTAAGCTTAACGCGCCTGCTCTCGTCAGATCGCAGACTGGTACAGATCTTAGGGCCCGGTAAGTACCGGCATGGGACACTGGCTGGGAATCCCGGCTGCCGTTGACATTTTGCTCTGTTGCCGCCTTCCGTTCCGGTTCCGATTCCGAAAAGGATTTATTGATGCTTAAATGCACAGTATAAAGGGCAAGAAGCTGTCAACGGCCATCCTAAGCTGAAAGCGCCTGCTCTCGTCAGATCGCAGACTGCTACCCAGCTTAGGGCCTGGTAAGTACCAGCATGGGAGACTGGCTGGGAATCCCAAGTGTCGTTGACATTTTGCTCTGTTGCCGCCTTCCGCTCCGATTCCGAAAAGGATTTATTGATGCTTAAATCCACAGTATACAGGGTGTGAAGATGTCTACGGCCATCCTAAGCTGAATGCGCCTGTTCTCGTCAGATCGCAGACTGCTACCCAGCTTCGGGCCTGGTAAGTACCAGCATGGGAGACTGGCTGGGAATCCCGTGTGCAGTTGACAATTTGCTCTGTCTCTGTTCCGATTCCGAAAATTATTTATTGATTCTTAAATCCACAGTATACAAAGTGCGAAGCTGTCAACCGCCATCCTAAGCTGAATGCGCCTGCTCTCATCAGATCGCAGACTGCTACCCAGCTTAGGAACTGGTAAGTACCAGCATGGGAGACTGGCTGGGAATCCCGGGTGCAATTGACATTTTAATCTGTTGCCGCCTTCCGCTCCGATTCGGAAAATGATTTATTGATGCTTTAATCCACAATATACAGGGTGTGAAGCTGTCAACGGCCATCCTAAGCCTGAACGTGCCTGCTCTCATCAGATCGCAGACCGCTGCCCGGCAGATACCGGCATGGGAGAGTGGCTGGCAATCCAAGGTGCCATTGACATTTTGCTCTGTTGCCGCCTTCCTCTCCGATTAATAAAAATATTTATTGATGCTTAAATCCACAATATACAACGCGTAAAGATGTCAACGGCCATCCTAAGCTGAACGCGCCTGCTCTCGTCAGATCGCAGACTGCTATCCAGCTTAGGGCCCAGTAAGTACCGGCATGGGAGACTGGCTGGGAATCCCGGGTGCAGTTGACATTTTGCTCTGGTGCCGCCTTCTGTTCCGTTCCGATTCCGAAAAGGATTTATTGATGCTTAAATGCACAGTATACAAAGTGTGAAGCTGTCAACGGCCATCCTAAGCTGAACGCGCCTGCTATTGTCAGAGCGCAGACTGATACCCAGCTTAGGGCCTGGTAAGTACCAGCATGGGAGACTGGCTGGGAATCCCGGTTGCAGTTGACTTTTTAATCTGTTGCCGCCTTCCGCTCCGATTCGGAAAAGGATTTATTGATGCTTAAATGCACAGTATAAAGGGCATGAAGCAGTCAGCGGCCATCCTAAACTGAACGCGCCTGCTCTCGTCAGATCGCAGACTGCTACCCAGCTTAGGGCCCGGTAAGTACCAGCATGGGAGATTGGCTGGGAATCCCAGGTGTTGTTGACATTTTGCTCTGTAGCCGCCTTCCGCTCCGATTCCGAAAAGGATTTATTGATGCTTAAATCCTTAGTATACAGGGTGTGAAGCCGTCTACGGCTATTCTAAGCTGAATGTGCCTGTTCTTGTCAGATCACAGACTGCTGCCCGGCAAGTACGGGCATGGGAGACTGGCTGGCAATCCAAGGTGCTATTGACATTTTGCTATGTTGCCGCCTTCCTCTCTGATTCCGAAAAGGATTTATTGATGCTTAAATGCACAGTATAAAGGGCAAGACGCTGTCAACGGCCATCCTAAGCTGAACGCGCCTGCTCTGGTCAGATCGCAGACTGCTACCCAGCTTAGGGCCCGGTAAGTACCAGCATGGGAGACTGGCTGGGAATATCAGGTGTTGTTGACATTTTGCTCTGTTGCTCTGTAGACACTTTGCTCCGATTCCGAAAAGGATTTATTGATGCTTAAATCCACAGTATCCACAGTATCCACAGTATCCACAGTATCCACAGTATCCACAGTATCCACAGTATCCACAGTATCCACAGTATCCACAGTATACAGGGTGTGAAGCCGTCTACGGCTATCCTAAGCTGAATGTGCCTGTTCTTGTCAGATCGCAGACTGCTGCCCGGCAAGTACAGGCATGGGAGACTGGCTGGCAATCCAAGGTGCTATTGACATTTTGCTCTGTTGCCGCCTTCCTCTCCGATTAAAAAAAATATTTATTGATGCTTAAATCCACAGTATACAAGGTGTGAAGATGTCAATGGCCATCCTAAGCTGAACGCGCCTGCTCTCGTCAGATCGCAGACTGCTACGCAGCTTAGGGCCCAGTAAGTACCGGCATGGGAGACTGGCTGGGAATCCCGGGTGCAGTTGACATTTTGCTCTGTTGTCGCCTTCTGTTCCGTTCCGATTCCGAAAAGGATTTATTGATGCTTAAATGCACAGTATACAAAGTGTGAAGCTGTCAACGGCCATCCTAAGCTGAACGCGCCTGCTGTCGTCAGATCGCAGACTGATACCTAGCTTAGGGCCTGGTAAGTACCAGCATGGGAGACTGGCTGGGAATCCCGGTTGCAGTTGACTTTTTAATCTGTTGCCGCCTTCCGCTCCGATTCGGAAAAGGATTTATTGATGCTTAAATGCACAGTATAAAGGGCATGAAGCAGTCAACGGCCATCCTAAACTGAACGCGCCTGCTCTCGTCAGATCGCAGACTGCTACCCAGCTTAGGGCCCGGTAAGTACCAGCATGGGAGATTGGCTGGGAATCCCAGGTGTTGTTGACATTTTGCTCTGTAGCCGCCTTCCGCTCCGATTCCGAAAAGGATTTATTGATGCTTAAATCCTTAGTATACAGGGTGTGAAGCCGTCTACGGCTATTCTAAGCTGAATGTGCCTGTTCTTGTCAGATCACAGACTGCTGCCCTTCAAGTACGGGCATGGGAGACTGGCTGGCAATCCAAGGTGCTATTGACATTTTGCTATGTTGCCGCCTTCCTCTCTGATTCCGAAAAGGATTTATTGATGCTTAAATGCACAGTATAAAGGGCAAGAAGCTGTCAACGGCCATCCTAAGCTGAACGCGCCTGCTCTGGTCAGATCGCAGACTGCTACCCAGCTTAGGGCCCGGTAAGTACAAGCATGGGAGACTGGCTGGGAATATCAGGTGTTGTTGACATTTTGCTCTGTAGCTCTGTAGACACTTTGCTCCGATTCCGAAAAGGATTTATTGATGCTTAAATCCACAGTATCCACAGTATACAGGGTGTGAAGCCGTCTACGGCTATCCTAAGCTGAATGTGCCTGTTCTTGTCAGATCGCAGACTGCTGCCCGGCAAGTACGGGCATGGGAGACTGGCTGGCAATCCAAGGTGCTATTGACATTTTGCTCTGTTGCCGCCTTCCTCTCCGATTAAAAAAAATATTTATTGATGCTTAAATCCACAGTATACAAGGTGTGAAGATGTCAATGGCCATCCTAAGCTGAACGCGCCTGCTCTCGTCAGATCGCTGACTGCTACGCAGCTTAGGGCCCAGTAAGTACCGGCATGGGAGACTGGCTGGGAATCCCGGGTGCAGTTGACATTTTGCTCTGTTGCCGCCTTCCGTTCCGATTCCGAAAAGGATTTATTGATGCTTAAATGCACAGTATAAAAAGCATGAAGCTGTCAATGGCCATCCTAAGCTGAACGCGCCTGCTCTCGTCAGATCGCAGACTGGTACAGATCTTAGGGCCCGGTAAGTACCGGCATGGGACACTGGCTGGGAATCCTGGCTGCCGTTGACATTTTGCTCTGTTGCCGCCTTCCGTTCCGATTCCGAAAAGGATTTATTGATGCTTAAATGCACAGTATAAAGGGCGAGAAGCTGTCAACGGCCATCCTAAGCTGAACGCGCCTGCTCTTGTAAGATCGCAGACTGCTACCCAGCTTCGGGCCTGGTAAGTACCAGCATGGGAGACTGGCTGGGAATACCGGGTGCAGTTGACATTTTGCTCTGTTTCTGCTCCGATTCCGAAAATTATTTATTGATGCTTAAATGCACAGTATACAAAGTGTGAAGCTGTCAACGGCCATCCTAAGCTGAACGCGCCTGCTCTCGTCAGATCGCAGACTGCTACCCAGCTTAGGGCCTGGTAAGTACCAGCATGGGAGACTGGCTGGAATCCCGGGTGCAGTTGACATTTTAATCTGTTGCCGCCTTCCGCTCCGATTCGGAAAATTGATTTATTGATGCTTAAATCCACAATATACAGGGTGTGAAGCTGTCAACAACCATCCTAAGCTGAACGTGTCTGCTTTCCTCAGATCGCAGACTGCTGCCTAGCAGATACCGGCATGGGAGACTGGCTGGCAATCCAAGGTGCCATTGACATTTTGCTATGTTGCCGCCTTCCTCTCCGATTAATAAAAATATTTATTGATGCTTAAATCCACAATATACAAGGCGTGAACATGTGAACGGCCATCCTAAGCTGAACGCGCCTGCTCTCGTCAGCTCGCAGACCGCCACCCAGCCTAGGGCCCAGTAAGAACCGGCATGGGAGACTGGCTGGGAATCCCAGGTGCAGTTGACATTTTGCTCTGTTGCCGCCTTCCGTTCCGATTCCGAAAAGGATTTATTGATGCTTAAATGCACAGTATAAAAATCATGAAGCTGTCAATGGCCATCCTAAGCTTAACGCGCCTGCTCTTGTCAGATCACAGACTGCTACCCAGCTTAGGGCCCAGTAAGTACCGGCATGGGAGACTGGCTGGGAATCCCGGGTGCAGTTGACATTTTGCTCTGTTGCCGCCTTCCGTTCCGATTCCGAAAAGGATTTATTGATGCTTAAATGCACAGTATAAAAATCATGAAGCTGTCAATGGCCATCCTAAGCTTAACGCGCCTGCTCTCGTCAGATCGCAGACTGGTACAGATCTTAGGGACCGGTAAGTACCGGCATGGGAGACTGGCTGGGAATCCCGGCTATCGTTGACATTTTGCTCTGTTGCCGCCTTCTGTTCCGTTCCGATTCCGAAAAGGATTTATTGATGCTTAAATGCACAGTATACAAAGTGTGAAGCTGTCAACGGCCATCCTAAGCTGAACGCGCCTGCTGTCGTCAGATCGCAGACTGATACCCAGCTTAGGGCCTGGTAAGTACCAGCATGGGAGACTGGCTGGGAATCCCGGGTGCAGTTGACATTTTAATCTGTTGTCGCCTTCCGCTCAGATTCGGAAAAGGATTTATTGATGCTTAAATGCACAGTATAAAGGTCGTGAAGCCGTCAACGGCCATCCTAAGCTGAACGCGCCTGCTCTCGTCAGATCGCAGACTGCTACCTAGCTTAGGGCCCGGTAAGTACCAGCATGGGAGACTGGCTGGGAATCCCAGGTGTTGTTGACATTTTGCTCTGTAGCCGCCTTCCGCTCCGATTCCGAAAAGGATTTAGTGATGCTTAAATCCACAGTAGACAGGGTGTGAAGCCGTCTACGGCTATGCTAAGCTGAATGTGCCTGTTCTTGTGAGATCGCAGACTTCTGCCCTGCAAGTACGGGCATGGGAGACTGGCTGGCAATCCAAGGTGTTATTGACATTTTGCTCTGTTGCCGCCTTCCTCTCCGATTCCGAAAAGGATTTATTGATGCTTAAATGCACAGTATAAAGGGCGTGAAGCTGTCAACGGCCATCCTAAGCTGAACGCGCCTGCTCTCGTCAGAGCGCAGACTGCTACCCAGCTTAGGGCCCGGTAAGTACCAGCATGGGAGACTGGCTGGGAATATCAGGTGTTGTTGACATTTTGCTCTGTAGCTCTGTAGACATTTTGCTCCGATTCCGAAAACGATTTATTGATGCTTAAATCCACAGTATACAGGGTGTGAAGCCGTCTACGGCTATCCTAAGCTGAATGCGCCTGTTCTTGTCAGATCGCAGACTGCTGCCCGGCAAGTACGGGCATGGGAGACTGGCTGGCAATCCAAGGTGCTATTGAAATTTTGCTCTGTTGCCGCCTTCCTCTCCGATTAAAAAAAATATTTATTGATGCTTAAATCCACAGTATACAAGGCGTGAAGATGTCAGCGGCCATCCTAAGCTGAACGCGCCTGCTCTTGTCAGATCGCAGACTTCTACGCAGCTTAGGGCCCGGTAAGTACTGGCATGGGAGACTGGCTGGGAATCCCGGGTGCTGTTGACATTTTGCTCTATTGCTGCCTTCCGCTCCGATTCCGAAAATAATTTATTGATGCTTAAATCCACAGTATACAAGGTGTGAAGCTGTCGACGGCCATCCTAAGCTTAACGCGCCTGCTCTCGTCAGATCGCAGACTGGTACAGATCTTAGGGCCCGGTAAGTACCGGCATGGGACACTGGCTGGGAATCCCGGCTGCCGTTGACATTTTGCTCTGTTGCCGCCTTCCGTTCCGATTCCGAAAAGGATTTATTGATGCTTAAATGCACAGTATAAAGGGCAAGAAGCTGTCAACGGCCATCCTAAGCTGAAAGCGCCTGCTCTCGTCAGATCGCAGACTGCTACCCAGCTTAGGGCCTGGTAAGTACCAGCATGGGAGACTGGCTGGGAATCCCAAGTGTCGTTGACATTTTGCTCTGTTGCCGCCTTCCGCTCCGATTCCGAAAAGGATTTATTGATGCTTAAATCCACAGTATACAGGGTGTGAAGATGTCTACGGCCATCCTAAGCTGAATGCGCCTGTTCTCGTCAGATCGCAGACTGCTACCCAGCTTCGGGCCTGGTAAGTACCAGCATGGGAGACTGGCTGGGAATCCCGTGTGCAGTTGACAATTTGCTCTGTCTCTGTTCCGATTCCGAAAATTATTTATTGATTCTTAAATCCACAGTATACAAAGTGCGAAGCTGTCAACCGCCATCCTAAGCTGAATGTGCCTGCTCTCATCAGATCGCAGACTGCTACCCAGCTTAGGAACTGGTAAGTACCAGCATGGGAGACTGGCTGGGAATCCCGGGTGCAATTGTCATTTTAATCTGTTGCCGCCTTCCGCTCCGATTCGGAAAATGATTTATTGATGCTTTAATCCACAATATACAGGGTGTGAAGCTGTCAACGGCCATCCTAAGCCTGAACGTGCCTGCTCTCATCAGATCGCAGACCGCTGCCCGGCAGATACCGGCATGGGAGAGTGGCTTGCAATCCAAGGTGCCATTGACATTTTGCTCTGTTGCCGCCTTCCTCTCCGATTAATAAAAATATTTATTGATGCTTAAATCCACAATATACAACGCGTAAAGATGTCAACGGCCATCCTAAGCTGAACGCGCCTGCTCTCGTCAGATCGCAGACTGCTATCCAGCTTAGGGCCCAGTAAGTACCGGCATGGGAGACTGGCTGGGAATCCCGGGTGCAGTTGACATTTTGCTCTGGTGCCGCCTTCTGTTCCGTTCCGATTCCGAAAAGGATTTATTGATGCTTAAATGCACAGTATAAAGGGCATGAAGCAGTCAGCGGCCATCCTAAACTGAACGCGCCTGCTCTCGTCAGATCGCAGACTGCTACCCAGCTTAGGGCCCGGTAAGTACCAGCATGGGAGATTGGCTGGGAATCCCAGGTGTTGTTGACATTTTGCTCTGTAGCCGCCTTCCGCTCCGATTCCGAAAAGGATTTATTGATGCTTAAATCCTTAGTATACAGGGTGTGAAGCCGTCTACGGCTATTCTAAGCTGAATGTGCCTGTTCTTGTCAGATCACAGACTGCTGCCCGGCAAGTACGGGCATGGGAGACTGGCTGGCAATCCAAGGTGCTATTGACATTTTGCTATGTTGCCGCCTTCCTCTCTGATTCCGAAAAGGATTTATTGATGCTTAAATGCACAGTATAAAGGGCAAGACGCTGTCAACGGCCATCCTAAGCTGAACGCGCCTGCTCTGGTCAGATCGCAGACTGCTACCCAGCTTAGGGCCCGGTAAGTACCAGCATGGGAGACTGGCTGGGAATATCAGGTGTTGTTGACATTTTGCTCTGTTGCTCTGTAGACACTTTGCTCCGATTCCGAAAAGGATTTATTGATGCTTAAATCCACAGTATCCACAGTATCCACAGTATCCACAGTATTCACAGTATCCACAGTATACAGGGTGTGAAGCCGTCTACGACTATCCTAAGCTGAATGTGCCTGTTCTTGTCAGATCGCAGACTGCTGCCCGGCAAGTACAGGCATGGGAGACTGGCTGGCAATCCAAGGTGCTATTGACATTTTGCTCTGTTGCCGCCTTCCTCTCCGATTAAAAAAAATATTTATTGATGCTTAAATCCACAGTATACAAGGTGTGAAGATGTCAATGGCCATCCTAAGCTGAACGCGCCTGCTCTCGTCAGATCGCAGACTGCTACGCAGCTTAGGGCCCAGTAAGTACCGGCATGGGAGACTGGCTGGGAATCCCGGGTGCAGTTGACATTTTGCTCTGTTGCCGCCTTCCGTTCCGAAAAGGATTTATTGATGCTTAAATGCACAGTATAAAAAGCATGAAGCTGTCAACGGCCATCCTAAGCTGAACGCGCCTGCTCTTGTAAGATCGCAGACTGCTACCCAGCTTCGGGCCTGGTAAGTACCAGCATGGGAGACTGGCTGGGAATACCGGGTGCAGTTGACATTTTGCTCTGTTTCTGCTCCGATTCCGAAAATTATTTATTGATGCTTAAATGCACAGTATACAAAGTGTGAAGCTGTCAACGGCCATCCTAAGCTGAACGCGCCTGCTCTCGTCAGATCGCAGACTGCTACCCAGCTTAGGGCCTGGTAAATACCAGCATGGGAGACTGGCTGGAATCCCGGGTGCAGTTGACATTTTAATCTGTTGCCGCCTTCCGCTCCGATTCGGAAAAGGATTTATTAATGCTTAAATCCACAATATACAGGGTGTGAAGCTGTCAACGGCCATCCTAAGCTGAACGTGTCTGCTTTCCTAAGATCGCAGACTGCTGCCCGGCAGATACCGGCATGGGAGAATGGCTGGCAATCCAAGGTGCCATTGACATTTTGCTATGTTGCCGCCTTCCTCTCCGATTAATAAAAATATTTATTGATGCTTAAATCCACAATATACAAGGCGTGAACATGTGAACGGCCATCCTAAGCTGAACGCGCCTGCTCTCGTCAGCTCGCAGACCGCCACCCAGCCCAGGGCCCAGTAAGAACCGGCATGGGAGACTGGCTGGGAATCCCGGGTGCAGTTGACATTTTGCTCTGTTGCCGCCTTCCGTTCCGATTCCGAAAAGGATTTATTGATGCTTAAATCCACAGTATAAAAATCATGAAGCTGTCAATGGCCATCCTAAGCTGAACGTGCCTGCTCTCGTCAGATCGCAGACTGCTACCCAGCTTAGGGCCCGGTAAGTATTGACATGGGACACTGGCTGGGAATCCTGGTTGCCATTGACATTTTGCTCTATTGCTGCCTTCCGCTCCGATTCCGAAAATAATTTATTGATGCTTAAATCCTCAGTATACAAGGTGTGAAGCTGTCGACGGCCATCCTAAGCTTAACGCGCCTGCTCTCGTCAGATCGCAGACTGGTACAGATCTTAGGGCCTGGTAAGTACCGGCATGGGACACTGGCTGGGAATCCCGGCTGCCGTTGACATTTTGCTCTTTTGCCGCCTTCCATTCCGATTCCGAAAAGGATTTATTGATGCTTAAATGCACAGTATAAAGTGCAAGAAACTGTCAACGGCCATCCTAAGCTGAACGCGCCTGCTCTCGTCAGATTGCAGACTGATACCCAGCTTAGGGCCTCGTAAGTATCAGCATGGGAGACTGGCTGGGAATCCCGGGTGCAGTTGACATTTTAATCTGTTGCCGCCTTCCGCTCCGATTCGGAAAAGGATTTATTGATGCTTAAATGCACAGTATAAAGGGCGTGTAGCTGTCAATGGCCATCCTAAGCTGAACGCGCCTGCTCTAGTCAGATCGCAGACTGCTTCCCAGTTTGGGGCCCGGTAAGTACCAGCATGGGAGACTGGCTGGGAATCCCAGGTGTTGTTGACATTTTGCTCTGTAGCCGCCTTCTGCTCCGATTCCGAAAAGGATTTATTGATGCTTAAATCCACAGTGTACAGGGTGTGAAGTCGTCTATGGCTATCCTAAGCTGAATGTGCCTGTTCTTGTCAGATCGCAGACTGCTGCCCGGCAAGTACAGACATGGGAGACTGGCTGGCAATCCAAGGTGCTATTGACATTTTGCTCTGTTGCCGCCTTCCTCTCCGATTCCGAAAAGGATTTATTGATGCTTAAATGCACAGTATAAAGGGCGTGAAGCTGTCAACGGCCATCCTATGCTGAACGCGCCTGCTCTCGTCAGATCGCAGACTGCTACCCAGCTTAGGGCCTGGTAAATACAAGCATGGGAGACTGGCTGGGAATCTCAGGTGTTGTTGACATTTTGCTCTGTAGCTCTGTAGACATTTTGCTCCGATTCCGAAAAGGATTTATTGATGCTTAAATCCACAGTATACAGGGTGTGAAGCCGTCTACGGCTCTCCTAAACTGAATGCGCATGTTCTTGTCAGATCGCAGACTGCTGCCCGGCAAGTACGGGCATGGGAGACTGGCTGGCAATCCAAGGTGCTATTGACATTTTGCTATGTTGCCGCCTTCCTCTCTGATTCCGAAAAGGATTTATTGATGCTTAAATGCACAGTATAAAGGGCAAGACGCTGTCAACGGCCATCCTAAGCTGAACGCGCCTGCTCTGGTCAGATCGCAGACTGCTACCCAGCTTAGGGCCCGGTAAGTACCAGCATGGGAGACTGGCTGGGAATATCAGGTGTTGTTGACATTTTGCTCTGTAGCTCTGTAGACACTTTGCTCCGATTCCGAAAAGGATTTATTGATGCTTAAATCCACAGTATCCACAGTATACAGGGTGTGAAGCCGTCTACGGCTATCCTAAGCTGAATGTGCCTGTTCTTGTCAGATCGCAGACTGATGCCCGGCAAGTACGGGCATGGGAGACTGGCTGGCAATCCAAGGTGCTATTGACATTTTGCTCTGTTGCCGCCTTCCTCTCCGATTAAAAAAAATATTTATTGATGCTTAAATCCACAGTATACAAGGTGTGAAGATGTCAATGGCCATCCTAAGCTGAACGCGCCTGCTCTCGTCAGATCGCAGCTTAGGGCCCAGTAAGTACCGGCATGGGAGACTGGCTGGGAATCCCGGGTGCAGTTGACATTTTGCTCTGTTGCCGCCTTCCGTTCCGATTCCGAAAAGGATTTATTGATGCTTAAATGCACAGTATAAAAAGCATGAAGCTGTCAATGGCCATCCTAAGCTGAACGCGCCTGCTCTCGTCAGATCGCAGACTGGTACAGATCTTAGGGCCCGGTAAGTACCGGCATGGGACACTGGCTGGGAATCCTGGCTGCCGTTGACATTTTGCTCTGTTGCCGCCTTCCGTTCCGATTCCGAAAAGGATTTATTGATGCTTAAATGCACAGTATAAAGGGCGAGAAGCTGTCAACGGCCATCCTAAGCTGAACGCGCCTGCTTTTGTAAGATCGCAGACTGCTACCCAGCTTCGGGCCTGGTAAGTACCAGCATGGGAGACTGGCTGGGAATACCTGGTGCAGTTGACATTTTGCTCTGTTTCTGCTCCGATTCCGAAAATTATTTATTGATGCTTAAATGCACAGTATAAAGGGCGAGAAGCTGTCAACGGCCATCCTAAGCTGAACGCGCCTGCTCTTGTCAGATCGCAGACTGCTACCCAGCTTAGGGCCTGGTAAGTACCAGCATGGGAGACTGGCTGGGAATCCCAAGTGTCGTTGACATTTTGCTCTGTTGCCGCCTTCCGCTCTGATTCCGAAAAGGATTTATTGATGCTTAAATCCACAGTATACAGGGTGTGAAGATGTCTACGGCCATCCTAAGCTGAATGCGCCTGTTCTCGTCAGATCGCAGACTGCTACCCAGCTTCGGGCCTGGTAAGTACCAGCATGGGAGACTGGCTGGGAATCCCGTGTGCAGTTGACAATTTGCTCTGCCTCTGTTCCGATTCCGAAAATTATTTATTGATTCTTAAATCCACAGTATACAAAGTGTGAAGCTGTCAACCGCCATCCTAAGCTGAATGCGCCTGCTCTCATCAGATCGCAGACTGCTACCCAGCTTAGGGCCTGGTAAGTACCAGCATGGGAGACTGGCTGGGAATCCCGGGTGAAATTGACATTTTAATCTGTTGCCGCCTTCCGCTCCGATTCGGAAAATGATTTATTGATGCTTTAATCCACAATATACAGGGTGTGAAGCTGTCAACGGCCATCCTAAGCCTGAACGTGCCTGCTCTCATCAGATCGCAGACCGCTGCCCGGCAGATACCGGCATGGGAGAGTGGCTGGCAATCCAAGGTGCCATTGACATTTTGCTCTGTTGCCGCCTTCCTCTCCGATTAATAAAAATATTTATTGATGCTTAAATCCACAATATACAACGCGTAAAGATGTCAACGGCCATCCTAAGCTGAACGCGCCTGCTCTCGTCAGATCGCAGACTGCTATCCAGCTTAGGGCCCAGTAAGTACCGGCATGGGAGACTGGCTGGGAATCCCGGGTGCAGTTGACATTTTGCTCTGTTGCCGCCTTCTGTTCCGTTCCGATTCCGAAAAGGATTTATTGATGCTTAAATGCACAGTATACAAAGTGTGAAGCTGTCAACGGCCATCCTAAGCTGAACGCGCCTGCTGTCGTCAGATCGCAGACTGATACCCAGCTTAGGGCCTGGTAAGTACCAGCATGGGAGACTGGCTGGGAATCCCGGTTGCAGTTGACTTTTTAATCTGTTGCCGCCTTCCGCTCCGATTCCGAAAAGGATTTATTGATGCTTAAATCCTTAGTATACAGGGTGTGAAGCCGTCTACGGCTATTCTAAGCTGAATGTGCCTGTTCTTGTCAGATCACAGACTGCTGCCCGGCAAGTACGGGCATGGGAGACTGGCTGGCAATCCAAGGTGCTATTGACATTTTGCTATGTTGCCGCCTTCCTCTCTGATTCCGAAAAGGATTTATTGATGCTTAAATGCACAGTATAAAGGGCAAGAAGCTGTCAACGGCCATCCTAAGCTGAACGCGCTTGCTCTGGTCAGATCGCAGACTGCTACCCAGCTTAGGGCCCGGTAAGTACCAGCGTGGGAGACTGGCTGGGAATATCAGGTGTTGTTGACATTTTGCTCTGTAGCTCTGTAGACACTTTGCTCCGATTCCGAAAAGGATTTATTGATGCTTAAATCCACAGTATCCACAGTATCCACAGTATACAGGGTGTGAAGCCGTCTACGGCTATCCTAAGCTGAATGCGCCTGTTCTTGTCAGATCGCAGACTGCTGCCCGGCAAGTACGGGCATGGGAGACTGGCTGGCAATCCAAGGTGCTATTGACATTTTGCTCTGTTGCCGCCTTCCTCTCCGATTAAAAAAATTATTTATTGATGCTTAAATCCATAGTATACAAGGTGTGAAGATGTCAATGGCAATCCTAAGCTGAACGCGCCTGCTCTCGTCAGATCGCAGACTGGTACAGATCTTAGGGCCCGGTAAGTACCGGCATGGGAGACTGGCTGGGAATCCCGGGTGCCGTTGACTTTTTGCTCTATTGCTGCCTTCCGCTCCGATTCCGAAAATAATTTATTGATGCTTAAATCCACAGTATACAAGGTGTGAAGCTGTCGACGGCCATCCTAAGCTTAACGCGCCTGCTCTCGTCAGATCGCAGACTGGTACAGATCTTAGGGCCCGGTAAGTACCGGCATGGGACACTGGCTGGGAATACCGGATGCCGTTGACATTTTGCTCTGTTGCCGCCTTCCATTCCGATTCCGAAAAGGATTTATTGATGCTTAAATCCACAGTATACAGGGTATGAAGATGTCTACGGCCATCCTAAGCTGAATAAGCCTGTTCTCGTCAGATCGCAGACTGCTACCCAGCTTCGGGCCTGGTAAGTACCAGCATTCGAGACTGGCTGGGAATCCCGGGTGCAGTTGACATTTTGCTCTGTTTCTGTTCCGATTCCGAAAATTATTTATTGATGCTTAAATCCACAGGATACAAAGTGTGAAGCTGTCAACGGCCATCCTAAGCTGAACGCGCCTGCTCACGTCAGATTGCAGACTGCTACCCAGCTTAGGGCCTGGTAAGTACCAGCATGGGAGACTGGCTGGGAATCCCAGGTGCAGTTGACATTTTAATCTGTTGCCGCCTTCCGCTCCGATTCGGAAAAGGATTTATTGATGCTTAAATCCACAATATACAGGGTGTGAAGCGGTCAACGGCCATCCTAAGCCTGAACATGCCTGCTCTCCTCAGATCGCAGACTGCTGCCCGGCAGATACCGGCATGGGAGACTGGCTGGCAATCCAAGGTGCCATTGACATTTTGCTCTGTTGCCGCCTTCCTCTCCGATTAATAAAAATATTTATTGATGCTTAAATCCACAATATACAACGCGTAAAGATGTCAACGGCCATCCTAAGCTGAACGCGCCTGCTCTCGTCAGATCGCAGACTGCTACCCAGCTTAGGGCCCAGTAAGTACCGGCATGGGAGACTGGCTGGGAATCCCGGGTGCAGTTGACATTTTGCTCTGTTGCCGCCTTCCGTTCCGATTCCGAAAAGGATTTATTGATGCTTAAATGCACAGTATAAAAATCATGAAGCTGTCAATGGCCATCCTAAGCTGAACGCGCCTGCTCTCGTCAGATCACAGACTGCTACCCAGCTTAGGGCCCGGTAAGTACTGGCATGGGAGACTGGCTGGGAATCCCGGTTGCCATTGACATTTTGCTCTATTGCTGCCTTCCGCTCCGATTCCGAACATAATTTATTGATGCTTAAATCCACAGTATACAAGGTGTGAAGCTGTCGACGGCCATCCTAAGCTTAACGCGCCTGCTCTCGTCAGATCGCAGACTGGTACAGATCTTAGGGACCGGTAAGTACCGGCATGGGAGACTGGCTGGGAATCCCGGCTATCGTTGACATTTTGCTCTGTTGCCGCCTTCTGTTCCGTTCCGATTCCGAAAAGGATTTATTGATGCTTAAATGCACAGTATACAAAGTGTGAAACTGTCAATGGCCATCCTAAGCTGAACGCGCCTGCTGTCGTCAGAGCGCAGACTGATACCCAGCTTAGGGCCTGGTAAGTACCAGCATGGGAGACTGGCTGGGAATCCCGGGTGCAGTTGACATTTTAATCTGTTGTCGCCTTCCGCTCAGATTCGGAAAAGGATTTATTGATGCTTAAATGCACAGTATAAAGGTCGTGAAGCCGTCAACGGCCATCCTAAGCTGAACGCGCCTGCTCTCGTCAGATCGCAGACTGCTACCCAGCTTAGGGCCCGGTAAGTACCAGCATGGGAGACTGGCTGGGAATCCCAGGTGTTGTTGACATTTTGCTCTGTAGCCGCCTTCCGCTCCGATTCCGAAAAGGATTTATTGATGCTTAAATCCACAGTAGACAGGGTGTGAAGCCGTCTACGGCTATGCTAAGCTGAATGTGCCTGTTCTTGTGAAATCGCAGACTTCTGCCCTGCAAGTACGGGCATGGGAGACTGGCTGGCAATCCAAGGTGCTATTGACATTTTGCTCTGTTGCCGCCTTCCTCTCCGATTCCGAAAAGGATTTATTGATGCTTAAATGCACAGTATAAAGGGCGTGAAGCTGTCAACGGCCATCCTAAGCTGAACGCGCCTGCTCTCGTCAGAGCGCAGACTGCTGCCCAGCTTAGGGCCCGGTAAGTACCAGCATGGGAGACTGGCTGGGAATATCAGGTGTTGTTGACATTTTGCTCTGTAGCTCTGTAGACATTTTGCTCCGATTCCGAAAAGGATTTATTGATGCTTATATCCACAGTATACAGGGTGTGAAGCCGTCTACGGCTATCCTAAGCTGAATGCGCCTGTTCTTGTCAGATCGCAGACTGCTGCCCGGCAAGTACGGGCATGGGAGACTGGCTGGCAATCCAAGGTGCTATTGAAATTTTGCTCTGTTGCCGCCTTCCTCTCCGATTAAAAAAAATATTTATTGATGCTTAAATCCACAGTATACAAGGCGTGAAGATGTCAACGGCCATCCTAAGCTGAACGCGCCTGCTCTCGTCAGATCGCAGACTTCTACGCAGCTTAGGGCCCGGTAAGTACTGGCATGGGAGACTGGCTGGGAATCCCGGGTGCTGTTGACATTTTGCTCTATTGCTGCCTTCCGCTCCGATTCCGAAAATAATTTATTGATGCTTAAATCCACAGTATACAAGGTGTGAAGCTGTCGACGGCCATCCTAAGCTTAACGCGCCTGCTCTCGTCAGATCGCAGACTGGTACAGATCTTAGGGGCCGGTAAGTACCGGCATGGGACACTGGCTGGGAATCCCGGCTGCCGTTGACATTTTGCTCTGTTGCCGCCTTCCGTTCCGATTCCGAAAAGGATTTATTGATGCTTAAATGCACAGTATAAAGGGCGAGAAGCTGTCAACGGCCATCCTAAGCTGAACACGCCTGCTCTCGTCAGATCGCAGACTGCTACCCAGCTTAGGGCCTGGTAAGTATCAGCATGGGAGACTGGCTGGGAATCCCAAGTGTCGTTGACATTTTGCTCTGTTGCCGCCTTCCGCTCCGATTCCGAAAAGGATTTATTGATGCTTAAATCCACAGTATACAGGGTGTGAAGATGTCTACGGCCATCCTAAGCTGAATGCGCCTGTTCTCGTCAGATTGCAGACTGCTACCCAGCTTCGGGCCTGGTAAGTACCAGCATGGGAGACTGGCTGGGAATCCCGTGTGCAGTTGACAATTTGCTCTGTCTCTGTTTCGATTCCGAAAATTATTTATTGATTCTTAAATCCACAGTATACAAAGTGTGAAGCTGTCAACCGCCATCCTAAGCTGAATGCGCCTGCTCTCATCAGATCGCAGACTGCTACCCAGCTTAGGGCCTGGTAAGTACCAGCATGGGAGACTGGCTGGGAATCCCGGGTGCAATTGACATTTTAATCTGTTGCCGCCTTCCGCTCCGATTCGGAAAATGATTTATTGATGCTTTAATCCACAATATACAGGGTGTGAAGCTGTCAACGGCCATCCTAAGCCTGAACGTGCCTGCTCTCATCAGATCGCAGACCGCTGCCCGGCAGATACCGGCATGGGAGAGTGGCTGGCAATCCAAGGTGCCATTGACATTTTGCTCTGTTGCCGCCTTCCTCTCCGATTAATAAAAATATTTATTGATCCTTAAATCCACAATATACAACGCGTAAAGATGTCAACGGCCATCCTAAGCTGAACGCGCCTGCTCTCGTCAGATCGCAGACTGATACCCAGCTTAGGGCCTGGTAAGTACCAGTATGGGAGACTGGCTGGGAATCCCGGGTGCAGTTGACATTTTAATCTGTTGTCGCCTTCCGCTCAGATTCGGAAAAGGATTTATTGATGCTTAAATGCACAGTATAAAGGTCGTGAAGCCGTCAACGGCCATCCTAAGCTGAACGCGCCTGCTCTCGTCAGATCGCAGACTGCTACCCAGCTTAGGGCCCGGTAAGTACCAGCATGGGAGACTGGCTGGGAATATCAGGTGTTGTTGACATTTTGCTCTGTAGCCGCCTTCCGCTCCGATTCCGAAAAGGATTTATTGATGCTTAAATCCACAGTATACAGGGTGTGAAGCCGTCTACGGCTATCCTAAGCTTAATGTGCTTGTTCTTGTCAGATCGCAGACTGCTGCCCGGCAAGTACGGGCATGGGAGACTGGCTGGCAATCCAAGGTGCTATTGACATTTTGCTCTGTTGCCGCCTTCCTCTCCGATTCCGAAAAGGATTTATTGATGCTTAAATGCACAGTATAAAAAGCATGAAGCTGTCAATGGCCATCCTAAGCTAAACGCGCCTTCTCTTGTCAGATCGCAGACTGCTACCCAGCTTAGGACCCGGTAAGTACTGGCATGGGAGACTGGCTGGGAATCCCGGGTGCCGTTGACATTTTGCTCTATTGCTGCCTTCCGCTCCGATTCCGAAAATAATTTATTGATGCTTAAATCCACAGTATACAAGGTGTGAAGCTGTCGACAGCCATCCTAAGCTTAACGCGCCTGCTCTCGTCAGATCGCAGACTGCTACCCAGCTTAGGGCCCGGTAAGTACCAGCATGGGAGACTAGCTGGGAGTCTCAGGTGTTGTTGACATGTAGCTCTGTAGACATTTTGCTCCGATTTCGAAAAGGATTTATTGAAGCTTAAATCCACAGTATACAGGGTGTGAAGCCGTCTACAGCTATCCTAAGGTGAATGCGCCTATTCTCGTCAGATCGCAGACTGCTACGCAGCTTAGGGCCCAGTAAGTATCGGCATGGGAGACTGGCTGGGAATCTCGGGTGCAGTTGACATTTTGCTCTGTTGCCGCCTTCCGTTCCGATTCCGAAAAGGATTTATTGAAGCTTAAATGCACAGTATAAAAAGCATGAAGCTGTCAATGGCCATCCTAAGCTGAATGCGCCTGCTCTCGTCAGATCGCAGACTGCTACCCAGCTTAGGGCCCGGTAAGTACTGGCATGGGAGACTGGCTGGGAATCCCGGGTGCTGTTGACATTTTGCTCTATTGCTGCCTTCCGCTCCGATTCCGAAAATAATTTATTGATGCTTAAATCCACAGTCTACAAGGTGTGAAGCTGTCGACGGCCATCCTAAGCTTAACGCGCCTGCTCTCGTCAGATCGCAGACTGGTACAGATCTTAGGGCCCGGTAAGTACCGGCATGGGACACTGGCTGGGAATCCCGGCTGCCGTTGACATTTTGCTCTGTTGCCGCCTTCCGTTCCGATTCCGAAAAGGATTTATTGATGCTTAAATGCACAGTATAAAGGGCGAGAAGCTGTCAACGGCCATCCTAAGCTGAACGCGCCTGCTCTCGTCAGATCGCAGACTGCTACCCAGCTTAGGGCCTGGTAAGTACCAGCATGGGAGACTGGCTGGGAATCCCTAGTGTCGTTGACATTTTGCTCTGTTGCCGCCTTCCGCTCCGATTCCGAAAAGGATTTATTGATGCTTAAATCCACAGTATACAGGGTGTGAAGATGTCTACGGCCATCCTAAGCTGAATGCGCCTGTTATCGTCAGATCGCAGACTGCTACCCAGCTTCGGGCCTGGTAAGTACCAGCATGGGAGACTGGCTGGGAATCCCGGGTGCAGTTGACATTTTGCTCTGTTGCCGCCTTCTGTTCCGATTCCGAAAAGGATTTATTGATGCTTAAATGCACAGTATAAAAAGAATGAAGCTGTCAATGGCCATCCTAAGCTGAACGCGCCTGCTCTCATCAGATCGCAGACTGCTACCCAGCTTAGGGCCCGGTAAGTACTGGCATGGGACACTGGCTGGGAATCCCGGCTGCCGTTGACATTTTGCTCTGTTGCCGCCTTCCGTTCCGGTTCCGTTTCCGATTCCGAAAAGGATTTATTGATGCTTAAATGCACAGTATACAAAGTGTGAAGCTGTCAACGGCCATCCTAAGCTGAACGCGCCTGCTCTCGTCAGATCGCAGACTGCTACCCAGCTTAGGGCCTGGTAAGTACCAGCATGGGAGACTGGCTGGGAATCCCGGGTGCAGTTGACATTTTAATCTGTTGCCGCTTTCCACTCCGATTCGGAAAAGGATTTATTGATGCTTAAATGCACAGTATAAAGGGAGTGAAGCTTTCAACGGCCATCCTAAGCTGAACGCGCCTGCTCTCGTCAGATCGCAGACTGCTACCCAGCTTAGGGCCCGGTAAGTACCAGCATGGGAGACTGGCTGGGAATCCCAGGTGTTGTTGACATTTTGCTCTGTAGCCGCCTTCCGCTCCGATTCCGAAAAGGATTTATTGATGCTTAAATCCACAGTATAAAGGGTGTGAAGCCGTCTACGGCTATCCTAAGCTGAATGCGCCTGTTCTTGTCAGATCGCAGACTGCTGCCCGGCAAGTACGGGCATGGGAGACTGGCTGGCAATCCAAGGTGCTATTGACATTTTGCTCTGTTGCCGCCTTCCTCTCCGATTAAAAAAAATATTTATTGATGCTTAAATCCACAGTATACAAGGCGTGAAGATGTCAACGGCCATCCTAAGATGAACGCGCCTGCTCTCGTCAGATCGCAGACTGCTACGCAGCTTAGGGCCCAGTAAGTACCAGCATGGGAGACTGGCTGGGAATCTCAGGTGTTGTTGACATTTTGCTCTGTAGCTCTGTAGACATTTTGCTCCAATTCCGAAAAGGATTTATTGATGTTTAAAATCACAGTATACAGGGTGTGAAGCCGTCTACGGCTCTCCTAAACTGAATGCGCCTGTTCTTGTCAGATCGCAGACTGCTGCCCGGCAAGTACGGGCATGGGAGACTGGCTGGCAATCCAAGGTGCTATTGACATTTTGCTCTGTTGCCGCCTTCCTCTCCGATTAAAAAAAATATTTATTGATGCTTAAATCCATAGTATACAAGGTGTGAAGATGTCAATGGCAATCCTAAGCTGAACGCGCCTGCTCTCGTCAGATCGCAGACTGGTACAGATCTTAGGGCCCGGTAAGTACCGGCATGGGAGACTGGCTGGGAATCCCGGGTGCCGTTGACTTTTTGCTCTATTGCTGCCTTCCGCTCCGATTCCGAAAATAATTTATTGATGCTTAAATCCACAGTATACAAGGTGTGAAGCTGTCGACGGCCATCCTAAGCTTAACGCGCCTGCTCTCGTCAGATCGCAGACTGGTACAGATCTTAGGGCCCGGTAAGTACCGGCATGGGACACTGGCTGGGAATACCGGATGCCGTTGACATTTTGCTCTGTTGCCGCCTTCCGTTCCAAATCCGAAAAGGATTTATTGATGCTTAAATGCACAGTATAAAGGGCGTGAAGCTGTCAACGGCCATCCTAAGCTGAACGCACCTGCTCTCGTCAGATCGCAGACTGCTACCCAGCTTAGGGCCCGGTAAGTACCAGCATGGGAGACTAGCTGGGAGTCTCAGGTGTTGTTGACATGTAGCTCTGTAGACATTTTGCTCCGATTTCGAAAAGGATTTATTGAAGCTTAAATCCACAGTATACAGGGTGTGAAGCCGTCTACAGCTATCCTAAGGTGAATGCGCCTATTCTCGTCAGATCGCAGACTGCTACGCAGCTTAGGGCCCAGTAAGTATCGGCATGGGAGACTGGCTGGGAATCTCGGGTGCAGTTGACATTTTGCTCTGTTGCCGCCTTCCGTTCCGATTCCGAAAAGGATTTATTGAAGCTTAAATGCACAGTATAAAAAGCATGAAGCTGTCAATGGCCATCCTAAGCTGAATGCGCCTGCTCTCGTCAGATCGCAGACTGCTACCCAGCTTAGGGCCCGGTAAGTACTGGCATGGGAGACTGGCTGGGAATCCCGGGTGCTGTTGACATTTTGCTCTATTGCTGCCTTCCGCTCCGATTCCGAAAATAATTTATTGATGCTTAAATCCACAGTCTACAAGGTGTGAAGCTGTCGACGGCCATCCTAAGCTTAACGCGCCTGCTCTCGTCAGATCGCAGACTGGTACAGATCTTAGGGCCCGGTAAGTACCGGCATGGGACACTGGCTGGGAATCCCGGCTGCCGTTGACATTTTGCTCTGTTGCCGCCTTCCGTTCCGATTCCGAAAAGGATTTATTGATGCTTAAATGCACAGTATAAAGGGCGAGAAGCTGTCAACGGCCATCCTAAGCTGAACGCGCCTGCTCTCGTCAGATCGCAGACTGCTACCCAGCTTAGGGCCTGGTAAGTACCAGCATGGGAGACTGGCTGGGAATCCCTAGTGTCGTTGACATTTTGCTCTGTTGCCGCCTTCCGCTCCGATTCCGAAAAGGATTTATTGATGCTTAAATCCACAGTATACAGGGTGTGAAGATGTCTACGGCCATCCTAAGCTGAATGCGCCTGTTCTCGTCAGATCGCAGACTGCTACCCAGCTTCGGGCCTGGTAAGTACCAGCATGGGAGACTGGCTGGGAATCCCGGGTGCAGTTGACATTTTGCTCTGTTGCCGCCTTCTGTTCCGATTCCGAAAAGGATTTATTGATGCTTAAATGCACAGTATAAAAAGAATGAAGCTGTCAATGGCCATCCTAAGCTGAACGCGCCTGCTCTCATCAGATCGCAGACTGCTACCCAGCTTAGGGCCCGGTAAGTACTGGCATGGGACACTGGCTGGGAATCCCGGCTGCCGTTGACATTTTGCTCTGTTGCCGCCTTCCGTTCCGGTTCCGTTTCCGATTCCGAAAAGGATTTATTGATGCTTAAATGCACAGTATACAAAGTGTGAAGCTGTCAACGGCCATCCTAAGCTGAACGCGCCTGCTCTCGTCAGATCGCAGACTGCTACCCAGCTTAGGGCCTGGTAAGTACCAGCATGGGAGACTGGCTGGGAATCCGGGGTGCAGTTGACATTTTAATCTGTTGCCGCTTTCCACTCCGATTCGGAAAAGGATTTATTGATGCTTAAATGCACAGTATAAAGGGAGTGAAGCTTTCAACGGTCATCCTAAGCTGAACGCGCCTGCTCTCGTCAGATCGCAGACTGCTACCCAGCTTAGGGCCCGGTAAGTACCAGCATGGGAGACTGGCTGGGAATCCCAGGTGTTGTTGACATTTTGCTCTGTAGCCGCCTTCCGCTCCGATTCCGAAAAGGATTTATTGATGCTTAAATCCACAGTATACAGGGTGTGAAGCCGTCTACGGCTATCCTAAGCTTAATGTGCTTGTTCTTGTCAGATCGCAGACTGCTGCCCGGCAAGTACGGGCATGGGAGACTGGCTGGCAATCCAAGGTGCTATTGACATTTTGCTCTGTTGCCGCCTTCCTCTCCGATTCCGAAAAGGATTTATTGATGCTTAAATGCACAGTATAAAGGGCGTGAAGCTGTCAACGGCCATCCTAAGCTGAACGCACCTGCTCTCGTCAGATCGCAGACTGCTACCCAGCTTAGGGCCCGGTAAGTATCAGCATGGGAGACTGGCTGGGAGTCTCAGGTGTTGTTGACATGTAGCTCTGTAGACATTTTGCTCCGATTTCGAAAAGGATTAATTGATGCTTAAATCCACAGTATACAGGGTGTGAAGCCGTCTATGGCTATCCTAAGCTGAATGCGCCTGTTCTTGTCAGATCGCAGACTGCTGCCCGGCAAGTACAGGCATGGGAGACTGGCCGGCAATCCAAGGTGCTATTGACATTTTGCTCTGTTGCCGCCTTCCTCTCCGATTAAAAAAAATATTTATGTATGCTTAAATCCACAGTATACAAGGCGTGAAGATGTCAACAGCCATCCTAAGTTGAACGCGCCTATTCTCGTTAGATCGCAGACTGCTACGCAGCTTAGGGCCCAGTAAGTACCGGCATGGGAGACTGGCTGGGAATCCCAGGTGCGGTTGACATTTTGCTCTGTAGCCGCCTTCCGCTCCGATTCCTAAAAGGATTTATTGATGCTTAAATCCACAGTATACAGGGTGTGAAGCCGTCTACGGCTATCCTAAGCTTAATGTGCTTGTTCTTGTCAGATCGCAGACTGCTGCCCGGCATGTACGGGCATGGGAGACTGGCTGGCAATCCAAGGTGCTATTGACATTTTGCTCTGTTGCCGCCTTCCTCTCCGATTCCGAAAAGGATTTATTGATGCTTAAATGCACAGTATAAAAAGCATGAAGCTGTCAATGGCCATCCTAAGCTAAACGCGCCTGCTCTCGTCAGATCGCAGACTGCTACCCAGTTTAGGGCCCGGTAAGTACTGGCATGGGAGACTGGCTGGGAATCCCGAGTGCCGTTGACATTTTGCTCTATTGCTGCCTTCCGCTCCGATTCCGAAAATAATTTATTGATGCTTAAATCCACAGTATACAAGGTGTGAAGCTGTCAACAGCCATCCTAAGCTTAACACGCCTGCTCTCGTCAGATCGCAGACTTGTACAGATCTTAGGGCCCGGTAAGTACCGGCATGGGACACTGGCTGGGAATCTCGGCTGCCGTTGACATTTTGCTCTGTTGCCGCCTTCCGTTCCGATTCCGAAAAGGATTTATTGATGCTTAAATGCACAGTATAAAGGGCGTGAAGCTGTCAACGGCCATCCTAAGCTGAACGCACCTGCTCTCGTCAGATCGCAGACTGCTACCCAGCTTAGGGCCCGGTAAGTATCAGCATGGGAGACTGGCTGGGAGTCTCAGGTGTTGTTGACATGTAGCTCTGTAGACATTTTGCTCCGATTTCGAAAAGGATTTATTGATGCTTAAATCCACAGTATACAGGGTGTGAAGCCGTCTATGGCTATCCTAAGCTGAATGCGCCTGTTCTTGTCAGATCGCAGACTGCTGCCCGGCAAGTACAGGCATGGGAGACTGGCTGGCAATCCAAGGTGCTATTGACATTTTGCTCTGTTGCCGCCTTCCTCTCCGATTAAAAAAAATATTTATTGATGCTTAAATCCACAGTATACAAGGCGTGAAGATGTCAACGGCCATCCTAAGTTGAACGCGCCTATTCTCGTCAGATTGCAGACTGCTACGCAGCTTAGGGCCCAGTAAGTACCGGCATGGGAGACTGGCTGGGAATCCCGGGTGCAGTTGACATTTTGCTCTGTAGCCGCCTTCCGCTCCGATTCCTAAAAGGATTTATTGATGCTTAAATCCACAGTATACAGGGTGTGAAGCCGTCTACGGCTATCCTAAGCTTAATGTGCTTGTTCTTGTCAGATCGCAGACTGCTGCCCGGCAAGTACGGGCATGGGAGACTGGCTGGCAATCCAAGGTGCTATTGACATTTTGCTCTGTTGCCGCCTTCCTCTCTGATTCCGAAAAGGATTTATTGTTGCTTAAATGCACAGTATAAAAAGCTTGAAGCTGTCAATGGCCATCCTAAGCTAAACGCGCCTGCTCTCGTCAGATCGCAGACTGCTACCCAGCTTAGGGCCCGGTAAGTACTGGCATGGGAGACTGGCTGGGAATCCCGGGTGCCGTTGACATTTTGCTCTATTGCTGCCTTCCGCTCCGATTCCGAAAATAATTTATTGATGCTTAAATCCACAGTATACAAGGAGTGAAGCTGTCAACAGCCATCCTAAGCTTAACACGCCTGCTCTCGTCAGATCGCAGACTGGTACAGATCTTAGGGCCCGGTAAGTACCGGCATGGGACACTGGCTGGGAATCCCGGCTGCCGTTGACATTTTGCTCTGTTGCCGCCTTCCGTTCGGATTCCGAAAAGGATTTATTGATGCTTAAATGCACAGTATACAAAGTTTGAAGCTGTCAACTGCCATCCTAAGCTGAACGCGCCTCCTCTCGTCAGATCGCAGACCGCTACCCAGCTTAGGGCCTGGTAGGTACCAGCATGGGAGACTGGCTGGGAATACCAAGTGTCGTTGACATTTTGCTCTGTTGCCGCCTTCCGCTCCAATTCCGAAAAGGTTTTATTGATGCTTAAATCCACAGTATACAGGGTGTGAAGATGTCTACGGCCATCCTAAGCTTAACGCGCCTGCTCTCGTCAGATCGCAGACTGGTACAGATCTTAGGGCCCGGTAAGTACCGGCATGGGAGACTGGCTGGGAATCTCGGGTGCAGTTGACATTTTGCTCTGTTGCCGCCTTCCGTTCCGATTCCGAAAAGGATTTATTGATGCTTAAATGCACAGTATAAAAATCATGAAGCTGTCAATGGCCATCCTAAGCTGAACGCGCCTGCTCTCGTCAGATTGCAGACTGCAACCCAGCTTAGGGCCCAGTAAGTACCGGCATGGGAAACTGGCTGGGAATCCCGCTTGCCGTTGACATTTTGCTCTATTGCTGCCTTCCGCTCCGATTCCGAAAATAATTTATTGATGCTTAAATCCACAGTATACAAGGTGTGAAGCTGTCGACGGTCATCCTAAGCTTAACGCGCCTGCTCTCGTCAGATCGCAGACTGGTACAGATCTTAGGGCCCGGTAAGTACCGGCATGGGACACTGGCTGGGAATCCCGGCTGCCGTTGACATTTTGCTCTGTTGCCGCCTTCCGTTCGGATTCCGAAAAGGATTTATTGATGCTTAAATGCACAGTATACAAAGTTTGAAGCTGTCAACTGCCATCCTAAGCTGAACGCGCCTCCTCTCGTCAGATCGCAGACCGCTACCCAGCTTAGGGCCTGGTAGGTACCAGCATGGGAGACTGGCTGGGAATACCAAGTGTCGTTGACATTTTGCTCTGTTGCCGCCTTCAGCTCCAATTCCGAAAAGGTTTTATTGATGCTTAAATCCACAGTATACAGGGTGTGAAGATGTCTACGGCCATCCTAAGCTGAATGCGCCTGTTCTCGTCAGATCGCAGACTGCTTCCCAGCTTCGGGCCTGGTAAGTATCAGCATGGGAGACTGGCTGGGAATCCCGGGTGCAGTTGACATTTTAATCTGTTGCCGCCTTCTGCTCCAATTCGGTAAAGGATTTATTGATGCTTAAATCCACAATATACAGGGTGTGAAGCTGTCAACGGCCATCCTAAGCCTGAACGTGCCTGCTCTCCTCAGATGGCAGATACCGGCATGGGAGACTGGCTGGCAATCCAAGGTGCCATTGACATTTTGCTCTGTTGCCGCCTTCTTCTCTGATTAATAAAAATATTTATTGATGCTTAAATCCACAATATACAAAGCGTAAAGATGTCAACGGCCATCCTAAGCTGAACACGCCTACCCTCGTCAGATCGCAGACTGCTACCCAGCCTAGGGCCCAGTAAGTACCGGCATGGGAGACTGGCTGGGAATCCCGGGTGCAGTTGACATTTTGCTCTGTTGCCGCCTTCTGCTCTGATTCGGAAAAGGATTTATTGATGCTTAAATGCACAGTATAAAGGGCGTGAAGCTGTCAATGGCCATCCTAAGCTGAACGTGCCTGCTCTCGTCAGATCGCAGACTGCTACCCAGCTTAGGGCCCGGTAAGTACCAGCATGGGAGACTGGCTGGGAATCCCAGGTGTTGTTGACATTTTGCTCTGTAGCCGCCTTCCGCTCCGATTCCGAAAAGGATTTATTGATGCTTAAATCCACAGTATACTGGGTGTGAAGCCGTCTACGGCTATCCTAAGCTGAATGTGCCTGTTCTTGTCAGATCGCAGACTGCTGCCCGGCAAGTACGGGCATGGGAGACTGGCTGGCAATCCAAGGTGCTATTGACATTTTGCTCTGTTGCCGCCTTCCTCTCAGATTCCGAAAAGGATTTATTGATGCTTAAATGCAAAGTATAAAAAGCAGGAAGCTGTCAATGGCCATCCTAAGCAGAACGCGCCTGCTCTCGTCAGATCGCAGACTGCTACCCAGCTTAGGGCCTGGTAAGTACTGGCATGGGAGACTGGCTGGGAATCCCGGCTGCCGTTGACAATTCTCTCTATTGCTGCCTTCCGCTCCGATTCCGAAAAGAATTTATTGATGCTTAAATCCACAGTATACAAGGTGTGAAGCTGTCGACGGCCATCCTAAGCTTAACGCGCCTGCTCTCATCAGATCGCAGACTGGTACAGATCTTAGTGCCCGGTAAGTACCGGCATGGGAGACTGGCTGGGAATCCCGGCTGCCGTTGACATTTTGCTCTGTTGCCGCCTTCCGTTCCGATTCCGAAAAGGATTTATTGATGCTTAAATGCACAGTATAACAAGCAAAAAGCTGTCAACGGCCATCCTAAGCTGAACGCGCCTGCTCTCGTCAGATCGCAGACTGCTACCCAGCTTAGGGCGCGGTAAGTACCAGCATGGGAGACTGGCTGGGAATCCCAGGTGTCGTTGACATTTTGCTCTGTTGCCGCCTTCCGCTCCGATTCGGAAAAGGATTTATTGATGCTTAAATCCACAGAATCCACAGTATCCACAGTATCCACAGTATCCACAGTATCCACAGTATACAGGGTGTGAAGATGTCTACGGCCATCCTAAGCTGAATGCGCCTGTTCTCGTCAGATCGCAGACTGCTACCCAGCTTCGGGCCTGGTAAGTACCAGCATGGGAGACTGGCTGGGAATCCCGGGTGCAGTTTACATTTTGCTCTGTTTCTGCTCCGATTCCGAAAATTATTTATTGATGCTTAAATCCACAGTATACAAAGTGTGAAGCTGTCAACGGCCATCCTAAGCTGAACGCGCCTGCTCTCGTCAGATCGCAGACTGTTACCCAGCTTAGGGCCTGGTAAGTACCAGCATGGGAGACTGGCTGGGAATCCCGTGTGCAGTTGACATTTTAATCTGTTGCCGCCTTCCGCTCCGATTCGGAAAAGGATTTATTGATGCTTAAATCCACAATATACAGGGTGTGAAGCTGTCAACGGCCATCCTAAGCCTGAACGTGCTTGCTCTCCTCAGATCGCAGACTGCTGCCCGGCAGTTACCGGCATGGTAGACTGGCTGGCAAACCAAGGTGCCATTGACATTTTGCTCTGTTGCCGCCTTCCTCTCCGATTAATAAAAATATTTATTGATGCTTAAATCCACAATATACAAGGCGTGAAAATGTCAACGGCCATCCTAAGCTGAACGCGCCTGCTCTCATCAGATCGCAGACTGCTACCCAGCTTAGGGCCCAGTAAGAACCGGCATGGGAGACTGGCTGGGAATCCCGGGTGCAGTTGACATTTTGCTCTGTTGCCGCCTTCCGTTCCGATTCCGAAAAGGATTTATTGATGCTTAAATGCACAGTATAAAAAGCTTGAAGCTGTCAATGGCCATCCTAAGCTGAAAGGGCCTGCTTTCGTCAGAGTGCAGACTGCTACCCAGCTTAGGGCCCGGTAAGTACTGGCATGGGAGACTGGCTGGGAATCCCGGTTGCCGTTGAGATTTTGCTCTATTGCTCGAATTCCGAAAAGAATTATTGATGCTTAAATCCACAGTATACAAGGTGTGAAGCTGTCGACGGCCATCCTAAGCTTAACGCGCCTGCTCTCGTCAGATCGCAGACTTTTACCCAGCTTAGGGCCTGGTAGGTACCAGCATGGGAGACTGGCTGGGAATACCAAGTGTCGTTGACATTTTGCTCTGTTGCCGCCTTCCGCTCCAATTCCGAAAAGGTTTTATTGATGCTTAAATCCACAGTATACAGGGTGTGAAGATGTCTACGGCCATCCTAAGCTTAATGCGCCTGTTCTCGTCAGATCGCAGACTGCTTCCCAGCTTCGGGCCTGTTAAGTATCAGCATGGGAGACTGGCTGGGAATCCCGGGTGCAGTTGACATTTTAATCTGTTGCCGCCTTCTGCTCCAATTCGGTAAAGGATTTATTGATGCTTAAATCCACAATATACAGGGTGTGAAGCTGTCAACGGCCATCCTAAGCCTGAACGTGCCTGCTCTCCTCAGATGGCAGATACCTGCATGGGAGACTGGCTGGCAATCCAAGGTGCCATTGACATTTTGCTCTGTTGCCGCCTTCTTCTCTGATTAATAAAAATATTTATTGATGCTTAAATCCACAATATACAAAGCGTAAAGATGTCAACGGCCATCCTAAGCTGAACACGCCTACCCTCGTCAGATCGCAGACTGCTACCCAGCCTAGGGCCCAGTAAGTACCGGCATGGGAGACTGGCTGGGAATCCCGGGTGCAGTTGACATTTTGCTCTGTTGCCGCCTTCTGCTCTGATTCGGAAAAGGATTTATTGATGCTTAAATGCACAGTATAAAGGGCGTGAAGCTGTCAATGGCCATCCTAAGCTGAACGTGCCTGCTCTCGTCAGATCGCAGACTGCTACCCAGCTTAGGGCCCGGTAAGTACCAGCATGGGAGACTGGCTGGGAATCCCAGGTGTTGTTGACATTTTGCTCTGTAGCCGCCTTCCGCTCCGATTCCGAAAAGGATTTATTGATGCTTAAATCCACAGTATACTGGGTGTGAAGCCGTCTACGGCTATCCTAAGCTGAATGTGCCTGTTCTTGTCAGATCGCAGACTGCTGCCCGGCAAGTACGGGCATGGGAGACTGGCTGGCAATCCAAGGTGCTATTGACATTTTGCTCTGTTGCCGCCTTCCTCTCAGATTCCGAAAAGGATTTATTGATGCTTAAATGCAAAGTATAAAAAGCAGGAAGCTGTCAATGGCCATCCTAAGCAGAACGCGCCTGCTCTCGTCAGATCGCAGACTGCTACCCAGCTTAGGGCCTGGTAAGTACTGGCATGGGAGACTGGCTGGGAATCCCGGCTGCCGTTGACAATTCTCTCTATTGCTGCCTTCCGCTCCGATTCCGAAAAGAATTTATTGATGCTTAAATCCACAGTATACAAGGTGTGAAGCTGTCGACGGCCATCCTAAGCTTAACGCGCCTGCTCTCGTCAGATCGCAGACTGGTACAGATCTTAGTGCCCGGTAAGTACCGGCATGGGAGACTGGCTGGGAATCCCGGCTGCCGTTGACATTTTGCTCTGTTGCCGCCTTCCGTTCCGATTCCGAAAAGGATTTATTGATGCTTAAATGCACAGTATAACAAGCAAAAAGCTGTCAACGGCCATCCTAAGCTGAACGCGCCTGCTCTCGTCAGATCGCAGACTGCTACCCAGCTTAGGGCGCGGTAAGTACCAGCATGGGAGACTGGCTGGGAATCCCAGGTGTCGTTGACATTTTGCTCTGTTGCCGCCTTCCGCTCCGATTCGGAAAAGGATTTATTGATGCTTAAATCCACAGAATCCACAGTATCCACAGTATCCACAGTATCCACAGTATACAGGGTGTGAAGATGTCTACGGCCATCCTAAGCTGAATGCGCCTGTTCTCGTCAGATCGCAGACTGCTACCCAGCTTCGGGCCTGGTAAGTACCAGCATGGGAGACTGGCTGGGAATCCCGGGTGCAGTTTACATTTTGCTCTGTTTCTGCTCCGATTCCGAAAATTATTTATTGATGCTTAAATCCACAGTATACAAAGTGTGAAGCTGTCAACGGCCATCCTAAGCTGAACGCGCCTGCTCTCGTCAGATCGCAGACTGTTACCCAGCTTAGGGCCTGGTAAGTACCAGCATGGGAGACTGGCTGGGAATCCCGTGTGCAGTTGACATTTTAATCTGTTGCCGCCTTCCGCTCCGATTCGGAAAAGGATTTATTGATGCTTAAATCCACAATATACAGGGTGTGAAGCTGTCAACGGCCATCCTAAGCCTGAACGTGCTTGCTCTCCTCAGATCGCAGACTGCTGCCCGGCAGTTACCGGCATGGTAGACTGGCTGGCAAACCAAGGTGCCATTGACATTTTGCTCTGTTGCCGCCTTCCTCTCCGATTAATAAAAATATTTATTGATGCTTAAATCCACAATATACAAGGCGTGAAAATGTCAACGGCCATCCTAAGCTGAACGCGCCTGCTCTCATCAGATCGCAGACTGCTACCCAGCTTAGGGCCCAGTAAGAACCGGCATGGGAGACTGGCTGGGAATCCCGGGTGCAGTTGACATTTTGCTCTGTTGCCGCCTTCCGTTCCGATTCCGAAAAGGATTTATTGATGCTTAAATGCACAGTATAAAAAGCTTGAAGCTGTCAATGGCCATCCTAAGCTGAAAGGGCCTGCTTTCGTCAGAGTGCAGACTGCTACCCAGCTTAGGGCCCGGTAAGTACTGGCATGGGAGACTGGCTGGGAATCCCGGTTGCCGTTGACATTTTGCTCTATTGCTCGAATTCCGAAAAGAATTATTGATGCTTAAATCCACAGTATACAAGGTGTGAAGCTGTCGACGGCCATCCTAAGCTTAACGCGCCTGCTCTTGTCAGATCGCAGACTGGTACAGATCTTAGGGCCCGGTAAGTACCGGCATGGGACACTGGCTGGGAATCCCGGCTGCCGTTGACATTTTGCTCTGTTGCCGCCTTCTGCTCCGATTCCGAAAAGGATTTATTTATGCTTAAATCCACAGTATACAGAGTGTGAAGCGGTCTACGGCCATCCTAAGCTGAATGCGCCTGTTCTCGTCAGATCGCAGACTGCTACCCAGCTTCGGGCCTGGTAAATACCAGCATGGGAGACTGGCTGGGAATCCCGGGTGCAGTTGACATTTTACTCTGTTTCTGCTCCGATTCCGAAAATTATTTATTGATGCTTAAATCCACAGTATACAAAGTGTGAAGCTGTCAACGGCCATCCTAAGCTGAACGCGCCTGCTCTTGTCAGATCGCAAACTGCTACCCAGCTTAGGGCCCGGTAAGTACCAGCTTGGGAGACTGGCTGGGAATCTCAGGTGTTGTTGACATTTTGCTCTGTAGCTCTGTAGACATTTTGCTCCGATTTCGAAAAGGATTTATTGATGCTTAAATCCACAGTATACAGGGTGTGAAGCCGTCTACGGCTATCCTAAGCTAAATGCGCCTGTTCTTGTCAGATCGCAGACTGCTGCCCGGCAAGTACAGGCATGGGAGACTGGCTGGCAATCCAAGGTGCTATTGACATTTTGCTCTGTTGCCGCCTTCCTCTCCGATTAAAAAAAATATTTATTGATGCTTAAATCCACAGTATACAAGGCGTGAAGAAGTCAACGGCCATCCTAAGCTGAACGCGCCTGCTCTCGTCAGATCGCAGACTGCTACCCAGCTTAGGGCCCGGTAAGTACCAGCATGGGAGACTGGCTGGGAATCCCAGGTGTTGTTGACATTTTGCTCTGTAGCCACCTTCCGCTCCGATTCCGAAAAGGATTTATTGATGCTTAAATCCACAGTATACAGTGTGTGAAGCCGTCTACGGCTATCCTAAGCTGAATGTGCCTGTTCTTGTCAGATCGCAGACTGCTGACGGCAAGTACGGGCATGGGAGACTGGCTGGCAATCCAAGGTGCTATTGACATTTTGCTCTGTTGCCGCCTTCCTCTCCGATTAAAAAAAATATTTATTGATGCTTAAATCCACAGTATACAAGGCGTGAAGATGTCAACGGCCATCCTAAGCTGAACGCGCCTGCTCTTGTCAGATCGCAGATTGCTACGCAGCTTAGGGCCCAGTAAGTACCGGCATGGGAGACTGGCTGGGAATCCCGGGTGCAGTTGACGTTTTGCTCTGTTGCCGCCTTCCGTTCCGATTCCGAAAAGGATTTATTGATGCTTAAATGCACAGTATAAAAAGCATTAAGCTGTCAATGGCCATCCTAAGCTGAACGCGCCTGCTCTCGTCAGATCGCAGACTGCTACCCAGCTTAGGGCCAGGTAAGTATTGGCATGGGAGACTGGCTGGGAATCCCGGGTGCCGTTGACATTCTGCTCTATTGCTGCCTTCAGCTCCGATTCCGAAAATAATTTATTGATGCTTAAATCCACAGTATACAAGGTGTGAAGCTGTCGACGGCCATCCTAAGCTTAACGCGCCTGCTCTCGTCAGATCGCAGACTGGTACAGATCTTAGGGCCTGGTAAATACCGGCATGGGACACTGGCTGGGAATCCCGGCTGCCGTTGACATTTTGCTCTGTTGCCGCCTTCCGTTCCGATTCCGAAAAGGATTTATTGATGCTTAAATGCACAGTATAAAGGGCAAGCAGCTGTCAACGGCCATCCTAAGCTGAACGCACCTGCTCTCGTCAGATCGTAGACTGATACCCAGCTTAGGGCCCGGTAAGTACCAGCATGGGAGACTGGCTTGGAATCCCAAGTGTCATTGACATTTTGCTCTGTTGCTACCTTCCGCTCCGATTCCGAAAAGGATTTATTAATGCTTAAATCCACAGTATACAGGGTGTGAAGAGGTCTACGGCCATCCAAAGCTGAATGCGCCTGTTCTCTTCAGATCGCACACTGCTACCCAGCTTCGGGCCTGGTAAGTACCAGCATGAGAGACTGGCTGGGAATCCCGGGTGCAGTTGACATTTTGCTCTGTTTCTGTTCAGTTTCCGAAAATTATTTATTGATGCTTAAATCCACAGTATACAAAGTGTGAAGCTGTCAACGGCCATCCTAAGCTGAACGCGCTTGCTCACGTCAGATCGCAGACTGCTACCCAGCTTAGGGCCTGGTAAGTACCAGCATGGGAGACTGGCTGGGAATCCCGGGTGCAGTTGACATTTTAATCTGTTGCCGCCTTCCGCTCCGATTCGGAAAAGGATTTATTGATGCTTAAATCCACAATATACATGGTGTGAAGCTGTCAACGGCCATCCTAAGCCTGAACGTGCCTGCTCTCCTCAGATCGCAGACTGCTGCCTGGCAGATACCGGCATGGTAGACTGGCTGGCAATCCAAGGTGCCATTGACATTTTGCTCTGTTGCCGCCTTCCTCTCCGATTAATAAAAATATTTATTGATGCTTAAATCCACAATATACAAGACGTAAAGATGTCAACGGCCATCCTAAGCTGAACGCGCCTGCTCTCGTCAGAGCGCAGACTGCTACCCAACTTAGGGCCCAGTAAGTACCGGCATTTGAGACTGGCTGGGAATCCCGGGTGCAGTTGACATTTTGCTCTGTTGCCGCCTTCTGTTCCGATTCCGAAAAGGATTTATTGATGCTTAAATGCACAGTATTAAAAGCATGAAGCTGTCAATGGCCATCCTAAGCTGAACATGCCTGCTCTCGTCAGATCGCAGACTGCTACCCAGCTTAAGGCCTGGTAAGTACTGGCATGGGAGGCTGTCTGGGAATCCCGGTTGCCGTTGACATCTTGCTCTATTGCTGACTTCCGCTCCGATTCCGAAAATAATTTATTGATGCTTAAATCCACAGTATACAAGGTGTGAAGCTTTCGACGGCCATCCTAAGCTTAACGCGCCTGCTCTCGTCAGATCGCAGACTGGTACAGATCTTAGGGCCCGGTAAGTACCGGCATGGGACACTGGCTGGGAATGCCGGTTGCCGTTGACATTTTACTCTGTTGCCGCCTTCCGTTCCGATTCCGAAAAGGATTTATTGATGCTTAAATGCACAGTATACAAAGTGTGAAGCTGTCAACGGCCATCCTAAGCTGAACGCGCCAGCTCTGGTCAGATCGCAGACTGCTACCCAGCTTAGGGCCCGGTAAGTACCAGCATGGGAGACTGGCTGGGAATCCCAGGTGTCGTTGACATTTTGCTCTGTTGCCGACTTCCGCTCCGATTCCGAAAAGAATTTATTGATGCTTAAATCCACAGTATACAAGGTGTGAAGCTGTCGACGGCCATCCTAAGCTTAACGCGCCTGCTCTTGTCAGATCGCAGACTGGTACAGATCTTAGTGCCCGGTAAGTACCGGCATGGGAGACTGGCTGGGAATCCCGGCTGCCGTTGACATTTTGCTCTGTTGCCGCCTTCCGTTCCGATTCCGAAAAGGATTTATTGATGCTTAAATGCACAGTATAACAAGCAAAAAGTTGTCAACGGCCATCCTAAGCTGAACGCGCCTGCTCTCGTCAGATCGCAGACTGCTACCCAGCTTCGGGCCTGGTAAGTACCAGCATGGGAGACTGGCTGGGAATCCCGGGTGCAGTTTACATTTTGCTCTGTTTCTGCTCCGATTCCGAAAATTATTTATTGATGCTTAAATCCACAGTATACAAAGTGTGAAGCTGTCAATGGCCATCCTAAGCTGAAAGGGCCTGCTTTCATCAGAGTGCAGACTGCTACCCAGCTTAGGGCCCGGTAAGTACTGGCATGGGAGACTGGCTGGGAATCCCGGTTGCCGTTGACATTTTGCTCTATTGCTCGAATTCCGAAAAGAATTATTGATGCTTAAATCCACAGTATACAAGGTGTGAAGCTGTCGACGGCCATCCTAAGCTTAACGCGCCTGCTCTCGTCAGATCGCAGACTGGTACAGATCTTAGGGCCCGGTAAGTACCGGCATGGGACACTGGCTGGGAATCCCGGCTGCCGTTGACATTTTGCTCTGTTGCCGCCTTCTGCTCCGAGTCCGAAAAGGATTTATTTATGCTTAAATCCACAGTATCCACAGTATACAGAGTGTGAAGCGGTCTACGGCCATCCTAAGCTGAATGCGCCTGTTCTCGTCAGATCGCAGACTGCTACCCAGCTTCGGGCCTGGTAAATACCAGCATGGGAGACTGGCTGGGAATCCCGGGTGCAGTTGACATTTTACTCTGTTTCTGCTCCGATTCCGAAAATTATTTATTGATGCTTAAATCCACAGTATACAAAGTGTGAAGCTGTCAACGGCCATCCTAAGCTGAACGCGCCTGCTCTCGTCAGATCGCAGACTGCTACCCAGCTTAGGGCCTGGAAAGTACCAGCATGGGAGATTGGCTGGGAATCCCGGGTGCAGTTGACATTTTAATCTGTTGCCGACTTCTGCTCCGATTCGGAAAAGGATTTATTGATGCTTAAATGCACAGTATAAAGTGCATGAAGCTGTCATCGGCCATCCTAAGCTGAACGCGCCTGCTCTCGTCAGATCGCAAACTGCTACCCAGCTTAGGGCCCGGTAAGTACCAGCATGGGAGACTGGCTGGGAATCTCAGGTGTTGTTGACATTTTGCTCTGTAGCTCTGTAGACATTTTGCTCCGATTTCGAAAAGGATTTATTTATGCTTAAATCCACAGTATACAGGGTGTGAAGCCGTCTACGGCTATCCTAAGCTAAATGCGCCTGTTCTTGTCAGATCGCAGACTGCTGCCCGGCAAGTACAGGCATGGGAGACTGGCTGGCAATCCAAGGTGCTATTGACATTTTGCTCTGTTGCCGCCTTCCTCTCCGATTAAAAAAAATATTTATTGATGCTTAAATCCACAGTATACAAGGCGTGAAGATGTCAACGGCCATCCTAAGCTGAACGCGCCTGCTCTCGTCAAATCGCAGACTGCTACGCAGCTTAGGGCCCAGTAAGTACCGGCATGGGAGACTGGCTGGGAATCCCGGGTGCATTTGACCTTTTGCTCTGTTGCCGCCTTCCGTTCCGATTCCGAAAAGGATTTATTGATGCTTAAATGCACAGTATAAAGGGCGAGAAGCTGTCAACGGCCATCCTAAGCTGAATGCGCCTGCTCTCGTCAGATCGCAGACTGCTACCCAGCTTAGGGCCCGGTAAGTACCAGCATGGGAGACTGGCTGGGAATCTCAGGTGTTGTTGACGTTTTGCTCTGTAGCTCTGTAGACATTTTCCTCTGTTGCCGCCTTTCGTTCCGATTCCAAAAAGGATTTATTGATGCTTAAATGCACAGTATAAAGGGCGAGAAGCTGTCAATGGCCATCCTAAGGTGAACGCGCCTGCTCTCGTCAGATCGCAGACTGCTACCCAGCTTAGGGCCCGGTAAGTACCAGCATGAGAGACTAACTGGGAATCCCAGGTTTTGTGGACGTTTTGCTTTGTTGCCGCCTTCCGCTCCGATTCCGAAAAGGATTTATTGATGCTTAAATCCACAGTATATAGGATGTGAAAATGTCTACGGCCATCCTGAGCTGAATGCGCCTGTTCTTGTCAGATCGCAGACTGCTACCCAGCTTCAGGCCTGGTAAGTACCAGCATGGGAGACTGGCTGGGAATCCCGAGAACAGTTGACATTTTGCTCTGTTTCTGCTCCGATTCCGAAAATTATTTGTTGATGCTTAAATCCACAGTATACAAAGTGTGAAACTGTCAACGGCCATCCTAAGCTGAACGCGCCTGCTCTCGTCAGATCGCAGACTGCTACCCAGCTTAGGGCCTGGTAAGTACCAGCATGGGAGACTTGCCGTGAATCCCGGGTGCAGTTGACATTTTAATCTGTTGCCGCCTTCCGCTCCGATTCGGAAAAGGATTTATTGATGCTTAAATCAACAATATACAGGGTATGAAGCTGTCAACGGCCATCCTAAGCTGAACGCGCCTGCTCTCGTCAGATCGCAGACTGCTACCCAGCTTAGGGCCTGGTAAGTACCAGCATGGGAGACTGGCTGGGAATCCCAGGTGTTGTTGACATTTTGCTCTGTAGCCGCCTTCCGCTCCGATTCCGAAAAGGATTTATTGATGCTTAAATCCACAGTATACAGGGTGTGAAGCCGTCTATGGCTATCCTAAGCTGAATGTGCCTGTTCTTGTCAGATCGCAGACTGCTGCCCGGCTATTGACATTTTGCTCTGTTGCCGCCTTCCTCTCTGATTCCGAAAAGGATTTATTGATGCTTAAATGCACAGTATAAAAAGCATGAAGCTGTCAATGGCAATCCTAAGCTGAACGCGCCTGCTCTCATCAGATCACAGACTGCTACCCAGCTTAGGGCCCGGTAAGTACTGGCGTGGGAGACTGCCTGGGAATCCCGGGTGCCGTTGACATTTTGCTCTATTGCTGCCTTCCGCTCCGATTCCGAAAATAATTTATTGATGCTTAAATCCACAGTATACAAGGTGTGAAGCTGTCGACGGCCATCCTAAGCTTAACGCGCCTGCTCTCGTCAGCTCGCAGACTGGTACAGATCTTAGGGCCCGGTAAGTACCGGCATGGGAGACTGGCTGGGAATCCCGGCTGCCGTTGACATTTTGCTATTTTGCCGCCTTCCGTTCCGATTCCGAAAAGGATTTATTGATGCTTAAATGCACAGTATAAAGGGCGAAAAGCTATCAACGGCCATCCTAAGCTGAACGCGCCTGCTCTCGTCAGATCGCAGACTGCTACCCAGTTTACGGCCCGGTAAGTACCAGCATGGGAGACTGGCTGGGAATCCCAGGTGTCGTTGACATTTTGCTCTGTTGCCGCCTTACGCTCCGATTCCGAAAAGGATTTATTGATGCTTAAATCCACAGTATATAGGGTGTGAAGATGTCTACGGCCATCCTGAGCTGAATGCGCCTGTTCTTGTCAGATCGCATACTGCTACCCAGCTTCGGGCCCAGTAGGTACCAGCATGGGAAACTGGCTGGGAATCCCAAGTGCAGTTGACATTTTGCTCTGTTTCTGCTCCGATTTCGAAAATTATTTATTGATGCTTAAATCCACAGTATACAAAGTGTGAAGCTGTCAACGGCCATCCTAAGCTTAACACCCCTGCTCTCGTCAGATCGCAGACTGCTACCCAGCTTAGGGCCTGGTAAGTACCAGCATCGGAGACAGGCTGGGAATCCCGGGTGCAGTTGACATTTTAATCTGTTGGCGCCTTCCGCTCCGATTCGGAAAAGGATTTATTGATGCTTAAATCCACAATATACAGCGTGTGAAGCTGTCTATGGCCATCCTAAGCCTGAACGTGCCTGCTCTCCTCAGATCGCAGACTGCTGCCCGGCAGATACAGGCATGGGAGACTGGCTGGCAATCCAAGGTGCAATTGACATTTTGCTCTGTTGCCGCCTTCCTCGCCGATTAATAAAAATATTTATTGATGCTTAAATCCACAATATACAAGGCGTGAAGATGTCAATGGCCATCCTAAGCTGAACGCGCCTGCTCTCGTCAGATCGCAGACTGCTACCAAGCTTAGGGCCCAGTAAGTACCGGCATGGGAGACTGGCTGGGAATCCCGGGTGCATTTGACCTTTTGCTCTGTTGCCGCCTTCCGTTCCGATTCCGAAAAGGATTTATTGATGCTTAAATGCACAGTAAAAAAAGCATGAAGCTGTCAATGGCCATCCTAAACTGAACGCGCCTGCTCTCGTCAGATCGCAGACTGCTACCTAGCTTAGGGCCCGGTATGTAACAGCATGGGAGACTGGCTGGGAATCTCAGGGGTTGTTGAAATTTAGCTCTGTAGCTCTGTAGACATTTTGCTCCAATTTCGAAAAGGATGCTTTATTGATGCTTAAATCCACAGTATACAGTGTGTGAAGCCATCTACGGCTATCCTAAGCTGAATGCGCCTGTTCTTGTCAGATCGCAGACTGCTGCCCGGCAAGTACGGGCATGGGAGACTGGCTGGCAATCCAAGGTGCTATTGATATTTTGCTCTGTTGCCGCCTTCCTCTCCGATTAAAAAAAATATTTATTGATGCTTAAATCCACAGTATACAAGGCGTGAAGATGTCAACGGCCATCCTAAGCTGAACGCGCCTGCTCTCGTCAAATCGCAGACTGCTACGCAGCTTAGGGCCCAGTAAGTACCGGCATGGGAGACTGGCTGGGAATCCCGGGTGCAGTTGACATTTTGCTCTGTTGCCGCCTTTCGTTCCGAATCCGAAAAGGATTTATTGATGCTTAAATGCACAGTATAAAAAGCATGAAGCTGTCAATGGCCATCCTAAGCTGAACGCGCCTGCTCTCGTCAGATCGCAGACTGGTACAGATCTTGGGGCCCGGTAAGTACCGGCATGGGACACTGGCTGGGAATCCTGGCTGCCGTTGACATTTTGCTCTGTTGCCGCCTTCCGTTCCGGTTCCGATTCCGAAAAGGATTAATTGATGCTTAAATGCACAGTATAAAGGGCGAGAAGCTGTCAACGGCCATCCTAAGCTGAATGCGCCTGCTCTCGTCAGATCGCAGACTGCTACCCAGCTTAGGGCCCGGTAAGTACCAGCAAGGGAGACTGGCTGGGAATCTCAGGTGTTGTTGACGTTTTGCTCTGTAGCTCTGTAGACATTTTCCTCTGTTGCCGCCTTTCGTTCCGATTCCAAAAAGGATTTATTGATGCTTAAATGCACAGTATAAAGGGCGAGAAGCTGTCAATGGCCATCCTAAGGTGAACGCGCCTGCTCTCGTCAGATCGCAGACTGCTACCCAGCTTAGGGCCCGGTAAGTACCAGCATGAGAGACTAACTGGGAATCCCAGGTTTCGTGGACGTTTTGCTTTGTTGCCGCCTTCCGCTCCGATTCCGAAAAGGATTTATTGATGCTTAAATCCACAGTATATAGGGTGTGAAAATGTCTACGGCCATCCTGAGCTGAATGCGCCTGTTCTTGTCAGATCGCAGACTGCTACCCAGCTTCAGGCCTGGTAAGTACCAGCATGGGAGACTGGCTGGGAATCCCGAGAACAGTTGACATTTTGCTCTGTTTCTGCTCCGATTCCGAAAATTATTTGTTGATGCTTAAATCCACAGTATACAAAGTGTGAAGCTGTCAACGGCCATCCTAAGCTGAACGTGCCTGCTCTCGTCAGATCGCAGACTGCTACCCAGCTTAGGGCCTGGTAAGTACCAGCATGGGAGACTTGCCGTGAATCCCGGGTGCAGTTGACATTTTAATCTGTTGCCGCCTTCCGCTCCGATTCGGAAAAGGATTTATTGATGCTTAAATCAACAATATACAGGGTATGAAGCTGTCAACGGCCATCCTAAGCTGAACGCCGCCTGCTCTCGTCAGATCGCAGACTGCTACCCAGCTTAGGGCCTGGTAAGTACCAGCATGGGAGACTGGCTGGGAATCCCAGGTGTTGTTGACATTTTGCTCTGTAGCCGCCTTCTGCTCCGATTCCGAAAAGGATTTATTGATGCTTAAATCCACAGTATACAGGGTGTGAAGCCGTCTATGGCTATCCTAAGCTGAATGTGCCTGTTCTTGTCAGATCGCAGACTGCTGCCCGGCTATTGACATTTTGCTCTGTTGCCGCCTTCCTCTCTGATTCCGAAAAGGATTTATTGATGCTTAAATGCACAGTATAAAAAGCATGAAGCTGTCAATGGCAATCCTAAGCTGAACGCGCCTGCTCTCATCAGATCACAGACTGCTACCCAGCTTAGGGCCCGGTAAGTACTGGCGTGGGAGACTGCCTGGGAATCCCGGGTGCCGTTGACATTTTGCTCTATTGCTGCCTTCCGCTCCGATTCCGAAAATAATTTATTGATGCTTAAATCCACAGTATACAAGGTGTGAAGCTGTCGACGGCCATCCTAAGCTTAACGCGCCTGCTCTCGTCAGCTCGCAGACTGGTACAGATCTTATGGCCCGGTAAGTACCGGCATGGGAGACTGGCTGGGAATCCCGGCTGCCGTTGACATTTTGCTATTTTGCCGCCTTCCGTTCCGATTCCGAAAAGGATTTATTGATGCTTAAATGCACAGTATAAAGGGCGAAAAGCTATCAACGGCCATCCTAAGCTGAACGCGCCTGCTCTCGTCAGATCGCAGACTGCTACCCAGTTTACGGCCCGGTAAGTACCAGCATGGGAGACTGGCTGGGAATCCCAGGTGTCGTTGACATTTTGCTCTGTTGCCGCCTTACGCTCCGATTCCGAAAAGGATTTATTGATGCTTAAATCCACAGTATATAGGGTGTGAAGATGTCTACGGCCATCCTGAGCTGAATGCGCCTGTTCTTGTCAGATCGCATACTGCTACCCAGCTTCGGGCCCAGTAGGTACCAGCATGGGAAACTGGCTGGGAATCCCAAGTGCAGTTGACATTTTGCTCTGTTTCTGCTCCGATTTCGAAAATTATTTATTGATGCTTAAATCCACAGTATACAAAGTGTGAAGCTGTCAACGGCCATCCTAAGCTTAACACCACTGCTCTCGTCAGATTGCAGACTGCTACCCAGCTTAGGGCCTGGTAAGTACCAGCATCGGAGACAGGCTGGGAATCCCGGGTGCAGTTGACATTTTAATCTGTTGGCGCCTTCCGCTCCGATTCGGAAAAGGATTTATTGATGCTTAAATCCACAATATACAGCGTGTGAAGCTGTCTATGGCCATTCTAAGCCTGAACGTGCCTGCTCTCCTCAGATCGCAGACTGCTGCCCGGCAGATACAGGCATGGGAGACTGGCTGGCAATCCAAGGTGCAATTGACATTTTGCTCTGTTGCCGCCTTCCTCGCCGATTAATAAAAATATTTATTGATGCTTAAATCCACAATATACAAGGCGTGAAGATGTCAATGGCCATCCTAAGCTGAACGCGCCTGCTCTCGTCAGATCGCAGACTGCTACCAAGCTTAGGGCCCAGTAAGTACCGGCATGGGAGACTGGCTGGGAATCCCGGGTGCAGTTGACATTTTGCTCTGTTGCCGCCTTCCGCTCCGATTCGGAAAATGATTTATTGATGCTTAAATGCAAAGTATAAAGGGTGTGAAGCTGTCAACTGCCATCCTAAGCTGAACGCGCCTGCTCTCGTCAGATCGCAGACTGCTACCCAGCTTAGGGCCTGGTAAGTACCAGCATGGGAGACTGGCCGTGAATCCCAGGTGCAATTGACATTTTAATCTGTTGCCGCCTTCCGCTCCGATTCGGAAAAGGATTTATTGATGCTTAAATCCACAATATACAGGGTGTGAAGCTGTCAACGGCCATCCTGAGCCTGAACTTGCCTGCTCTCCTCAGATCGCATACTTCTGCCCGGCAGATACCGGCATGGGAGACTGGCTGGCAATCCAAGGTGCCATTGACATTTTGCTCTGTTGCCGCCTTCTTCTCCGATTAATAAAAATATTTATTGATGCTTAAATCCACAATATACAAGGCATAACAATGTCAACAGCCATCCTAAGCTGAACGCGCCTGCTCTCGTCAGATCGCAGACTGCTACCCAGCTTAGGGCCCAGTAAGTACCGACATGGGAGACTGGCTGGGAATCCCGGGTGCAGTTGACATTTTGCTCTGTTGCCGCCTTCCGCTCCGATTCGGAAAATGATTTATTGATGCTTAAATGCACAGTATAAAGGGTGTGAAGCTGTCAACTGCCATCCTAAGCTGAACGCGCCTGCTCTCGTCAGATCGCAGACTGCTATCCAACTTAGGGCCTGGTAAGTACCAGCATGGCAGATTGGCTGGGAATCCCAGGTGTTGTTGACATTTTGCTCTGTAGCCGCCTTCCGCTCCGATTCCGAAAAGGATTTATTGATGCTTAAATCCACAGTATACAGGGTGTGAAGCCGTCTATGGCTATCCTAAGCTGAATGTGCCTGTTCTTGTCAGATCGCAGACTGCTGCCCGGCTATTGACATTTTGCTCTGTTGCCGCCTTCCTCTCTGATTCCGAAAAGGATTTATTGATGCTTAAATGCACAGTATAAAAAGCATGAAGCTGTCAATGGCCATTCTAAGCTGAACGCGCCTGCTCTCGTCAGATCACAGACTGCTACCCAGCTTAGGGCCCGGTAAGTACTGGCGTGGGAGACTGCCTGGGAATCCCGAGTGCCGTTCACATTTTGCTCTATTGCTGCCTTCCGCTCCGATTCCGAAAATAATTTATTGATGCTTAAATCCACAGTATACAAGGTGTGAAGCTGTCGACGGCCATCCTAAGCTTAACGCGCCTGCTCTCGTCAGATCGCAGACTGGTACAGATCTTAGGGCCCGGTAAGTACCGGCATGGGAGACTGGCTGGGAGTCCCGGCTGCCGTTGACATTTTGCTATTTTCCGCCTTCCGTTCCGATTCCGAAAAGGATTTATTGATGCTTAAATGCACAGTATAAAGGGCGAAAAGCTGTCAACGGCCATCCTAAGCTGAACGCGCCTGCTCTTGTCAGATCGCAGACTGCTACCCAGTTTACGGCCCGGTAAGTACCAGCATGGGAGACTGGCTGGGAATCCCAGGTGTCGTTGACATTTTGCTCTGTTGCCGCCTTACGCTCCGATTCCGAAAAGGATTTATTGATGCTTAAATCCACAGTATATAGGGTGTGAAGATGTCTACGGCCATCCTGAGCTGAATGCGCCTGTTCTTGTCAGATCGCAGACTGCTACCCAGCTTCGGGCCCAGTAGGTACCAGCATGGGAAACTGGCTGGGAATCCCAAGTGCAGTTGACATTTTGCTCTGTTTCTGCTCCGATTCCGAAAATTATTTATTGATGCTTAAGTCCACAGTATACAAAGTGTGAAGCTGTCAACGGCCATCCTAAGCTGAACGCGCCTGCTCTCGTCAGATCGCAGACTGCTACCCAGCTTAGGGCCTGGTAAGTACCAGCATGGGAGACTGGCTGGGAATCCCGGGTGCAGTTGACATTTTAATCTGTTTCTGCTCCGATTCCGAAAATTATTTATTGATGCTCAAATCCACAGTATACAAAGCGTGAAACTGTCAACGGCCATCCTAAGCTGAACGCGCCTGCTCTCGTCAGATCGCAGACTGCTGCCCGGCAGATACAGGCATGGGAGACTGGCTGGCAATCCAAGGTGCCATTGACATTTTGCTCTGTTGCCGCCTTCTTCTCCGAATAATAAAAATATTTATTGATGCTTAAATCCACAATATACAAGGCGTGAAGATGTCAACGGCCATCCTAAGCTGAACGCGCCTGCTCTCGTCAGATTGCAGACTGCTACCCAACTTAGGGCCCGGTAAGTACTGGCATGGGAGACTGGCTGGGAATCCCGGTTGCCGTTGACATTTTGGTCTATTGCTGCCTTCCGCTCCGATTCCGAAAATAATTTATTGATGCTTAAATCCACAGTATACAAGGTGTGAAGCTGTCGACGGCCATCCCAAGCTTAACGCGCCTGCTCTCGTCAGATCGCAGACTGGTACAGATCTTAGGGCCTGGTAAGTACCGGCATGGGACACTGGCTGGGAATCCCGGCTGCCGTTGACATTTTGCTCTGTTGCCGCTTCCGTTCCGATTCCGAAAAGGATTTATTGATGCTTAAATGCACAGTATAAAGAGCGAGAAGCTGTCAACGGCCGTCCTAAGCTGAACGCGCCTGCTCTCGTCAGATCGCAGACTGCTACTCAGCTTGGGGCCCGGTAAGTACTAGCATGGGAGACTGGCTGGGAATCCCAGGTGTTCTTAACATTTTGCTCTGTTGCCGCCTTCCGCTCCGATTCCAAAAAGGATTTATTAATGCTTAAATCCACAGTATACAGGGTGTGAAGTTGTCTACGGCCATCCGAAGCTGAATGCGCCTGTTCTCGTCAGATCGCAGACTGCTACCCAGCTTCGGGCCTGGTAAGTACCAGCATGGGAGACTGGCTGGGAATCCCGGGTGCAGTTGACAATTTAATCTGTTGCCGCCTTCTGCTCCGATTCGGAAAAGGATTTATTGATGCTTAAATCCACAATCCACAATATACAGGGTGTGAAGCTGTCAACGGCCATCCTAAGCCTGAACGTGCCTGCTCTCCTCAGATCGCAGACTGCTGCCTGGCAGTTACCGGCATGGGAGACTGGCTGGCAATCCAAGGTGCCATTGACATTTTGCTCTGTTGCCGCCTTCCTCTCCGATTAATAAAAATATTTATTGATGCTTAAATCCACAATATACAAGGCGGGAAGATGTCAACGGCCGTCCTAAGCTGAACGCGCCTGCTCTAGTCAGATCGCAGACTGCTACCCAGCTTAGGGCCCAGTAAGTACCAGCATGGGAGACTGGCTGGGAATCCCAGTTGCAGTTGACATTTTGCTCTGTTTCTGCTCCGATTCCGAAAATTATTTATTGATGCTTAAATCCACAGTATACAAAGCGTGAAACTGTCAACGGCCATCCTAAGCTGAACGCCCCTGCTCTCGTCAGATCGCAGACTGCTACCCAGCTTAGGGCCTGGTAAGTACCAGCATGGGAGACTGGCTGGGAATCCCGGGTGCAGTTGACATTTTAATCTGTTGCCGCCTTCCGCTCCGATTCGGAAAAGGATTTATTAATGCTTAAATCCACAATATACAGGGTGTGAAGCTGTCAACGGCCATCCTAAGCCTGAACGTGCCTGCTCTCCTCAGATCGCAGACTGCTGCCCGGCAGTTACCGGCATGGGAGACTGGCTGGCAATCCAAGGTGCCATTGACATTTTGCTCTGTTGCCGCCTTCCTCTCCGATTAATAAAAATATTTATTGATGCTTAAATCCACAATATACAAGGCATAAAGATGTCAACGGCCATCCTAAGCTGAACGCGCCTGCTCTCGTCAGATCGCAGACTGCTACCCAGCTTAGGGCCCAGTAAGTACCAGCATGGGAGACTGGCTGGGAATCCCGGGTGCAGTTGACATTTTGCTCTGTTGCCGCCTTCCGTTCCGATTCCGAAAAGGATTTATTGATGCTTAAATGCATAGTATAAAAAGCATGAAGCTATCAATGGCCATCCTAAGCTGAACGTGCCTGCTCTCGTCAGATCGCAGACTGCTACCCAGCTTAGGGCCCGTTAAGTACTGGCATGGGAGACTGGCTGGGAATCCCGGTTGCCGTTGACATTTTGCTCTATTGCTGCCTTCCGCTCCGATTCCGAAAATAATTTATTGATGCTTAAATCCACAGTATACAAGGTGTGAAGCTGTCGACGGCCATCCTAAGCTTAACGCGCCTGCTCTCGTCAGATCGCAGACTGGTACAGATCTTAGGGCCCGGTAAGTACCGGCATGGGACACTGGCTGGGAATCCCGGCTGCCGTTGACATTTTGCTCTGTTGCCGCCTTCCGTTCCAATTCCGAAAAGGATTTATTGATGCTTAAATGCACAGTATACAAAGTGTGAAGCTGTCAACGGCCATCCTAAGCTGAACGCGCCTGCTCTCGTCAGATCGCAGACTGTTACCCAGCTTAGGGCCTGGTAAGTACCAGCATGGGAGACTGGCTGGGAATCCCGGGTGCAGTTGACATTTTAATCTGTTGCCGCCTTCCGCTCCGATTCGGAAAAGGATTTATTGATGCTTAAATGCACAGTATACAAAGTGTGAAGCTGTCAACGGCCATCCTAAGCTGAACGCGCCTGCTCTCGTCAGATCGCAGACTGCTACCCAGCTTAGGGCCCGGTAAGTACCAGCATAGGAGACTGGCTGGGAATCTCAGGTGTTGTTGACATTTTGCTCTGTAGCTCTGTAGACATTTTGCTTCGAATCCGAAAAGGATTTATTGATGCTTAAATCCACAGTATACAGGGTGTGAAGCCGTCTACGGCTATCCTAAGCTGAATGCGCCTGTTTTTGTCAGATCGCAGACTGCTGCCCGGCAAGTACGGGCATGGGAGACTGGCTGGCAATCCAAGGTGCTATTCACATTTTGCTCTGTTGCCGCCTTCCTCTCCGATTAAAAAAAATATTTATTGATGCTTAAATCTACAGTATACAAGGCGTGAAGATGTCAACGGCCATCCTAAGCTGAACGCGCCTGCTCTCGTCAGATCGCAGACTGCTACGCCGCTTAGGGCCCAGTAAGTACCGGCATGGGAGACTGGCTGGGAATCCCGGGTGCAGTTGACATTTTGCTCTGTTGCCGCCTTCCGTTCCGATTCCGAAAAGGATTTATTGATGCTTAAATGCACAGTATAAAAAGCATGCATTTGTCAATGGCCATCCTAAGCTGAACGCGCCTCCTCTCGTCAGATCGCAGACTGCTACCCAGCTTAGTGCCCGGGAAGTATTGGCATGGGAGACTGGCTGGGAATCACGACTACCGTTGACATTTTGCTCTGTTGCCTCCTTCCGTTCCGATTCCGAAAAGGATTTATTGATGCTTAAATGCACAGTATAAAGGGCGGGAAGCTGTAAACGGCCATCCTAAGCTGAACGCGCCTGCTCTCGTCAGATCGCAGACTGCTACCCAGCTTAGGGCCCGGTAAGTACCAGCATGGGAGACTGGCTGGGAATCCCAGGTGTCGTTGACATTTTGCTCTGTTGCCGCCTTCCGCTCCGATTCCGAAAAGGATTTATTGATGCTTAAATCCACAGTATACAGTATACAGTATACAGGATGTGAAGATGTCTACGGCCATCCTAAGCTGAATGCGCTTGTTCTCGTCAGATCGCAGGCTGCTACCCAGCTTCGGGCCTGGTAAGTACCAGCATGGGAGACTGGCTGGGAAACCCGGTTGCCGTTGACATTTTGCTCTATTGCTGCCTTCCGCTCCGATTCCGAAAATAATTTATTGATGCTTAAATCCACAGTATACAAGGTGTGAAGCTGTCGACGGCCATCCTAAGCTTAACGCGCCTGCTCTCGTCAGATCGCAGACTTTTACCCAGCTTAGGGCCTGGTAAGTACCAGCATGGGAGACTGGCTGGGAATCTCAGGTGTTGTTGACATTTTGCTCTGTAGCTCTGTAGACATTTTGCTCCGATTCCGAAAAGGATTTATTGATGCTTAAATCCACAATATACAGGGTGTGAAGCCGTCTACGGCTATCCTAAGCTGAATGCGCCTGTTCTTGTCAGATCGCAGACTGCTGCCCGGCAAGTACGGGCATGGGAGACTGGCTGGCAATCCAAGGTGCTATTGTCATTTTGCTCTGTTGCCGCCTTCCTCTCCGATTTAAAAAAAATATTTATTGATGCTTAAATCCACAGTATACAAGGTGTGAAGCTGTCGACGGCCATCCTAAGCTTAACGCGCCTGCTCTCGTCAGATCGCAGACTGGTACAGATCTTAGGGCCCGGTAAGTACCGGCATGGGACACTGGCTGGGAATCCCGGCTGCCGTTGACATTTTGCTCTGTTGCCGCCTTCCGCTCCGATTCGGAAAAGGATTTATTGATGCTTAAATGCACAGTATAAAGGGTGTGAAGCTGTCAACGGCCATTCTAAGCTGAATGCGCCTGCTCTCGTCAGATAGCAGACTGCTACCCAGCTTAGGGCCTGGTAAATACCAGCATGGGAGACTGGCTGGGAATCTCAGGTGTTGTTGACATTTTGCTCTGTAGCTCTGTAGACATTTTGCTCCGATTTCGAAAAGGATTTATTGATGCTTAAATCCACAGTATACAGGGTGTGAAGCCGTCTAAGGCTATTCTAAGCTGAATGCGCCTGTTCTTGTCAGATCGCAGACTGCTGCCCGGCAAGTACGGGCATGGGAGACTGGCTGGCAATCCAAGGTGCTATTGACATTTTGCTCTATTGCCGCCTTCCTCTCCGATTAAAAAAAATATTTATTGATGCTTAAATCCACAGTATCCAAGTCTTGAAGATGTCAACGGCCATCCTAAGCTGAACGCGCCTGCTCTCGTCAGATTGCAGACTGCTACGCAGCTTAGGGTTTAGTAAGTACCGGCATGGGAGACTGGCTGGGAATCCCGGGTGCAGTTGACATTTTGCTCTGTTGCCGCTTTCTGTTCCGATTCCGAAAAGGATTTATTGATGCTTAAATGCACAGTATAAAAAACACGAAGCTGTCAAAGGCCATCCTAAGCTGAACGCGCCTGCTCTTGTCAGATCGCAGACTGCTACCCAGCTTAGGGCCCGGTAAGTACTGGCATGGGAGACTGGCTGGGAATCACGGTTGCCATTGCCATTGACATCTTGCTCTATTGCTGCCTTCCGCTCCGATTCCGAAAAGAATTTATTGATGCTTAAATCCACAGTATACAAGGTGTGAAGCTGTCGACGGCCATCCTAAGCTTAACGCGCCTGCTCTCGTCAGATCGCAGACTGGTACAGATCTTAGGGCCCGGTAAGTACCGGCATGGGACACTGGCTGGGAATCTAGGCTGCCGTTGACATTTTGCTCTGTTGCCGCCTTCCGTTCCGATTCCGAAAATAATTTATTGATGCTTAAATCCACAGTATACAAGGTGTGAAGCTGTCGACGGCCATCCTAAGTTTAACGCGCCTGCTCTCGTCAGATCGCAAACTGGTACAGATCTTAGGGACCGGTAAGTACCGGCATGGGACACTGGCTGGGAATCCCGGCTGCCGTTGACATTTTGCTCTGTTGCCGCGTTCCGTTCCGATTCCGAAAAGGATTTATTGATGCTTAAATCCACAGTATACAAAGTGTGAAGCTGTCAACGGCCATCCTAAGCTGAACGCGCCTGCTCTCGTCAGATCGCAGACTGATACCCAGCTTAGGGCCTGGTAAGTACCAGCATGGGAGACTGGCTGGGAATCCCGGGTGCCGTTGACAATTTAATCTGTTGCCGCCTTCCGCTCCGATTCGGAAAAGGATTTATTGATGCTTAAATGCTTAGTATAAAGGGCGTGAAGCCGTCAACGGCCATCCTAAGCTAAACGCGCCAGCTCTGGTCAGATCGCAGACTGCTACCCAGCTTAGGGCCCGGTAAGTACCAGCATGGGAGACTGGCTGGGAATCCCAGTTGTTGTAGACATTTTGCTCTGTAGCCGCCTTCCGCTCCGATTCCGAAAAGGATTTATTGATGCTTAAATCCACAGTATACAGGGTGTGAAGCATTCTACGGCTATCCTAAGATGAATGCGCCTGTTCTTGTCAGATCGCAGACTGCTGCCCGGCAAGTACGGGCATGGGAGACTGGCTGGCAATCCAAGGTGCTATTGAAATTTTGCTCTGTTGCCGCCTTCCTCTCCGATTAAAAAAAATATTTATTGATGCTTAAATCCACAGTATACAAGGCGTGAAGATGTCAACGGCCATCCTAAGCTGAACACGCCTGTTCTCGTCAGATCGCAGACTGCTACGCATCTTAGGGCCCAGTAAGTACCGGCATGGGAGACTGGCTGGGAATCCCGGGTGCAGTTGACAATTTGCTCTGTTGCCGCCTTCCGTTCCGATTCCAAAAAGGATTTATTGATGCTTAAATGCACAGTATAAAGGTCGAGAAGCTGTCAACGGCCATCCTAAGCTGAACGCGCCTGCTCTCGTCAGATTGCAGACTGCTACCCAGCTTAGGGCCCGGTAAGTACCAGCATGGGAGACTGGCTGGGAATCCCAGGTGTTGTTGACATTTTGCTCTGTAGCTCTGTAGACATTTTGCTCCGATTTCGAAAAGGATTTATTGATGCTTAAATCCACAGTATACAGGGTGTGAAGCCGTCTATGGCTATCCTAAGCTAAATGCTCCTGTTCTTGTCAGATCGCAGACTGCTGCCCGGCAAGTACAGGCATGGGAGACTGGCTGGCAATCCAAGGTGCTATTGACATTTTGCTCTGTTGCCGCCTTCCTCTCCGATTAAAAAAAATATTTATTGATGCTTAAATCCACAGTATACAAGGCGTGAAGAAGTCAACGGCCATCCTAAGCTGAATGCGCCTGCTCTCGTCAGATCGCAGACTGCTACCCAGCTTAGGGCCCGGTAAGTACCAGCATGGGAGACTGGCTAGGAATCCCAGGTGTTGTTGACATTTTGCTCTGTAGCCACCTTCCGCTCCGATTCCGAAAAGGATTTATTGATGCTTAAATCCACAGTATACAGTGTGTGAAGCCGTCTACGGCTATCCTAAGCTGAATGTGCCTGTTCTTGTCAGATCGCAGACTGCTGACGGCAAGTACGGGCATGGGAGACTGGCTGGCAATCCAAGGTGCTATTGACATTTTGCTCTGTTGCCGCCTTCCTCTCCGATTAAAAAAAATATTTATTGATGCTTAAATCCACAATATACAAGGCGTAAAGATGTCAACGGCCATCCTAAGCTGAACACGCCTGCTCTCGTCAGATCGCAGACTGCTACCCAACTTAGGGCCCGGTAAGTACTGGCATGGGAGACTGGCTGGGAATCCCGGGTGCCGTTGCCATTTTGCTCTATTGCTGCCTTCCGCTCCGATTCCGAAAATAATTTATTGATGCTTAAATCGACAGTATACAAGGTGTGAAGCTGTTGACGGCCATCCTAAGCTTAACGCGCCTGCTCTCGTCAGATCGCAGACTGCTACGCAGCTTAGGGCCCAGTATGTACCGGCATGGGAGACTGGCTGGGAATCCCGGATGCAGTTGACATTTTGCTCTGTTGCCGCCTTCCGTTCCGATTCCGAAAAGGATTTATTGATGCTTAAATGCACAGTATAAAAAGCATGAAGCTGTCAATGGCCGTCCTAAGCTGAACTCGCCTGCTCTCGTCAGATCGCAGACTGCTACCCAGCTTAGGGCCAGGTACGTACTGGCATGGGAGACTGGCTGGGAATCCCAGTTGCCGTTGACATTTTGCTCTATTGCTGCCTTCCGCTCCGATTCCGAAAAGAATTTATTGATGCTTAAATCCACAGTATACAAGGTGTGAAGCTGTCGACGGCCATCCTAAGCTTAACGAGCCTGCTCTCGTCAGATCGCAGACTGGTACAGATCTTAGGGCCCGGTAAGTACCGGCATGGGACACTGGCTGGGAATCCCGGATGCAGTTGACATTTTGCTCTGTTGCCGCCTTCCGTTCCGATCCCGAAAAGGATTTATTGATGCTTAAATGCACAGTATAAAAAGCATGAAGCTGTCAATGACCGTCCTAAGCTGAACGCTCCTGCTCTCGTCAGATCGCAGACTGCTACCCAGCTTAGGGCCAGGTACGTACTGGCATGGGAGACTGGCTGGGAATCCCGGTTGCCGTTGACATTTTGCTCTATTGCTGCCTTCCGCTCCGATTCCGAAAAGAATTTATTGATGCTTAAATGCACAGTATACAAAGTGTGAAGCTGTCAACGGCCATCCTAAGCTGAACGCGCCTGCTCTCGTCAGATCGCAGACTGCTACCCAGCTTAGGGCCTGGTAAGTATCTGCATGGGAAACTGGCTGGGAATCCCGGGTGCAGTTGACATTTTAATCTGTTGCCGCCTTCCGCTCCGATTCGGAAAAGGATTTATTGATGCTTAAATCCACAATATACAGGGTGTGAAGCTGTCAACGGCCATCCTAAGCCTGAACGTGCCTGCTCTCCTCAGACCGCAGACTGCTGCCCGGCAGATACCGGCATGGGAGACTGGCTGGCAATCCAAGGTGCCATTGACATTTTTCTCTGTTGCCGCCTTCTTCTCCGATTAATAAAAATATTTATTGATGCTTAAATCCACAATATACAAGTCGTAAAGATGTCAACAGCCATCGTAAGCTGAACGCGCCTGCTCTCGTCAGATCGCAGACTGCTACCCAGCTTAGGGCCCAGTAAGTACCGCCATGGGAGACTGGCTGGGAATCCCGGGTGCAGTTGACATTTTGCTCTGTAGCCGCCTTCCGCTCCGATTCCGAAAAGGATTTATTGATGCTTAAATCCACAGTATACAGGGTGTGAAGCCGTCTACGGCCATCCTAAGCTGAATGTGCCTGTACTTGTCAGATCGCAGACTGCTGCCCGGCAAGTACGGGCATGGGAGACTGGCTGGCAATCCAAGGTGCTATTGACATTTTGCTCTGTTGCCGCCTTCCTCTCCGATTAAAAAAATATTTATTGATGCTTAAATCCACAGTATACAAGGCTTGAAGATGGCAACGGCCATCCTAAGCTGAACGCGCCTGCTCTCGTCAGATCGCAGACTGCTACCCAGCTTCGGGCCCGGTAAGTACTGGCATGGGAGACTGGCTGGGAATCCCGGTTGCCGTTGACATTTTGCTCTATTGCTGCCTTCCGCTCCGATTCCGAAAAGAATTTATTGATGCTTAAATCCACAGTATATAAGGTGTGAAGCTGTCGACGGCCATCCTAAGCTTAACGCGCCTGCTCTCGTCAGATCGCAGACTGGTACAGATCTTAGGGCCCGGTAAGTACCGGCATGGGACACTGGCTGGGAATCCCGGCTGCATTTGACATTTTGCTTTGTTGCCTCCTTCCGTTCCGATTCCGAAAAGGATTTATTGATGCTTAAATGCACAGTATACAAAGTGTGAAGCTGTCAACGGCCATCCAAGCTGAACGCGCCTGCTCTCGTCAGATCGCAGACTGCTACCCAGCTTAGGGCCTGGTAAGTACCAGCATGGGACACTTGCTGGGAATCCCGGGTGCAGTTGACATTTTAATCTGTTGCCGCCTTCCGCTCCGATTCGGAAAAGGATTTATTGATGCTTAAATGCACAGTATAAAGGGCATGAAGCTGTCAACGGCCATCCTAAGCTGAACGCGCCTGCTCTCGTCAGATCGCAGACTGCTACCCAGCTTAGGGCCCGGTAAGTACCAGCATGGGAGACTGGCTGGGAATCTCAGGTGTTGTTGACATTTTGCTCTGTAGCTCTGTAGACATTTTGCTCCGATTCCGAAAAGGATTTATTGATGCTTAAATCCACAATATACAGGGTGTGAAGCAGTCTACGGCTATCCTAAGCTGAATGCGTCTGTTCTTGTCAGATCGCAGACTGCTGCCCGGCAAGTACGGGCATGGGAGACTGGCTGGCAATCCAATGTGCTATTGACATTTTGCTCTGTTGCCGCCTTCCTCTCCAATTAAAAAAAATATTTATTGATACTTAAATCCACAGTATACAAGGCGTGAAGATGTCAACTGTCATCCTAAGCTGAACTTGCCTGCTCTCGTCAGATCGCAGACTGCTACCCAGCTTAGGGCCCGGTAAGTACCGGCATGGGAGACTGGCTGGGAATCCCAGGTGCCGTTGACATTTTGCTCTATTGCTTCCTTCCGCTCCGATTCCGAAAATAATTTATTGATGCTTAAATCCACAGTATAAAAGGTGTGAAGCTGTCGACGGCCATCCTAAGTTTAACGCGCCTGCTCTCGTCAGATCGCAGACTGGTACAGATCTTAAGGCCCGGAAAGTACCGGCATGGGACACTGGCTGGGAATCCCGGCTGCCGTTGACATTTTGCTCTGTTGCCGCCTTCCGTTCCGATTCCGAAAAGGATTTATTGATGCTTAAATGCACAGTATAAAAAGCATGAAGCTGTCAACGGCCATCCTAAGCTGAACGCGCCGGCTCTCGTCAGATCGCAGACTGCTATCCAGCTTAGGGCCCGGTAAGTAACAGCATGGGAGACTGGCTGGGTATCCCGGGTGCAGTTGACGTTTTGCTCTGTTGCCGCTTTCCGCTCCGATTCCGAAAAGGATTTATTGATGCTTAAATCCACAGTATACAGGGTGTGAAGATGTCTACAGCCATCCTAAGCTGAATGCGCCTGTTCTCGGCAGATCGCAGACTGCTACCCAGCTGCGGGCCTGGTAAGTACCAGCATGGGAGACTGGCTGGGAATCCCGAGTGCAGTTGACGTTTTGCTCTGTTTCTGCTCCGATTCCGAAAATTATTTATTGATGCTTAAATCCACAGTATACAAAGTGTTAAGCTGTCAACGGCCATCCTAAGCTGAATGCGCCTGCTCTCGTCAGATTGCAGACTGCTACCCAGCTTAGGGCCAGGTACGTACTGGCATGGGAGACTGGCTGGGAATCCCGGTTGCCGTTGACATTTTGCTCTATTGCTGCCTTCCGCTCCGATTCAGAAAAGGATTTATTGATGCTTAAATCCACAAAATACAGGGTGTGAGGCTGTCAACGGCCATCCTAAGCTTAACGCGCCTGCTCTCGTCAGATCGCAGACTGGTACAGATCTTAGGGCCCGGTAAGTACCGGCATGGGACACTGAATGGGAATTTCCGGCTGCCGTTGACATTTTGCTCTGTTGCCGCCATCCGTTCCGATTCCGAAAAGGATTTATTGATGCTTAAATGCACAGTATACAAAGTGTGAAGCTGTCAATGGCCATCCTAAGCTGAACGCGCCTGCTCTCGTCAGATCGCAGACTGCTACCCAGCTTAGGGCCTGGTAAGTACCAGCATGGGAGACTGGCTGGGAATCCCGGGTGCAGTTGACATTTTAATCTGTTGCCGCCTTCCACTCCGATTCGGAAAAGGATTTATTGATGCTTAAATGCACAGTATAAAGGGCGTGAAGCTGTCAACGGCCATCCTAAGCTGAAAGCGCCTGCTCTTGTCAGATCGCAGACTGCTACCCAGCTTAGGGCCCGGTAAATACCAGCATGGGAGACTGGCTGGGAATCCCAGGTGTTGTTGACATTTTGCTCTGTAGCCGCCTTCCGCTCCGATTCCGAAAAGGATTTATTGATGCTCAAATACACAGTTTACAGGGTGTGAAGCCATCTACGGCTATCCTAAGCTGAATGTGCCTGTTCTTGTCAGATCGCAGACTGCTGCCCGGCAAGTACTGGCATGGGAGACTGGCTGGCAATCCAAGGTGCTATTGACATTTTGCTCTATTGCTGCCTTCCGCTCCGATTCCGAAAATAATTTATTGATGCTTAAATCCACAGTATACAAGGTGAGAAGCTGTCGACGGTCATCCTAAGCTAAACGCGCCTGCTCTCGTCAGATCGCAGACTGGTACAGATCTTAGGGCCCGGTAAGTACCGGCATGGGACACTGGCTGGGAATCCCGGCTGCCGTTGACATTTTGCTCTGTTGCCGCCTTCCGTTCCGATTCCGAAAAGGATTTATTGATGCTTAAATGCACAGTATAAAGGGCGAAAAGCAGTCAACGGCCATCCTAAGCTGAACGCGCCTGCTCTCGTCAGATTGCAGACTGCTACCTAGCTTAGGGCCCGGTAAGTACCAGCATGGGAGACTGGCTGGGAATCCCAGGTGTCGTTGACATTTTGCTCTGTTGCCGCCTTCCGCTCCGATTCCGAAAAGGATTTATTGATGCTTAAATCCACAGTATACAGGGTGTGAAGATGTCTACGGCCATCCTAAGCTGAATGCGCCTGTTCTTGTCAGATCACAGACTGCTGCCCGGCAGTTACCGGCATGGGAGACTGGCTGGCAGTCCAAGGTGCCATTGACATTTTGTTCTGTTGCCGGCTTCCGCTCCGATTCGGAAAAGGATTTATTGATGCTTAAATCCACAATATACAGGGTGTGAAGCTGTCAACGGCCATCCTAAGCCTGAACGTGCCTGCTTTCCTCAGATCGCAGACTGCTGCCCGGCAGTTACCGGCATGGGAGACTGGCTGGCAATCCAAGGTGCCATTGACATTTTGCTTTGTTGCCGCCTTCCTCTCCGATTAATAAAAATATTTATTGATGCTTAAATCCACAATATACAAGGCGTGAAGATGTCAACGGCCATCCTATGCTGAGCGCGCCTGCTCTTGTCAGATCGCAGACTGCTACCCAGCTTAGGGCCCAGTAAGTACCGGCATGTGAGACTGGCTGGGAATCCCGGGTGCAGCCGACATTTTGCTCTGTTGCCGCCTTCCGTTCCGATTCCGAAAAGGATTTATTGATGCTTAAATGCACAGTATAAAAAGCATGAAGCTGTCAATGGCCATCCTATGCTGAACGCGCCTGCTCTCATCAGATCGCAGACTTTTACCCAGCTTAGGGCCCGGTAAGTACTGGCATGGGAGACTGGCTGGGAATCCCAGTTGCCGTTGACATTTTGTTCTATTGCTGCCTTCCGCTCCGTTTCCGAAAAGAATTTATTGATGCTTAAATCCACAGTATACAAGGTGTGAAGCTGTCGACGGCCATCCTAAGCTTAACGCGCCTGCTCTCGTCAGATCGCAGACTGGTACAGATCTTAGGGCCCGGTAAGTACTGGCATGGGACACTGGCTGGGAATCCCGGCTGCCGTTGACATTTTGCTCTGTTGCCGCCTTCCGTTCCGATTCCGAAAAGGATTTATTGATGCTTAAATGCACAGTATACAAAGTGTGAAGCTGTCAACGGCCATCCTAAGCTGAACGCGCCTGCTCTCGTCAGATCGCAGACTGATACCCAGCTTAGGGCCTGGTAAGTACCAGCATGGGAGACTGGCTGGGAATCCCGGGTGCAGTTGACATTTTGCTCTGTTGCCGCCTTCCTCTCCGATTAAAAAAAATATTTATTGATGCTTAAATCCACAGTATACAAGGCTTGAAGATGTCAACGGCCATCCTAAGCTGAACGCGCCTGCTCTCGTCAGATCGCAGACTGCTACCCAGCTTAGGGCCCGGTAAGTAATGGCATGGGAGACTGGCTGGGAATCCTGGGTGCCGTTGACATTTTGCTCTATTGCTGCCTTCCGCTCCGATTCAGAAAAGAATTTATTGATGCTTAAATCCACAGTATACAAGGTGTGAAGCTGTCGACGGCCATCCTAAGCTTAACGCGCCTGCTCTCGTCAGATCGCAGACTGGTACAGATCTTAGGGCCCGGTAAGTACCGGCATGGGACACTGGCTGGGAATCCCGACTGCCGTTGACATTTTGCTCTGTTCCGATTCCGAAAAGGATTTATTGATGCTTAAATGCACAGTATAAAGGGCAAAAAGCTGTCAACGGCCATCCTAAGCTGAACGCGCCTGCGCTCGTCAGATCACAGACTGCTACCCAGCTTAGGGCCCGGTAAGTACCAGCATGGGAGACTGGCTGGGAATCCCAGGTGTCGTTGACCTTTTGCTCTGTTGCCGCCTTCCGCTCCGATTCCGAAAAGGATTTATTGATGCTTAAATGCACAGTATAAAAAGCATGAAGCTGTCAATGGCGACCCTAAGCTGAACGCGCCTGCTCTCGTCAGATCGCAGACTGCTACCCAGCTTAGGGCCCGGTAAGTACTGGCATGGGAGACTGGCTGGGAATCCCGGTTGCCATTGACAATTTGCTCTATTGCTCGAATTCCGAAAAGAATTTATTGATGCTTAAATCCACAGTATACAGGGTGTGAAGATGTCTACGGCCATCCTAACATGAATGCGCCTGTTCTCGTCAGATAGCAGACTGCTACCCAGCTTCGGGCCCGGTAAGTAACAGCATGGGAGACTGGCTGGGAATCCCGAGTGCAGTTGACATTTTGCTCTGTTTCTGCTCCGATTCCGAAAATTATTTATTGATGCTTAAATCCACAGTATACAAAGTGTGAAGCTGTCAACGGCCATCCTAAGCTGAACGCGCCTGCTCTCGTCAGATCGCAGACTGCTAACCAGCTTAGGGCCTGGTAAGTACCAGCATGGGAGACTGGCTGGGAATCCCGGGTGCAGTTGACAATGTAATCTGTTGCCGCCTTCCGCTCCGATTCGGAAAAGGATTTATTGATGCTTAAATCCACAGTATACAGGGTGTGAAGCAATCTACGGCTATCCTAAGCTGAATGTGCCTGGTCTTGTCAGATCGCAGACTGCTGCCCGGCAAGTACGGGCATGGGAGACTGGCTGTCAATCCCAGGTGCTATTGCCATTTTGCTCTGTTGCCGCCTTCCTCTCCGATTCCGAAAAGGATTTATTAATGCTTAAATGCACAGTATACAAGGCGAGAAGATGTCAACGGCCATCCTAAGCTGAACGCGCCTGCTCTCGTCAGATCGCAGACTGCTAACCAGCTTAGGGCCTGGTAAGTACCAGCATGGGAGACTGGCTGGGAATCCCGGGTGCAGTTGACATTTTAATCTGTTGCCGCCTTCCGCTCCGATTCGGAAAAGGATTTATTGATGCTTAAATCCACAGTATACAGTATACAGGGTGTGAAGCCATCTACGGCTATCCTAAGCTGAATGTGCCTGTTCTTGTCAGATCGCAGACTGCTGCCCGGCAAGTACGGGCATGGGAGACTGGCTGGCAATCCCAGGTGCTATTGCCATTTTGCTCTGTTGCCGCCTTCCTCTCCGATTCTGAAAAGGATTTATTGATGCTTAAATGCACAGTATACAAGGCAAGAAGATGTCAACGGCCGTCCTAAGCTGAACGCGCCTGCTCTCGTCAGAGCGAAGACTGCTACCCAGCTTTGGGCCTGATAAGTACCAGCATGGGAGACTGGCTGGGAATCCCGGGTGCAGCTGACATGTTGCTCTGTTTCTGCTCCGATTCCGAAAATTATTTATTGATGCTTAAATCCACAGTATACAAAGTGTGAAGCTGTCAACGGCCATTCTAAGCTTAACGCGCCTGCTCTCGTCAGATCGCAGACTGGTACAGATCTTAGGGCCCGGTAAGTACCGGCATGGGAGACTGGCTGGGAATCCCGGCTGCCGTTGACATTTTGCTCTGTTGCCGCCTTCCGTTCCGATTCCGAAAAGGATTTATTGATGCTTAAAGGCACAGTATAAAGGGCAAAAAGCTGTCAACTGCCATCCTAAGCTGAACGCGCCTGCTCTTGTCAGAACACAGACTGCTACCCAGCTTAGGGCCCGGTAAGTACCAGCATGGGAGACTGGCTGGGAATCCCAGGTGTCGTTGACATTTTGCTCTGTTGCCGCCTTCCGCTCCGATTCCGAAAAGGATTTATTGATGCTTAAATCCACAGTATACAAAGTGCGAAGCTGTCAACGGCCATCCTAAGCTGAACACGCCTGCTCTCGTCAGATCGCAGACTGCTACCCAGCTTAGGGCCCAGTAAGTACCGGCATGGGAGACTGGCTGGGAATCCCGGGTGCAGTTGACATTTTGCTCTGTTGCCGCCTTCCGTTCTGATTCCGAAAAGGATTTATTGATGCTTAAATGCACAGTATAAAAAGCATGAAGCTGTCAATGGCCACCCTAAGCTGAACGCGCCTGCTCTCGTCAGATCGCAGACTGCTACCCAGCTTAGGGCCCGGTAAGTACTGGCATGGGAGACTGGCTGGGAATCCCGGTTGCCATTGACATTTTGCTCTATTGCTCGAATTCCGAAAATAATTTATTGATGCTTAAATCCACAGTATACAAGGTGTGAAGCTGTCGACGGCCATCCTAAGCTTAACGCGCCTGCTCTCGTCAGATCGCAGACTGGTACAGATCTTAGGGCCCGGTAAGTACCGGCATGGGACACTGGCTGGGAATGCCCGGCTGCCGTTGACATTTTGCTCTGTTGCCGCCTTCCGTTCCGATTCCGAAAAGGATTTATTGATGCTTAAATGCACAGTAGAAAGGGCGAGAAGCTGTCAACGGCCATCCTAAGCTGAACGCGCCTGCTCTCGTCAGATCGCAGACTGCTACCCAGCTTAGGGCCCGGTAAGTAACAGCATGGGAGACTGGCTGGGAATCCCAGGTGTCGTTGACATTTTGCTCTGTTGCCGCCTTCCGCTCCGATTCCGAAAAGGATTTATTGATGCTTAAATCCACAGTATACAGGGTGTGAAGATGTCTACGGCCATCCTAAGATGAATGCGCCTGTTCTCGTCAGATCGCAGACTGCTACCCAGCTTCGGGCCTGGTAAGTAACAGCATGGGAGACTGGCTGGGAATCCCGAGTGCAGTTGACATTTTGCTCTGTTTCTGCTCCGATTCCGAAAATTATTTATTGATGCTTAAATCCACAGTATACAAAGTGTGAAGCTGTCAACGGCCATCCTAAGCTGAACGCGCCTGCTCTCGTCAGATCGCAGACTGCTAACCAGCTTAGGGCCTGGTAAGTACCAGCATGGGAGACTGGCTGGTAATCCCGGGTGCAGTTGACATTTTAATCTGTTGCCGCCTTCCACTCCGATTCGGAAAAGGATTTATTGATGCTTAAATGCACAGTATAAAGGGCGTGAAGCTGTCAACGGCCATCCTAAGCTGAAAGCGCCTGCTCTCGTCAGATCGCAGACTGCTACCCAGCTTAGGGCCCGGTAAATACCAGCATGGGAGACTGGCTGGGAATCCCAGGTGTTGTTGACATTTTGCTCTGTAGCCGCCTTCCGCTCCGATTCCGAAAAGGATTTATTGATGCTCAAATACACAGTTTACAGGGTGTGAAGCCATCTACGGCTATCCTAAGCTGAATGTGCCTGTTCTTGTCAGATCGCAGACTGCTGCCCGGCAAGTACTGGCATGGGAGACTGGCTGGCAATCCAAGGTGCTATTGACATTTTGCTCTATTGCTGCCTTCCGCTCCGATTCCGAAAATAATTTATTGATGCTTAAATCCACAGTATACAAGGTGAGAAGCTGTCGACGGTCATCCTAAGCTAAACGCGCCTGCTCTCGTCAGATCGCAGACTGGTACAGATCTTAGGGCCCGGTAAGTACCGGCATGGGACACTGGCTGGGAATCCCGGCTGCCGTTGACATTTTGCTCTGTTGCCGCCTTCCGTTCCGATTCCGAAAAGGATTTATTGATGCTTAAATGCACAGTATAAAGGGCGAAAAGCTGTCAACGGCCATCCTAAGCTGAACGCGCCTGCTCTCGTCAGATTGCAGACTGCTACCTAGCTTAGGGCCCGGTAAGTACCAGCATGGGAGACTGGCTGGGAATCCCAGGTGTCGTTGACATTTTGCTCTGTTGCCGCCTTCCGCTCCGATTCCGAAAAGGATTTATTGATGCTTAAATCCACAGTATACAGGGTGTGAAGATGTCTACGGCCATCCTAAGCTGAATGCGCCTGTTCTTGTCAGATCACAGACTGCTGCCCGGCAGTTACCGGCATGGGAGACTGGCTGGCAATCCAAGGTGCCATTGACATTTTGTTCTGTTGCCGGCTTCCGCTCCGATTCGGAAAAGGATTTATTGATGCTTAAATCCACAATATACAGGGTGTGAAGCTGTCAACGGCCATCCTAAGCCTGAACGTGCCTGCTTTCCTCAGATCGCAGACTGCGGCCCGGCAGTTACCGGCATGGGAGACTGGCTGGCAATCCAAGGTGCCATTGACATTTTGCTTTGTTGCCGCCTTCCTCTCCGATTAATAAAAATATTTATTGATGCTTAAATCCACAATATACAAGGCGTGAAGATGTCAACGGCCATCCTATGCTGAGCGCGCCTGCTCTTGTCAGATCGCAGACTGCTACCCAGCTTAGGGCCCAGTAAGTACCGGCATGTGAGACTGGCTGGGAATCCCGGGTGCAGCCGACATTTTGCTCTGTTGCCGCCTTCCGTTCCGATTCCGAAAAGGATTTATTGATGCTTAAATGCACAGTATAAAAAGCATGAAGCTGTCAATGGCCATCCTATGCTGAACGCGCCTGCTCTCATCAGATCGCAGACTTTTACCCAGCTTAGGGCCCGGTAAGTACTGGCATGGGAGACTGGCTGGGAATCCCAGTTGCCGTTGACATTTTGTTCTATTGCTGCCTTCCGCTCCGTTTCCGAAAAGAATTTATTGATGCTTAAATCCACAGTATACAAGGTGTGAAGCTGTCGACGGCCATCCTAAGCTTAACGCGCCTGCTCTCGTCAGATCGCAGACTGGTACAGATCTTAGGGCCCGGTAAGTACTGGCATGGGACACTGGCTGGGAATCCCGGCTGCCGTTGACATTTTGCTCTGTTGCCGCCTTCCGTTCCGATTCCGAAAAGGATTTATTGATGCTTAAATGCACAGTATACAAAGTGTGAAGCTGTCAACGGCCATCCTAAGCTGAACGCGCCTGCTCTCGTCAGATCGCAGACTGATACCCAGCTTAGGGCCTGGTAAGTACCAGCATGGGAGACTGGCTGGGAATCCCGGGTGCAGTTGACATTTTGCTCTGTTGCCGCCTTCCTCTCCGATTAAAAAAAATATTTATTGATGCTTAAATCCACAGTATACAAGGCTTGAAGATGTCAACGGCCATCCTAAGCTGAACGCGCCTGCTCTCGTCAGATCGCAGACTGCTACCCAGCTTAGGGCCCGGTAAGTAATGGCATGGGAGACTGGCTGGGAATCCTGGGTGCCGTTGACATTTTGCTCTATTGCTGCCTTCCGCTCCGATTCAGAAAAGAATTTATTGATGCTTAAATCCACAGTATACAAGGTGTGAAGCTGTCGACGGCCATCCTAAGCTTAACGCGCCTGCTCTCGTCAGATCGCAGACTGGTACAGATCTTAGGGCCCGGTAAGTACCGGCATGGGACACTGGCTGGGAATCCCGACTGCCGTTGACATTTTGCTCTGTTCCGATTCCGAAAAGGATTTATTGATGCTTAAATGCACAGTATAAAGGGCAAAAAGCTGTCAACGGCCATCCTAAGCTGAACGCGCCTGCGCTCGTCAGATCACAGACTGCTACCCAGCTTAGGGCCCGGTAAGTACCAGCATGGGAGACTGGCTGGGAATCCCAGGTGTCGTTGACCTTTTGCTCTGTTGCCGCCTTCCGCTCCGATTCCGAAAAGGATTTATTGATGCTTAAATGCACAGTATAAAAAGCATGAAGCTGTCAATGGCGACCCTAAGCTGAACGCGCCTGCTCTCGTCAGATCGCAGACTGCTACCCAGCTTAGGGCCCGGTAAGTACTGGCATGGGAGACTGGCTGGGAATCCCGGTTGCCATTGACAATTTGCTCTATTGCTCGAATTCCGAAAAGAATTTATTGATGCTTAAATCCACAGTATACAGGGTGTGAAGATGTCTACGGCCATCCTAACATGAATGCGCCTGTTCTCGTCAGATAGCAGACTGCTACCCAGCTTCGGGCCCGGTAAGTAACAGCATGGGAGACTGGCTGGGAATCCCGAGTGCAGTTGACATTTTGCTCTGTTTCTGCTCCGATTCCGAAAATTATTTATTGATGCTTAAATCCACAGTATACAAAGTGTGAAGCTGTCAACGGCCATCCTAAGCTGAACGCGCCTGCTCTCGTCAGATCGCAGACTGCTAACCAGCTTAGGGCCTGGTAAGTACCAGCATGGGAGACTGGCTGGGAATCCCGGGTGCAGTTGACAATGTAATCTGTTGCCGCCTTCCGCTCCGATTCGGAAAAGGATTTATTGATGCTTAAATCCACAGTATACAGGGTGTGAAGCAATCTACGGCTATCCTAAGCTGAATGTGCCTGGTCTTGTCAGATCGCAGACTGCTGCCCGGCAAGTACGGGCATGGGAGACTGGCTGTCAATCCCAGGTGCTATTGCCATTTTGCTCTGTTGCCGCCTTCCTCTCCGATTCCGAAAAGGATTTATTAATGCTTAAATGCACAGTATACAAGGCGAGAAGATGTCAACGGCCATCCTAAGCTGAACGCGCCTGCTCTCGTCAGATCGCAGACTGCTAACCAGCTTAGGGCCTGGTAAGTACCAGCATGGGAGACTGGCTGGGAATCCCGGGTGCAGTTGACATTTTAATCTGTTGCCGCCTTCCGCTCCGATTCGGAAAAGGATTTATTGATGCTTAAATCCACAGTATACAGTATACAGGGTGTGAAGCCATCTACGGCTATCCTAAGCTGAATGTGCCTGTTCTTGTCAGATCGCAGACTGCTGCCCGGCAAGTACGGGCATGGGAGACTGGCTGGCAATCCCAGGTGCTATTGCCATTTTGCTCTGTTGCCGCCTTCCTCTCCGATTCTGAAAAGGATTTATTGATGCTTAAATGCACAGTATACAAGGCAAGAAGATGTCAACGGCCGTCCTAAGCTGAACGCGCCTGCTCTCGTCAGAGCGAAGACTGCTACCCAGCTTTGGGCCTGATAAGTACCAGCATGGGAGACTGGCTGGGAATCCCGGGTGCAGCTGACATGTTGCTCTGTTTCTGCTCCGATTCCGAAAATTATTTATTGATGCTTAAATCCACAGTATACAAAGTGTGAAGCTGTCAACGGCCATTCTAAGCTTAACGCGCCTGCTCTCGTCAGATCGCAGACTGGTACAGATCTTAGGGCCCGGTAAGTACCGGCATGGGAGACTGGCTGGGAATCCCGGCTGCCGTTGACATTTTGCTCTGTTGCCGCCTTCCGTTCCGATTCCGAAAAGGATTTATTGATGCTTAAAGGCACAGTATAAAGGGCAAAAAGCTGTCAACTGCCATCCTAAGCTGAACGCGCCTGCTCTTGTCAGAACACAGACTGCTACCCAGCTTAGGGCCCGGTAAGTACCAGCATGGGAGACTGGCTGGGAATCCCAGGTGTCGTTGACATTTTGCTCTGTTGCCGCCTTCCGCTCCGATTCCGAAAAGGATTTATTGATGCTTAAATCCACAGTATACAAAGTGCGAAGCTGTCAACGGCCATCCTAAGCTGAACACGCCTGCTCTCGTCAGATCGCAGACTGCTACCCAGCTTAGGGCCCAGTAAGTACCGGCATGGGAGACTGGCTGGGAATCCCGGGTGCAGTTGACATTTTGCTCTGTTGCCGCCTTCCGTTCTGATTCCGAAAAGGATTTATTGATGCTTAAATGCACAGTATAAAAAGCATGAAGCTGTCAATGGCCACCCTAAGCTGAACGCGCCTGCTCTCGTCAGATCGCAGACTGCTACCCAGCTTAGGGCCCGGTAAGTACTGGCATGGGAGACTGGCTGGGAATCCCGGTTGCCATTGACATTTTGCTCTATTGCTCGAATTCCGAAAATAATTTATTGATGCTTAAATCCACAGTATACAAGGTGTGAAGCTGTCGACGGCCATCCTAAGCTTAACGCGCCTGCTCTCGTCAGATCGCAGACTGGTACAGATCTTAGGGCCCGGTAAGTACCGGCATGGGACACTGGCTGGGAATGCCCGGCTGCCGTTGACATTTTGCTCTGTTGCCGCCTTCCGTTCCGATTCCGAAAAGGATTTATTGATGCTTAAATGCACAGTAGAAAGGGCGAGAAGCTGTCAACGGCCATCCTAAGCTGAACGCGCCTGCTCTCGTCAGATCGCAGACTGCTACCCAGCTTAGGGCCCGGTAAGTAACAGCATGGGAGACTGGCTGGGAATCCCAGGTGTCGTTGACATTTTGCTCTGTTGCCGCCTTCCGCTCCGATTCCGAAAAGGATTTATTGATGCTTAAATCCACAGTATACAGGGTGTGAAGATGTCTACGGCCATCCTAAGATGAATGCGCCTGTTCTCGTCAGATCGCAGACTGCTACCCAGCTTCGGGCCTGGTAAGTAACAGCATGGGAGACTGGCTGGGAATCCCGAGTGCAGTTGACATTTTGCTCTGTTTCTGCTCCGATTCCGAAAATTATTTATTGATGCTTAAATCCACAGTATACAAAGTGTGAAGCTGTCAACGGCCATCCTAAGCTGAACGCGCCTGCTCTCGTCAGATCGCAGACTGCTAACCAGCTTAGGGCCTGGTAAGTACCAGCATGGGAGACTGGCTGGTAATCCCGGGTGCAGTTGACATTTTAATCTGTTGCCGCCTTCCACTCCGATTCGGAAAAGGATTTATTGATGCTTAAATGCACAGTATAAAGGGCGTGAAGCTGTCAACGGCCATCCTAAGCTGAAAGCGCCTGCTCTCGTCAGATCGCAGACTGCTACCCAGCTTAGGGCCCGGTAAATACCAGCATGGGAGACTGGCTGGGAATCCCAGGTGTTGTTGACATTTTGCTCTGTAGCCGCCTTCCGCTCCGATTCCGAAAAGGATTTATTGATGCTCAAATACACAGTTTACAGGGTGTGAAGCCATCTACGGCTATCCTAAGCTGAATGTGCCTGTTCTTGTCAGATCGCAGACTGCTGCCCGGCAAGTACTGGCATGGGAGACTGGCTGGCAATCCAAGGTGCTATTGACATTTTGCTCTATTGCTGCCTTCCGCTCCGATTCCGAAAATAATTTATTGATGCTTAAATCCACAGTATACAAGGTGAGAAGCTGTCGACGGTCATCCTAAGCTAAACGCGCCTGCTCTCGTCAGATCGCAGACTGGTACAGATCTTAGGGCCCGGTAAGTACCGGCATGGGACACTGGCTGGGAATCCCGGCTGCCGTTGACATTTTGCTCTGTTGCCGCCTTCCGTTCCGATTCCGAAAAGGATTTATTGATGCTTAAATGCACAGTATAAAGGGCGAAAAGCTGTCAACGGCCATCCTAAGCTGAACGCGCCTGCTCTCGTCAGATTGCAGACTGCTACCTAGCTTAGGGCCCGGTAAGTACCAGCATGGGAGACTGGCTGGGAATCCCAGGTGTCGTTGACATTTTGCTCTGTTGCCGCCTTCCGCTCCGATTCCGAAAAGGATTTATTGATGCTTAAATCCACAGTATACAGGGTGTGAAGATGTCTACGGCCATCCTAAGCTGAATGCGCCTGTTCTTGTCAGATCACAGACTGCTGCCCGGCAGTTACCGGCATGGGAGACTGGCTGGCAATCCAAGGTGCCATTGACATTTTGTTCTGTTGCCGGCTTCCGCTCCGATTCGGAAAAGGATTTATTGATGCTTAAATCCACAATATACAGGGTGTGAAGCTGTCAACGGCCATCCTAAGCCTGAACGTGCCTGCTTTCCTCAGATCGCAGACTGCGGCCCGGCAGTTACCGGCATGGGAGACTGGCTGGCAATCCAAGGTGCCATTGACATTTTGCTTTGTTGCCGCCTTCCTCTCCGATTAATAAAAATATTTATTGATGCTTAAATCCACAATATACAAGGCGTGAAGATGTCAACGGCCATCCTATGCTGAGCGCGCCTGCTCTTGTCAGATCGCAGACTGCTACCCAGCTTAGGGCCCAGTAAGTACCGGCATGTGAGACTGGCTGGGAATCCCGGGTGCAGCCGACATTTTGCTCTGTTGCCGCCTTCCGTTCCGATTCCGAAAAGGATTTATTGATGCTTAAATGCACAGTATAAAAAGCATGAAGCTGTCAATGGCCATCCTATGCTGAACGCGCCTGCTCTCATCAGATCGCAGACTTTTACCCAGCTTAGGGCCCGGTAAGTACTGGCATGGGTGACTGGCTGGGAATCCCAGTTGCCGTTGACATTTTGTTCTATTGCTGCCTTCCGCTCCGTTTCCGAAAAGAATTTATTGATGCTTAAATCCACAGTATACAAGGTGTGAAGCTGTCGACGGCCATCCTAAGCTTAACGCGCCTGCTCTCGTCAGATCGCAGACTGGTACAGATCTTAGGGCCCGGTAAGTACTGGCATGGGACACTGGCTGGGAATCCCGGCTGCCGTTGACATTTTGCTCTGTTGCCGCCTTCCGTTCCGATTCCGAAAAGGATTTATTGATGCTTAAATGCACAGTATACAAAGCGAGAAGCTGTCAACGGCCATCCTAAGCTGAACGCGGCTGCTCTCGTCAGATCGCAGACTGATACCCAGCTTAGGGCCTGGTAAGTACCAGCATGGGAGACTGGCTGGGAATCCCGGGTGCAGTTGACATTTTGCTCTGTTGCCGCCTTCCTCTCCGATTAAAAAAAATATTTATTGATGCTTAAATCCACAGTATACAAGGCTTGAACATGTCAACGGCCATCCTAAGCTGAACGCGCCTGCTCTTGTCAGATCGCAGACTGCTACCCAGCTTAGGGCCCGGTAAGTACTGGCATGGGAGACTGGCTGGGAATCCTGGGTGCCGTTGACATTTTGCTCTATTGCTGCCTTCCGCTCTGATTCAGAAAAGAATTTATTGATGCTTAAATCCACAGTATACAAGGTGTGAAGCTGTCGACGGCCATCCTAAGCTTAACGCGCCTGCTCTCGTCAGATCGCAGACTGGTACAGATCTTAGGGCCCGGTAAGTACCGGCATGGGACACTGGCTGGGAATCCCGACTGCCGTTGACATTTTGCTCTGTTGCCGCCTTCCGTTCCGATTCCGAAAAGGATTTATTGATGCTTAAATGCACAGTATAAAGGGCAAAAAGCTGTCAACGGCCATCCTAAGCTGAACGCGCCTGCGCTCGTCAGATCACAGACTGCTACCCAGCTTAGGGCCCGGTAAGTACCAGCATGGGAGACTGGCTGGGAATCCCAGGTGTCGTTGACCTGTTGCCGCCTTCCGCTCCGATTCCGAAAAGGATTTATTGATGCTTAAATGCACAGTATAAAAAGCATGAAGCTGTCAATGGCGACCCTAAGCTGAACGCGCCTGCTCTCGTCAGATCGCAGACTGCTACCCAGCTTAGGGCCCGGTAAGTACTGGCATGGGAGACTGGCTGGGAATCCCGGTTGCCATTGACAATTTGCTCTATTGCTCGAATTCCGAAAAGAATTTATTGATGCTTAAATCCACAGTATACAGGGTGTGAAGATGTCTACGGCCATCCTAAGATGAATGCGCCTGTTCTCGTCAGATAGCAGACTGCTACCCAGCTTCGGGCCCGGTAAGTAACAGCATGGGAGACTGGCTGGGAATCCCGAGTGCAGTTGACATTTTGCTCTGTTTCTGCTCCGATTCCGAAAATTATTTATTGATGCTTAAATCCACAGTATACAAAGTGTGAAGCTGTCAACGGCCATCCTAAGCTGAACGCGCCTGCTCTCGTCAGATCGCAGACTGCTAACCAGCTTAGGGCCTGGTAAGTACCAGCATGGGAGACTGGCTGGGAATCCCGGGTGCAGTTGACATTTTAATCTGTTGCCGCCTTCCGCTCCGATTCGGAAAAGGATTTATTGATGCTTAAATCCACAGTATACAGGGTGTGAAGCCATCTACGGCTATCCTAAGCTGAATGTGCCTGTTCTTGTCAGATCGCAGACTGCTGCCCGGCAAGTACGGGCATGGGAGACTGGCTGGCAATCCCAGGTGCTATTGCCATTTTGCTCTGTTGCCGCCTTCCTCTCCGATTCCGAAAAGGATTTATTGATGCTTAAATGCACAGTATACAAGGCAAGAAGATGTCAACGGCCGTCCTAAGCTGAACGCGCCTGCTCTCGTCTGAGCGAAGACTGCTACCCAGCTTTGGGCCTGGTAAGTACCAGCATGGGAGACTGGCTGGGAATCCCGGGTGCAGCTGACATGTTGCTCTGTTTCTGCTCCGATTCCGAAAATTATTTATTGATGCTTAAATCCACAGTATACAAAGTGTGAAGCTGTCAACGGCCATCCTAAGCTTAACGCGCCTGCTCTCGTCAGATCGCAGACTGGTACAGATCTTAGGGCCCGGTAAGTACCGGCATGGGAGACTGGCTGGGAATCCCGGCTGCCGTTGACATTTTGCTCTGTTGCCGCCTTCCGTTCCGATTCCGAAAAGGAATTATTGATGCTTAAAGGCACAGTATAAAGGGCAAAAAGCTGTCAACTGCCATCCTAAGCTGAACGCGCCTGCTCTTGTCAGAACACAGACTGCTACCCAGCTTAGGGCCCGGTAAGTACCAGCATGGGAGACTGGCTGGGAATCCCAGGTGTCGTTGACATTTTGCTCTGTTGCCGCCTTCCGCTCCGATTCCGAAAAGGATTTATTGATGCTTAAATCCACAGTATACAAAGTGCGAAGCTGTCAACGGCCATCCTAAGCTGAACGCGCCTGCTCTCGTCAGATCGCAGACTGCTGCCCGGCAGTTACCGGCATGGGAGACTGGCTGGCAATCCAAGGTGCCATTGACATTTTGCTCTGTTGCCGCCTTCCTCTCCGATTAATAAAAATATTTATTGATGCTTAAATCCACAATATACAAGGCATGAAGATGTCAACGGCCATCCTAAGCTGAACGCGCCTGCTCTCGTCAGATCGCAGACTGCTACCCAGCTTAGGGCCCAGTAAGTACCGGCATGGGAGACTGGCTGGGAATCCCGGGTGCAGTTGACATTTTGCTCTGTTGCCGCCTTCTGTTCTGATTCCGAAAAGGATTTATTGATGCTTAAATGCACAGTATAAAAAGCATGAAGCTGTCAATGGCCACCCTAAGCTGAACGCGCCTGCTCTCGTCAGATCGCAGACTGCTACCCAGCTTAGGGCCCGGTAAGTACTGGCATGGGAGACTGGCTGGGAATCCCGGTTGCCATTGACATTTTGCTCTATTGCTCGAATTCCGAAAAGAATTTATTGATGCTTAAATCCACAGTATACAAGGTGTGAAGCTGTCGACGGCCATCCTAAGCTTAACGCGCCTGCTCTCGTCAGATCGCAGACTGGTACAGATCTTAGGTCCCGGTAAGTACCGGCATGGGACACTGGCTGGGAATGCCCGGCTGCCGTTGACATTTTGCTCTGTTGCCGCCTTCCGTTCCGATTCCGAAAAGGATTTATTGATGCTTAAATGCACAGTAGAAAGGGCGAGAAGCTGTCAACGGCCATCCTAAGCTGAACGCGCCTGCTCTCGTCAGATCGCAGACTGCTACCCAGCTTAGGGCCCGGTAAGTAACAGCATGGGAGACTGGCTGGGAATCCCAGGTGTCGTTGACATTTTGCTCTGTTGCCGCCTTCCGCTCCGATTCCGAAAAGGATTTATTGATGCTTAAATCCACAGTATACAGGGTGTGAAGATGTCTACGGCCATCCTAAGATGAATGCGCCTGTTCTCGTCAGATCGCAGACTGCTACCCAGCTTCGGGCCTGGTAAGTAACAGCATGGGAGACTGGCTGGGAATCCCGAGTGCAGTTGACATTTTGCTCTGTTTCTGCTCCGATTCCGAAAATTATTTATTGATGCTTAAATCCACAGTATACAAAGTGGGAAGCTGTCAACGGCCATCCTAAGCTGAACGCGCCTGCTCTCGTCAGATCGCAGACTGCTAACCAGCTTAGGGCCTGGTAAGTACCAGCATGGGAGACTGGCTGGGAATCCCGGGAGCAGTTGACATTTTAATCTGTTGCCGCCTTCCGCTCCGATTCGGAAAAGGATTTAATGATGCTTAAATCCACAGTATACAGGGTGTGAAGCCATCTACGGCTATCCTAAGCTGAATGTGCCTGTTCTTGTCAGTTCGCAGACTGCTGCCCGGCAAGTACGGGCATGGGAGACTGGCTGGCAATCCCAGGTGCTATTGCCATTTTGCTCTGTTGCCGCCTTCCTCTCCGATTCCGAAAAGGATTTATTGATGCTTAAATGCACAGTATACAAGGCGAGAAGATGTCAACGGCCGTCCTAAGCTGAACGCGCCTGCTCTCGTCAGATCGAAGACTGCTAGCCAGCTTTGGGCCTGGTAAGTACCAGCATGGGAGACTGGCTGGGAATCCCGGGTGCAGCTGACATTTTAATCTGTTGCCGCATTCCGCTCCGATTTGGAAAAGGATTTATTGATGCTTAAATCCACAATATACAGGGTGTGAAGCTGTCAACGGCAATCCTAAGCCTGAACGTGCCTGCTCTCCTCAGATCGCAGACTGCTGCCCGGTAAGTATCAGCATGGGAGACTGGCTGGGAATCCCAGGTGTTGTTGACATTTTGCTCTGTTGCCGCCTTCCGCTCCGATTCCGAAAAGGATTTATTGATGCTTAAATCCACAGTATACAGGGTGTGAAGCCGTCTACGGCTATCCTAAGCTGAATGCGCCTGTTCTTGTCAGATCGCAGACTGCTGCCCGGCATGTACGGGCATGGGAGACTGGCTGGCAATCCAAGGTGCTATTGACATTTTGCTCTGTTGCCGCCTTCCTCTCTGATTAAAAAAAATATTTATTGATGCTTAAATCCACAGTATACAAGGCGTGAAGATGTCAACGGCCATCCTAAGCTGAACGCGCCTGCTCTCGTCAGATCGCAGACTGCTACGCAGCTTAGGGCCCAGTAAGTACCGGCATGGGAGACTGGCTGGGAATCCCGGGTGCAGTTGCCATTTTGCTCTGTTGCCGCCTTCCGTTCCGATTCCGAAAAGGATTTATTGATGATTAAATGCACAGTATAAAAAGCATGAAGCTGTCAATGGCCATCCTAAGCTGAACTCGCCTGCTCTCGTCAGATTGCAGACTGCTACCCAGCTTAGGGCCCGGTAAGTACTGGCATTTGAGACTGGCTGGGAATCCAGGGTGCTGTTGACATATTGCTCTATTGCTGCCTTCCGCTCCGATTCCGAAAAGAATTTATTGATGCTTAAATCCACAGTATACAAGGCGTAAAGATGTCAACGGCCATCCTAAGCTGAACGTGCCTGCTCTCGTCAGATCGCAGACTGCTGCCCTGTAGTTACCGGCATGGGAGACTGGCTGGCAATCCAAGGTGCCATTGACATTTTGCTCTGTTGCCGCCTTCCTCTCCGATTAATAAAAATATTTATTGATGCTTAAATCCACAATATACAAGGCGTGAAGATGTCAACGGCCATCCTAAGCTGAACGCGCCTGCTCTCGTCAGATCGCAGACTGCTACCCAGCTTAGGGCCCAGTAAGTACCGGCATGGGAGACTGGCTGGGAATCCCGGATGCAGTTGACATTTTGCTCTGTTGCCGCTTTCCGTTCCGATTCCGAAAAGGATTTATTGATGCTTAAATGCACAGTATAAAGTGCGAGAAGCTGTCAACGGCCATCCTAAGCTGAACGCGCCTGCTCTCGTCAGATCGCAGACTGCTACCCAGCTTAGGGCCCGGTAAGTACCAGCATTGGAGACTGACTGGGAATCCCAGGTGTCGTTGACATTTTGCTCTGTTGCCGCCTTCTGCTCCGATTCCGAAAAGGATTTATTGATGCTTAAATCCACAGTATACAGGGTGTGAAGATGTCTACGGCCATCCTAAGCTGAATGTGCCTGTTCTCGTCAGATCGCAAACTGCTACCCAGCTTCGGGCCTGGTAAGTACCAGCATGGGAGACTGGCTGGGAATCCCGGGTGCAGTTGACATTTTGCTCTGTTTCTGCTCCGATTCCGAAAATTATTTATTGATGCTTAAATCCACAGTATACAAAGTGTGAAGCTGTCAACGGCCATCCTAAGCTGAACGCGCCTGCTCTCGTCAGATCGCAGACTGCTACCCAGCTTAGGGCCTGGTAAGTACCAGCATGGGAGACTGGCTGGAATCCCGGGTGCAGTTGACATTTTAATCTGTTGCCGCCTTCATACAGGGTGTGAAGCTGTCAACGGCCATCCTAAGCTGAACGTGCCTGCTCTCGTCAGATCGCAGACTGCTGCCCTGTAGTTACCGGCATGGGAGACTGGCTGGCAATCCAAGGTGCCATTGACATTTTGCTCTGTTGCCGCCTTCCGCTCCGATTCCGAAAAGGATTTATTGATGCTTAAATCCACCATATACAGTATACAGTGTGTGAAGATGTCTACGGCCATCTTAAGCTGAATGCGCCTGTTCTCGTCAGATCGCAGACTGCTACCCAGCTTCGGGCCTGGTAAGTACCAGCATGGGAGACTGGCTGGGAATCCCGGGTGCAGTTGACATTTTGCTCTGTTTCTGCTCCGATTCCGAAAATTATTTATTGATGCTTAAATCCACAGTATACAAAGTGTGAAGCTGTCAACGGCCATCCTAAGCTGAACGCGCCTGCTCTCGTCAAATCGCAGACTGGTACAGATCTTAGGGCCCGGTAAGTACCGGCATGGGACACTGGCTGGGAATCCCGGCTGCCGTTGACATTTTGCTCTGTTGCCGCCTTCCGTTCCGTTCCGAAAAGGATTTATTGATGCTTAAATGCACAATATACAAAGTGTGAAGCTGTCAACGGCCATCCTAAGCTGAACGCGCCTGCTCTCGTCAGATCGCAGACTGCTGGCCGGCAAGTACGGGCATGGGAGACTGCCTGGCAATCCAAGGTGCTATTGACATTTTGCTCTGTTGCCGCCTTCCTCTCCGATTAAAAAAAATATTTATTGATGCTTAAATCCACAGTATACAAGGCGTGAAGATGTCAACGGCCATCCTAAGCTGAACGCGCCTGCTCTCGTCAGATCGCAGACTGCTACGCAGCTTAGGGCCCAGTAAGTACCGGCATGGGAGACTGGCTGGGAATCCCGGGTGCAGTTGACATTTTGCTCTGTTGCCGCCTTCCGTTCCGATTCCGAAAAGGATTTATTGATGCTTAAATGCACAGTATAAAAAGCATGAAGCTGTCAATGGCCATCCTAAGCTGAACGTGCCTGCTCTCGTCAGATCGCAGACTGGTACAGATCTTGGGGCCCGGTAAGTACCGGCATGGGACACTGGCTGGGAATCCTGGCTGCCGTTGACATTTTGCTCTGTTGCCGCCTTCCGTTCCGATTCCGAAAAGGATTTATTGATGCTTAAATGCACAGTATAAAGGGCAAGAAGCTGTCAACGGCCATCCTAAGCTGAACGCGCCTGCTCTCGTCAGATTGCAGACTGCTACCCAGCTTAGGGCCCGGTAAGTACCAGCATGGGAGACTGACTGGGAATCCCAGGTGTCGTTGACATTTTGCTCTGTTGCCGCCTTCTGCTCCGATTCCGAAAAGGATTTATTGATGCTTAAATCCACAGTATACAGGGTGTGAAGATGTCTACGGACATCCTAAGCTGAATGCGCCTGTTCTCGTCAGATCGCAGACTGCTACCCAGCTTCGGGCCTGGTAAGTACCAGCATGGGAGACTGGCTGGGAATCCCGGGTGCAGTTGACATTTTGCTCTGTTTCTGCTCCGATTCCGAAAATTATTTATTGATGCTTAAATCCACAGTATACAAAGTGTGAAACTGTCAACGGCCATCCTAAGCTGAACGTGCTTGCTCTCCTCAGATCGCAGACTGCTGCCCGGCAGATACAGGCATGGGAGACTGGCTGGCAATCCAAGGTGCCATTGACATTTTGCTCTGTTGCCGCCTTCTTCTCCGAATAATAAAAATATTTATTGCTGCTTAAATCCACAATATACAAGGCGTAAAGATGTCAACGGCCATCCTAAGCTGAACGTGCCTGCTCTCGTCAGATCGCAGACTGCTGCCCTGTAGTTACCGGCATGGGAGACTGGCTGGCAATCCAAGGTGCCATTGACATTTTGCTCTGTTGCCGCCTTCCTCTCCGATTAATAAAAATATTTATTGATGCTTAAATCCACAATATACAAGGCGTGAAGATGTCAACGGCCATCCTAAGCTGAACGCGCCTGCTCTCGTCAGATCGCAGACTGCTACCCAGCTTAGGGCCCAGTAAGTACCGGCATGGGAGACTGGCTGGGAATCCCGGATGCAGTCGACATTTTGCTCTGTTGCCGCTTTCCGTTCCGATTCCGAAAAGGATTTATTGATGCTTAAATGCACAGTATAAAGTGCGAGAAGCTGTCAACGGCCATCCTAAGCTGAACGCGCCTGCTCTCGTCAGATCGCAGACTGCTACCCAGCTTAGGGCCCGGTAAGTACCAGCATTGGAGACTGACTGGGAATCCCAGGTGTCGTTGACATTTTGCTCTGTTGCCGCCTTCTGCTCCGATTCCGAAAAGGATTTATTGATGCTTAAATCCACAGTATACAGGGTGTGAAGATGTCTACGGCCATCCTAAGCTGAATGTGCCTGTTCTCGTCAGATCGCAAACTGCTACCCAGCTTCGGGCCTGGTAAGTACCAGCATGGGAGACTGGCTGGGAATCCCGGGTGCAGTTGACATTTTGCTCTGTTTCTGCTCCGATTCCGAAAATTATTTATTGATGCTTAAATCCACAGTATACAAAGTGTGAAGCTGTCAACGGCCATCCTAAGCTGAACGCGCCTGCTCTCGTCAGATCGCAGACTGCTACCCAGCTTAGGGCCTGGTAAGTACCAGCATGGGAGACTGGCTGGAATCCCGGGTGCAGTTGACATTTTAATCTGTTGCCGCCTTCATACAGGGTGTGAAGCTGTCAACGGCCATCCTAAGCTGAACGGGTCTGCTCTCCTCAGATCGCAGACTGCTGCCCGGGAGATACCGGCATGGGAGACTGGCTGGCAATCCAAGGTGCTATTGACATTTTGCTATGTTGCCGCCTTCCTCTCCGATTAATAAAAATATTTATTGATGCTTAAATCCACAATATACAAGGCGTGAAGATGTCAACGGCCATCCTAAGCTGAACGCGCCTACTCTCGTCAGATCGCAGACTGCTACCCAGCTTAGGGCCCGGTAAGTACTGGCATGGGAGACTGGCTGGGAAACCCGGTTGCCGTTGACATTTTGCTCTATTGCTGCCTTCCGCTCCGATTCCGAAAATAATTTATTGATGCTTAAATCCACAGTATACAAGGTGTGAAGCTGTCGACGGCCATCCTAAGCTTAACGCGCCTGCTCTCGTCAGATCGCAGACTTTTACCCAGCTTAGGGCCTGGTAAGTACCAGCATGGGAGACTGGCTGGGAATCTCAGGTGTTGTTGACATTTTGCTCTGTAGCTCTGTAGACATTTTGCTCCGATTCCGAAAAGGATTTATTGATGCTTAAATCCACAATATACAGGGTGTGAAGCCGTCTACGGCTATCCTAAGCTGAATGCGCCTGTTCTTGTCAGATCGCACACTGCTGCCCGGCAAGTACGGGCATGGGAGACTGGCTGGCAATCCAAGGTGCTATTGTCATTTTGCTCTGATGCCGCCTTCCTCTCCGATTAAAAAAAAATATTTATTGATGCTTAAATCCACAGTATACAAGGTGTGAAGCTGTCGACGGCCATCCTAAGCTTAACGCGCCTGCTCTCGTCAGATCGCAGACTGGTACAGATCTTAGGGCCCGGTAAGTACCGGCATTGGACACTGGCTGGGAATCCCGGCTGCCGTTGACATTTTGCTCTGTTGCCGCCTTCCGCTCCGATTCGGAAAAGGATTTATTGATGCTTAAATGCACAGTATAAAGGGCGTGAAGCTGTGAACGGCCATTCTAAGCTGAACGCGCCTGCTCTCGTCAGATCGCAGACTGCTACCCAGCTTAGGGCCTGGTAAATACCAGCATGGGAGACTGGCTGGGAATCTCAGGTGTTGTTGACATTTTGCTCTGTAGCTCTGTAGACATTTTGCTCCGATTTCGAAAAGGATTTATTGATGCTTAAATCCACAGTATACAGGGTGTGAAGCCGTCTACGGCTATTCTAAGCTGAATGCGCCTGTTCTTGTCAGATCGCAGACTGCTGCCCGGCAAGTACGGGCATGGGAGACTGGCTGGCAATCCAAGGTGCTATTGACATTTTGCTCTGTTGCCGCCTTCCTCTCCGATTAAAAAAAATATTTATTGATGCTTAAATCCACAGTATACAAGGCGTGAAGATGTCAACGGCCATCCTAAGCTGAACGCGCCTGCTCCTGTCAGATCGCAGACTGCTACGCAGCTTAGGGCCCAGTAAGTACCGGCATGGGAGACTGGCTGGGAATCCCGGGTGCAGTTGACATTTTGCTCTGTTGCCGCCTTCTGTTCCGATTCCGAAAAGGATTTATTGATGCTTAAATGCACAGTATAAAAAACACGAAGCTGTCAAAGGCCATCCTAAGCTGAACGCGCCTGCTCTTGTCAGATCGCAGACTGCTACCCAGCTTAGGGCCCGGTAAGTACTGGCATGGGAGACTGGCTGAGAATCCCGGTTGCCATTGCCATTGCCATTGACATCTTGCTCTATTGCTGCCTTCCGCTCCGATTCCGAAAAGAATTTATTGATGCTTAAATCCACAGTATACAAGGCGTGAAGATGTCAACGGCCATCCTAAGCTGAACGCGCCTGCTCCTGTCAGATCGCAGACTGCTACGCAGCTTAGGGCCCAGTAAGTACCGGCATGGGAGACTGGCTGGGAATCCCGGGTGCAGTTGACAATTTGCTCTGTTGCCGCCTACCGTTCCGATTCCGAAAAGGATTTATTGATGCTTAAATGCACAGTATAAAAAGCATGAAGCTGTCAATGGCCATCCTAAGCTGAATGCGCCTGCTCTTGTCAGATCGCAGACTGCTACCCAGCTTAGGGCCTGGTAAGTACCAGCCTGGGAGACTGGCTGGGAATCCTGGGTGCCGTTGACATTTTAATCTGTTGCCGCCTTCCGCTCCGATTCGGAAAAGGATTTATTGATGCTTAAATGCACAGTATAAAGGGCGTGAAGCCGTCAACGGCCATCCTAAGCTGAACGCGCCAGCTCTCGTCAGATCGCAGACTGCTACCCAGCTTAGGGCCCGGTAAGTACCGGCATGAGAGACTGGCTGGGAATCCCGGGTGCTGTTGACAATTTGCTCTGTTGCCGCCTTCCGTTCCGATTCCGAAAAGGATTTATTGATGCTTAAATGCACAGTATAAAAAGCATGAAGCTGTCAATGGCCATCCTAAGCTGAATGCGCCTGCTCTTGTCAGATCGCAGACTGCTACCCAGCTTAGGGCCTGGTAAGTACTGGCATGGGAGACTGGCTGGGAATCCCGGGTGCTGTTTACATTTTGCTCTATTGCTGCCTTCCGCTCCGATAAGAATTTATTGATGCTTAAATCCACAGTATACAAGGTGTGAAGCTGTCGACGGCCATCCTAAGCTTAACGCGCCTGCTCTCGTCAGATCGCAGACTGGTACAGATCTTAGGGCCCGGTAAGTACCGGCATGGTACACTGGCTGGGAATCCCGGCTGCCGTTGACATTTTGCTCTGTTGCCGCCTTCCGTTCCGATTCCGAAAAGGATTTATTGATGCTTAAATGCACAGTATAAAGGGCGAGAAGCTGTCAACAGCCATCCTAAGCTGAACGCGCCTGCTCTCGTCAGATCGCAGACTGCTACCCAGCTTAGGGCCTGGTAAGTGCCAGCATGGGAGACTGGCTGGGAATCCCAAGTGTCGTTGACATTTTGCTCTGTTGCCGCCTTCCGTTCCGATTCCGAAAAGGATTTATTGATGCTTAAATGCACAGTATAAAGGGCGAGAAGCAGTCAACGGCCATCCTAAGCTGAATGCGCCTGCTCTCGTCAGATCGCAGACTGCTACTCAGCTTAGGGCCCGGTAAGTACCAGCATGGGAGACTGGCTGGGAATCCCAGGTGTCGTTGACATTTTGCTCTGTTGCCGCCTTCCGCTCCGATTCCAAAAAGGATTTATTGATGCTTAAATCCACAGTATACAGGGTGTGACGATGTCTACGGCCATCCTAAGCTGAATGCACCTGTTCTCGTCAGATCGCAGACTGCTACCCAGCTTCGGGCCTGGTAAGTACCAGCATGGGAGTCTGGGTGGGAATCCCGGGTGCAGTTGACATTTTGCTCTGTTTCTGCTCCGATTCCGAAAATTATTTATTGATGCTTAAATCCACAGTATACAAAGTGTGAAACTGTCAACGGCCATCCTAAGCTGAACGTGCTTGTTCTCCTCAGATCGCAGACTGCTGCCCGGCAGATACAGGCATGGGAGACTGGCTGGCAATCCAAGGTGCCATTGACATTTTGCTCAGTTGCCGCCTTCTTCTCCGAATAATAAAAATATTTATTGATGCTTAAATCCACAATATACAAGGCGTAAAGATGTCAACGGCCATCCTAAGCTGAACGTGCCTGCTCTCGTCAGATCGCAGACTGCTGCCCTGTAGTTACCGGCATGGGAGACTGGCTGGCAATCCAAGGTGCCATTGACATTTTGCTCTGTTGCCGCCTTCCGCTCCGATTCCGAAAAGGATTTATTGATGCTTAAATCCACCATATACAGTATACAGTGTGTGAAGATGTCTACGGCCATCTTAAGCTGAATGCGCCTGTTCTCGTCAGATCGCAGACTGCTACCCAGCTTCGGGCCTGGTAAGTACCAGCATGGGAGACTGGCTGGGAATCCCGGGTGCAGTTGACATTTTGCTCTGTTTCTGCTCCGATTCCGAAAATTATTTATTGATGCTTAAATCCACAGTATACAAAGTGTGAAGCTGTCAACGGCCATCCTAAGCTGAACGCGCCTGCTCTCGTCAGATCGCAGACTGGTACAGATCTTAGGGCCCGGTAAGTACCGGCATGGGACACTGGCTGGGAATCCCGGCTGCCGTTGACATTTTGCTCTGTTGCCGCCTTCCGTTCCGTTCCGAAAAGGATTTATTGATGCTTAAATGCACAATATACAAAGTGTGAAGCTGTCAACGGCCATCCTAAGCTGAACGCGCCTGCTCTCGTCAGATCGCAGACTGCTGGCCGGCAAGTACGGGCATGGGAGACTGCCTGGCAATCCAAGGTGCTATTGACATTTTGCTCTGTTGCCGCCTTCCTCTCCGATTAAAAAAAATATTTATTGATGCTTAAATCCACAGTATACAAGGCGTGAAGATGTCAACGGCCATCCTAAGCTGAACGCGCCTGCTCTCGTCAGATCGCAGACTGCTACGCAGCTTAGGGCCCAGTAAGTACCGGCATGGGAGACTGGCTGGGAATCCCGGGTGCAGTTGACATTTTGCTCTGTTGCCGCCTTCCGTTCCGATTCCGAAAAGGATTTATTGATGCTTAAATGCACAGTATAAAAAGCATGAAGCTGTCAATGGCCATCCTAAGCTGAACGTGCCTGCTCTCGTCAGATCGCAGACTGGTACAGATCTTGGGGCCCGGTAAGTACCGGCATGGGACACTGGCTGGGAATCCTGGCTGCCGTTGACATTTTGCTCTGTTGCCGCCTTCCGTTCCGATTCCGAAAAGGATTTATTGATGCTTAAATGCACAGTATAAAGGGCAAGAAGCTGTCAACGGCCATCCTAAGCTGAACGCGCCTGCTCTCGTCAGATTGCAGACTGCTACCCAGCTTAGGGCCCGGTAAGTACCAGCATGGGAGACTGACTGGGAATCCCAGGTGTCGTTGACATTTTGCTCTGTTGCCGCCTTCTGCTCCGATTCCGAAAAGGATTTATTGATGCTTAAATCCACAGTATACAGGGTGTGAAGATGTCTACAGACATCCTAAGCTGAATGCGCCTGTTCTCGTCAGATCGCAGACTGCTACCCAGCTTCGGGCCTGGTAAGTACCAGCATGGGAGACTGGCTGGGAATCCCGGGTGCAGTTGACATTTTGCTCTGTTTCTGCTCCGATTCCGAAAATTATTTATTGATGCTTAAATCCACAGTATACAAAGTGTGAAACTGTCAACGGCCATCCTAAGCTGAACGTGCTTGCTCTCCTCAGATCGCAGACTGCTGCCCGGCAGATACAGGCATGGGAGACTGGCTGGCAATCCAAGGTGCCATTGACATTTTGCTCTGTTGCCGCCTTCTTCTCCGAATAATAAAAATATTTATTGCTGCTTAAATCCACAATATACAAGGCGTAAAGATGTCAACGGCCATCCTAAGCTGAACGTGCCTGCTCTCGTCAGATCGCAGACTGCTGCCCTGTAGTTACCGGCATGGGAGACTGGCTGGCAATCCAAGGTGCCATTGACATTTTGCTCTGTTGCCGCCTTCCTCTCCGATTAATAAAAATATTTATTGATGCTTAAATCCACAATATACAAGGCGTGAAGATGTCAACGGCCATCCTAAGCTGAACGCGCCTGCTCTCGTCAGATCGCAGACTGCTACCCAGCTTAGGGCCCAGTAAGTACCGGCATGGGAGACTGGCTGGGAATCCCGGATGCAGTCGACATTTTGCTCTGTTGCCGCTTTCCGTTCCGATTCCGAAAAGGATTTATTGATGCTTAAATGCACAGTATAAAGTGCGAGAAGCTGTCAACGGCCATCCTAAGCTGAACGCGCCTGCTCTCGTCAGATCGCAGACTGCTACCCAGCTTAGGGCCCGGTAAGTACCAGCATTGGAGACTGACTGGGAATCCCAGGTGTCGTTGACATTTTGCTCTGTTGCCGCCTTCTGCTCCGATTCCGAAAAGGATTTATTGATGCTTAAATCCACAGTATACAGGGTGTGAAGATGTCTACGGCCATCCTAAGCTGAATGTGCCTGTTCTCGTCAGATCGCAAACTGCTACCCAGCTTCGGGCCTGGTAAGTACCAGCATGGGAGACTGGCTGGGAATCCCGGGTGCAGTTGACATTTTGCTCTGTTTCTGCTCCGATTCCGAAAATTATTTATTGATGCTTAAATCCACAGTATACAAAGTGTGAAGCTGTCAACGGCCATCCTAAGCTGAACGCGCCTGCTCTCGTCAGATCGCAGACTGCTACCCAGCTTAGGGCCTGGTAAGTACCAGCATGGGAGACTGGCTGGAATCCCGGGTGCAGTTGACATTTTAATCTGTTGCCGCCTTCATACAGGGTGTGAAGCTGTCAACGGCCATCCTAAGCTGAACGGGTCTGCTCTCCTCAGATCGCAGACTGCTGCCCGGGAGATACCGGCATGGGAGACTGGCTGGCAATCCAAGGTGCTATTGACATTTTGCTATGTTGCCGCCTTCCTCTCCGATTAATAAAAATATTTATTGATGCTTAAATCCACAATATACAAGGCGTGAAGATGTCAACGGCCATCCTAAGCTGAACGCGCCTACTCTCGTCAGATCGCAGACTGCTACCCAGCTTAGGGCCCGGTAAGTACTGGCATGGGAGACTGGCTGGGAAACCCGGTTGCCGTTGACATTTTGCTCTATTGCTGCCTTCCGCTCCGATTCCGAAAATAATTTATTGATGCTTAAATCCACAGTATACAAGGTGTGAAGCTGTCGACGGCCATCCTAAGCTTAACGCGCCTGCTCTCGTCAGATCGCAGACTTTTACCCAGCTTAGGGCCTGGTAAGTACCAGCATGGGAGACTGGCTGGGAATCTCAGGTGTTGTTGACATTTTGCTCTGTAGCTCTGTAGACATTTTGCTCCGATTCCGAAAAGGATTTATTGATGCTTAAATCCACAATATACAGGGTGTGAAGCCGTCTACGGCTATCCTAAGCTGAATGCGCCTGTTCTTGTCAGATCGCACACTGCTGCCCGGCAAGTACGGGCATGGGAGACTGGCTGGCAATCCAAGGTGCTATTGTCATTTTGCTCTGATGCCGCCTTCCTCTCCGATTAAAAAAAAATATTTATTGATGCTTAAATCCACAGTATACAAGGTGTGAAGCTGTCGACGGCCATCCTAAGCTTAACGCGCCTGCTCTCGTCAGATCGCAGACTGGTACAGATCTTAGGGCCCGGTAAGTACCGGCATTGGACACTGGCTGGGAATCCCGGCTGCCGTTGACATTTTGCTCTGTTGCCGCCTTCCGCTCCGATTCGGAAAAGGATTTATTGATGCTTAAATGCACAGTATAAAGGGCGTGAAGCTGTGAACGGCCATTCTAAGCTGAACGCGCCTGCTCTCGTCAGATCGCAGACTGCTACCCAGCTTAGGGCCTGGTAAATACCAGCATGGGAGACTGGCTGGGAATCTCAGGTGTTGTTGACATTTTGCTCTGTAGCTCTGTAGACATTTTGCTCCGATTTCGAAAAGGATTTATTGATGCTTAAATCCACAGTATACAGGGTGTGAAGCCGTCTACGGCTATTCTAAGCTGAATGCGCCTGTTCTTGTCAGATCGCAGACTGCTGCCCGGCAAGTACGGGCATGGGAGACTGGCTGGCAATCCAAGGTGCTATTGACATTTTGCTCTGTTGCCGCCTTCCTCTCCGATTAAAAAAAATATTTATTGATGCTTAAATCCACAGTATACAAGGCGTGAAGATGTCAACGGCCATCCTAAGCTGAACGCGCCTGCTCCTGTCAGATCGCAGACTGCTACGCAGCTTAGGGCCCAGTAAGTACCGGCATGGGAGACTGGCTGGGAATCCCGGGTGCAGTTGACATTTTGCTCTGTTGCCGCCTTCTGTTCCGATTCCGAAAAGGATTTATTGATGCTTAAATGCACAGTATAAAAAACACGAAGCTGTCAAAGGCCATCCTAAGCTGAACGCGCCTGCTCTTGTCAGATCGCAGACTGCTACCCAGCTTAGGGCCCGGTAAGTACTGGCATGGGAGACTGGCTGAGAATCCCGGTTGCCATTGCCATTGCCATTGACATCTTGCTCTATTGCTGCCTTCCGCTCCGATTCCGAAAAGAATTTATTGATGCTTAAATCCACAGTATACAAGGCGTGAAGATGTCAACGGCCATCCTAAGCTGAACGCGCCTGCTCCTGTCAGATCGCAGACTGCTACGCAGCTTAGGGCCCAGTAAGTACCGGCATGGGAGACTGGCTGGGAATCCCGGGTGCAGTTGACAATTTGCTCTGTTGCCGCCTACCGTTCCGATTCCGAAAAGGATTTATTGATGCTTAAATGCACAGTATAAAAAGCATGAAGCTGTCAATGGCCATCCTAAGCTGAATGCGCCTGCTCTTGTCAGATCGCAGACTGCTACCCAGCTTAGGGCCTGGTAAGTACCAGCCTGGGAGACTGGCTGGGAATCCTGGGTGCCGTTGACATTTTAATCTGTTGCCGCCTTCCGCTCCGATTCGGAAAAGGATTTATTGATGCTTAAATGCACAGTATAAAGGGCGTGAAGCCGTCAACGGCCATCCTAAGCTGAACGCGCCAGCTCTCGTCAGATCGCAGACTGCTACCCAGCTTAGGGCCCGGTAAGTACCGGCATGAGAGACTGGCTGGGAATCCCGGGTGCTGTTGACAATTTGCTCTGTTGCCGCCTTCCGTTCCGATTCCGAAAAGGATTTATTGATGCTTAAATGCACAGTATAAAAAGCATGAAGCTGTCAATGGCCATCCTAAGCTGAATGCGCCTGCTCTTGTCAGATCGCAGACTGCTACCCAGCTTAGGGCCTGGTAAGTACTGGCATGGGAGACTGGCTGGGAATCCCGGGTGCTGTTTACATTTTGCTCTATTGCTGCCTTCCGCTCCGATAAGAATTTATTGATGCTTAAATCCACAGTATACAAGGTGTGAAGCTGTCGACGGCCATCCTAAGCTTAACGCGCCTGCTCTCGTCAGATCGCAGACTGGTACAGATCTTAGGGCCCGGTAAGTACCGGCATGGTACACTGGCTGGGAATCCCGGCTGCCGTTGACATTTTGCTCTGTTGCCGCCTTCCGTTCCGATTCCGAAAAGGATTTATTGATGCTTAAATGCACAGTATAAAGGGCGAGAAGCTGTCAACAGCCATCCTAAGCTGAACGCGCCTGCTCTCGTCAGATCGCAGACTGCTACCCAGCTTAGGGCCTGGTAAGTGCCAGCATGGGAGACTGGCTGGGAATCCCAAGTGTCGTTGACATTTTGCTCTGTTGCCGCCTTCCGTTCCGATTCCGAAAAGGATTTATTGATGCTTAAATGCACAGTATAAAGGGCGAGAAGCAGTCAACGGCCATCCTAAGCTGAATGCGCCTGCTCTCGTCAGATCGCAGACTGCTACTCAGCTTAGGGCCCGGTAAGTACCAGCATGGGAGACTGGCTGGGAATCCCAGGTGTCGTTGACATTTTGCTCTGTTGCCGCCTTCCGCTCCGATTCCAAAAAGGATTTATTGATGCTTAAATCCACAGTATACAGGGTGTGACGATGTCTATGGCCATCCTAAGCTGAATGCGCCTGTTCTCGTCAGATCGCAGACTGCTACCCAGCTTCGGGCCTGGTAAGTACCAGCATGGGAGTCTGGGTGGGAATCCCGGGTGCAGTTGACATTTTGCTCTGTTTCTGCTCCGATTCCGAAAATTATTTATTGATGCTTAAATCCACAGTATACAAAGTGTGAAACTGTCAACGGCCATCCTAAGCTGAACGTGCTTGTTCTCCTCAGATCGCAGACTGCTGCCCGGCAGATACAGGCATGGGAGACTGGCTGGCAATCCAAGGTGCCATTGACATTTTGCTCAGTTGCCGCCTTCTTCTCCGAATAATAAAAATATTTATTGATGCTTAAATCCACAATATACAAGGCGTAAAGATGTCAACGGCCATCCTAAGCTGAACGTGCCTGCTCTCGTCAGATCGCAGACTGCTGCCCTGTAGTTACCGGCATGGGAGACTGGCTGGCAATCCAAGGTGCCATTGACATTTTGCTCTGTTGCCGCCTTCCGCTCCGATTCCGAAAAGGATTTATTGATGCTTAAATCCACCATATACAGTATACAGTGTGTGAAGATGTCTACGGCCATCTTAAGCTGAATGCGCCTGTTCTCGTCAGATCGCAGGCTGCTACCCAGCTTCGGGCCTGGTAAGTACCAGCATGGGAGACTGGCTGGGAATCCCGGGTGCAGTTGACATTTTGCTCTGTTTCTGCTCCGATTCCGAAAATTATTTATTGATGCTTAAATCCACAGTATACAAAGTGTGAAGCTGTCAACGGCCATCCTAAGCTGAACGCGCCTGCTCTCGTCAGATCGCAGACTGGTACAGATCTTAGGGCCCGGTAAGTACCGGCATGGGACACTGGCTGGGAATCCCGGCTGCCGTTGACATTTTGCTCTGTTGCCGCCTTCCGTTCCGTTCCGAAAAGGATTTATTGATGCTTAAATGCACAATATACAAAGTGTGAAGCTGTCAACGGCCATCCTAAGCTGAACGCGCCTGCTCTCGTCAGATCGCAGACTGCTGGCCGGCAAGTACGGGCATGGGAGACTGCCTGGCAATCCAAGGTGCTATTGACATTTTGCTCTGTTGCCGCCTTCCTCTCCGATTAAAAAAAATATTTATTGATGCTTAAATCCACAGTATACAAGGCGTGAAGATGTCAACGGCCATCCTAAGCTGAACGCGCCTGCTCTCGTCAGATCGCAGACTGCTACGCAGCTTAGGGCCCAGTAAGTACCGGCATGGGAGACTGGCTGGGAATCCCGGGTGCAGTTGACATTTTGCTCTGTTGCCGCCTTCCGTTCCGATTCCGAAAAGGATTTATTGATGCTTAAATGCACAGTATAAAAAGCATGAAGCTGTCAATGGCCATCCTAAGCTGAACGTGCCTGCTCTCGTCAGATCGCAGACTGGTACAGATCTTGGGGCCCGGTAAGTACCGGCATGGGACACTGGCTGGGAATCCTGGCTGCCGTTGACATTTTGCTCTGTTGCCGCCTTCCGTTCCGATTCCGAAAAGGATTTATTGATGCTTAAATGCACAGTATAAAGGGCAAGAAGCTGTCAACGGCCATCCTAAGCTGAACGCGCCTGCTCTCGTCAGATTGCAGACTGCTACCCAGCTTAGGGCCCGGTAAGTACCAGCATGGGAGACTGACTGGGAATCCCAGGTGTCGTTGACATTTTGCTCTGTTGCCGCCTTCTGCTCCGATTCCGAAAAGGATTTATTGATGCTTAAATCCACAGTATACAGGGTGTGAAGATGTCTACGGCCATCCTAAGCTGAATGCGCCTGTTCTCGTCAGATCGCAGACTGCTACCCAGCTTCGGGCCTGGTAAGTACCAGCATGGGAGACTGGCTGGGAATCCCGGGTGCAGTTGACATTTTGCTCTGTTTCTGCTCCGATTCCGAAAATTATTTATTGATGCTTAAATCCACAGTATACAAAGTGTGAAACTGTCAACGGCCATCCTAAGCTGAACGTGCTTGCTCTCCTCAGATCGCAGACTGCTGCCCGGCAGATACAGGCATGGGAGACTGGCTGGCAATCCAAGGTGCCATTGACATTTTGCTCTGTTGCCGCCTTCTTCTCCGAATAATAAAAATATTTATTGCTGCTTAAATCCACAATATACAAGGCGTAAAGATGTCAACGGCCATCCTAAGCTGAACGTGCCTGCTCTCGTCAGATCGCAGACTGCTGCCCTGTAGTTACCGGCATGGGAGACTGGCTGGCAATCCAAGGTGCCATTGACATTTTGCTCTGTTGCCGCCTTCCTCTCCGATTAATAAAAATATTTATTGATGCTTAAATCCACAATATACAAGGCGTGAAGATGTCAACGGCCATCCTAAGCTGAACGTGCCTGCTCTCGTCAGATCGCAGACTGCTACCCAGCTTAGGGCCCAGTAAGTACCGGCATGGGAGACTGGCTGGGAATCCCGGATGCAGTTGACATTTTGCTCTGTTGCCGCTTTCCGTTCCGATTCCGAAAAGGATTTATTGATGCTTAAATGCACAGTATAAAGTGCGAGAAGCTGTCAACGGCCATCCTAAGCTGAACGCGCCTGCTCTCGTCAGATCGCAGACTGCTACCCAGCTTAGGGCCCGGTAAGTACCAGCATTGGAGACTGACTGGGAATCCCAGGTGTCGTTGACATTTTGCTCTGTTGCCGCCTTCTGCTCCGATTCCGAAAAGGATTTATTGATGCTTAAATCCACAGTATACAGGGTGTGAAGATGTCTACGGCCATCCTAAGCTGAATGTGCCTGTTCTCGTCAGATCGCAAACTGCTACCCAGCTTCGGGCCTGGTAAGTACCAGCATGGGAGACTGGCTGGGAATCCCGGGTGCAGTTGACATTTTGCTCTGTTTCTGCTCCGATTCCGAAAATTATTTATTGATGCTTAAATCCACAGTATACAAAGTGTGAAGCTGTCAACGGCCATCCTAAGCTGAACGCGCCTGCTCTCGTCAGATCGCAGACTGCTACCCAGCTTAGGGCCTGGTAAGTACCAGCATGGGAGACTGGCTGGAATCCCGGGTGCAGTTGACATTTTAATCTGTTGCCGCCTTCATACAGGGTGTGAAGCTGTCAACGGCCATCCTAAGCTGAACGGGTCTGCTCTCCTCAGATCGCAGACTGCTGCCCGGGAGATACCGGCATGGGAGACTGGCTGGCAATCCAAGGTGCTATTGACATTTTGCTATGTTGCCGCCTTCCTCTCCGATTAATAAAAATATTTATTGATGCTTAAATCCACAATATACAAGGCGTGAAGATGTCAACGGCCATCCTAAGCTGAACGCGCCTACTCTCGTCAGATCGCAGACTGCTACCCAGCTTAGGGCCCGGTAAGTACTGGCATGGGAGACTGGCTGGGAAACCCGGTTGCCGTTGACATTTTGCTCTATTGCTGCCTTCCGCTCCGATTCCGAAAATAATTTATTGATGCTTAAATCCACAGTATACAAGGTGTGAAGCTGTCGACGGCCATCCTAAGCTTAACGCGCCTGCTCTCGTCAGATCGCAGACTTTTACCCAGCTTAGGGCCTGGTAAGTACCAGCATGGGAGACTGGCTGGGAATCTCAGGTGTTGTTGACATTTTGCTCTGTAGCTCTGTAGACATTTTGCTCCGATTCCGAAAAGGATTTATTGATGCTTAAATCCACAATATACAGGGTGTGAAGCCGTCTACGGCTATCCTAAGCTGAATGCGCCTGTTCTTGTCAGATCGCACACTGCTGCCCGGCAAGTACGGGCATGGGAGACTGGCTGGCAATCCAAGGTGCTATTGTCATTTTGCTCTGTTGCCGCCTTCCTCTCCGATTAAAAAAAAATATTTATTGATGCTTAAATCCACAGTATACAAGGTGTGAAGCTGTCGACGGCCATCCTAAGCTTAACGCGCCTGCTCTCGTCAGATCGCAGACTGGTACAGATCTTAGGGCCCGGTAAGTACCGGCATTGGACACTGGCTGGGAATCCCGGCTGCCGTTGACATTTTGCTCTGTTGCCGCCTTCCGTTCCGATTCGGAAAAGGATTTATTGATGCTTAAATGCACAGTATAAAGGGCGTGAAGCTGTCAACGGCCATTCTAAGCTGAACGCGCCTGCTCTCGTCAGATCGCAGACTGCTACCCAGCTTAGGGCCTGGTAAATACCAGCATGGGAGACTGTCTGGGAATCTCAGGTGTTGTTGACATTTTGCTCTGTAGCTCTGTAGACATTTTGCTCCGATTTCGAAAAGGATTTATTGATGCTTAAATCCACAGTATACAGGGTGTGAAGCCGTCTACGGCTATTCTAAGCTGAATGCGCCTGTTCTTGTCAGATCGCAGACTGCTGCCCGGCAAGTACGGGCATGGGAGACTGGCTGGCAATCCAAGGTGCTATTGACATTTTGCTCTGTTGCCGCCTTCCTCTCCGATTAAAAAAAATATTTATTGATGCTTAAATCCACAGTATACAAGGCGTGAAGATGTCAACGGCCATCCTAAGCTGAACGCGCCTGCTCCTGTCAGATCGCAGACTGCTACGCAGCTTAGGGCCCAGTAAGTACCGGCATGGGAGACTGGCTGGGAATCCCGGGTGCAGTTGACATTTTGCTCTGTTGCCGCCTTCTGTTCCGATTCCGAAAAGGATTTATTGATGCTTAAATGCACAGTATAAAAAACACGAAGCTGTCAAAGGCCATCCTAAGCTGAACGTGCCTGCTCTTGTCAGATCGCAGACTGCTACCCAGCTTAGGGCCCGGTAAGTACTGGCATGGGAGACTGGCTGAGAATCCCGGTTGCCATTGCCATTGACATCTTGCTCTATTGCTGCCTTCCGCTCCGATTCCGAAAAGAATTTATTGATGCTTAAATCCACAGTATACAAGGTGTGAAGCTGTCGACGGCCATCCTAAGCTTAACGCGCCTGCTCTCGTCAGATCGCAGACTGGTACAGATCTTAGGGCCCGGTAAGTACCGGCATGGGACACTGGCTGGGAATCTAGGCTGCCGTTGACATTTTGCTCTGTTGCCGCCTTCCGTTCCGATTCCGAAAATAATTTATTGATGCTTAAATCCACAGTATACAAGGTGTGAAGCTGTCGACGGCCATCCTAAGTTTAACGCGCCTGCTCTCGTCAGATCGCAAACTGGTACAGATCTTAGGGACCGGTAAGTACCGGCATGGGACACTGGCTGGGAATCCCGGCTGCCGTTGACATTTTGCTCTGTTGCCGCGTTCCGTTCCGATTCCGAAAAGGATTTATTGATGCTTAAATGCACAGTATACAAAGTGTGAAGCTGTCAACGGCCATCCTAAGCTGAACGCGCCTGCTCTCGTCAGATCGCAGACTGATACCCAGCTTAGGGCCTGGTAAGTACCAGCATGGGAGACTGGCTGGGAATCCCGGGTGCCGTTGACTTTTTAATCTGTTGCCGCCTTCCGCTCCGATTCGGAAAAGGATTTATTGATGCTTAAATGCACAGTATAAAGGGCGTGAAGCCGCCAACGGCCATCCTAAGCTGAACGCGCCAGCTCTCGTCAGATCGCAGACTGCTACCCAGCTTAGGGCCCGGTAAGTACCAGCATGGGAGACTGGCTGGGAATCCCAGGTGTTGTAGACATTTTGCTCTGTAGCCGCCTTCCGCTCCGATTCCGAAAAGGATTTATTGATGCTTAAATCCACAGTATACAGGGTGTGAAGCATTCTACGGCTATCCTAAGCTGAATGCGCCTGTTCTTGTCAGATCGCAGACTGCTGCCCGGCAAGTACGGGCATGGGAGACTGGCTGGCAATCCAAGGTGCTATTGAAATTTTGCTCTGTTGCCGCCTTCCTCTCCGATTTAAAAAAATATTTATTGATGCTTAAATCCACAGTATACAAGGCGTGAAGATGTCAACGGCCATCCTAAGCTGAACGCACCTGTTCTCGTCAGATCGCAGACTGCTACGCAGCTTAGGGCCCAGTAAGTACCGGCATGGGAGACTGGCTGGGAATCCCGGGTGCAGTTGACAATTTGCTCTGTTGCCGCCTACCATTCCGATTCCGAAAAGGATTTATTGATGCTTAAATGCACAGTATAAAAAGCATGAAGCTGTCTATGGCCATCCTAAGCTGAATGCTCCTGCTCTTGTCAGATCGCAGACTGCTACCCAGCTTAGGGCCTGGTAAGTACCAGCCTGGGAGACTGGCTGGGAATCCTGGGTGCCGTTGACATTTTAATCTGTTGCCGCCTTCCGCTCCGATTCGGAAAAGGATTTATTGATGCTTAAATGCACAGTATAAAGGGCGTGAAGCCGTCAACGGCCATCCTAAGCTGAACGCGCCAGCTCTCGTCAGATCGCAGACTGCTACCCAGCTTAGGGCCCGGTAAGTACCGGCATGAGAGACTGGCTGGGAATCCCGGGTGCTGTTGACAATTTGCTCTGTTGCCGCCTTCCGTTCTGATTCCGAAAAGGATTTATTGATGCTTAAATGCACAGTATAAAAAGCATGAAGCTGTCAATGGCCATCCTAAGCTGAATGCGCCTGCTCTTGTCAGATCGCAGACTGCTACCCAGCTTAGGGCCTGGTAAGTACTGGCATGGGAGACTGGCTGGGAATCCCGGGTGCTGTTTACATTTTTGCTCTATTGCTGCCTTCCGCTCCGATAAGAATTTATTGATGCTTAAATCCACAGTATACAAGGTGTGAAGCTGTCGACGGCCATCCTAAGCTTAACGCGCCTGCTCTCGTCAGATCGCAGACTGGTACAGATCTTAGGGCCCGGTAAGTACCGGCATGGTACACTGGCTGGGAATCCCGGCTGCCGTTGACATTTTGCTCTGTTGCCGCCTTCCGTTCCGATTCCGAAAAGGATTTATTGATGCTTAAATGCACAGTATAAAGGGCGAGAAGCTGTCAACAGCCATCCTAAGCTGAACGCGCCTGCTCTCGTCAGATCGCAGACTGCTACCCAGCTTAGGGCCTGGTAAGTGCCAGCATGGGAGACTGGCTGGGAATCCCAAGTGTCGTTGACATTTTGCTCTGTTGCCGCCTTCCTCTCCGATTTAAAAAAATATTTATTGATGCTTAAATCCACAGTATACAAGGCATGAAGATGTCAACGGCCATCCTAAGCTGAACGCGCCTGTTCTCGTCAGATCGCAGACTGCTACGCAGCTTAGGGCCCAGTAAGTACCGGCATGAGAGACTGGCTGGGAATCCCGGGTGCAGTTGACAATTTGCTCTGTTGCCGCCTTCCGTTCCGATTCCGAAAAGGATTTATTGATGCTTAAATGCACAGTATAAAAAGCATGAAGCTGTCAATGGCCATCCTAAGCTGAATGCGCCTGCTCTTGTCAAATCGCAGACTGCTACCCAGCTTAGGGCCTGGTAAGTACTGGCATGGGAGATTGGCTGGGAATCCCGGGTGCTGTTAACATTTTGCTCTATTGCTGCCTTCCGCTCCGATAAGAATTTATTGATGCTTAAATCCACAGTATACAAGGTGTGAAGCTGTCGACGGCCATCCTAAGCTTAACGCGCCTGCTCTCGTCAGATCGCAGACTGGTACAGATCTTAGGGCCCGGTAAGTACCGGCATGGTACACTGGCTGGGAATCCCGGCTGCCGTTGACATTTTGCTCTGTTGCCGCCTTCCGTTCCGATTCCGAAAAGGATTTATTGATGCTTAAATGCACAGTATAAAGGGCGAGAAGCTGTCAACAGCCATCCTAAGCTGAACGCGCCTGCTCTCGTCAGATCGCAGACTGCTACCCAGCTTAGGGCCTGGTAAGTACCAGCATGGGAGACTGGCTGGGAATCCCAAGTGTCGTTGACATTTTGCTCTGTTGCCGCCTTCCGCTCCGATTCCGAAAAGGATTTATTGATGCTTAAATCCACAGTATACAGGGTGTGAAGATGTCTACGGCCATCCTGAGCTGAATGCGCCTGTTCTTGTCAGATCGCAGACTGCTACCCAGCTTCGGGCCCAGTAGGTACCAGCATGGGAAACTGGCTGGGAATCCCAAGTGCAGTTCACATTTTGCTCTGTTTCTGCTCCGATTCCGAAAATTATTTATTGATGCTAAAATCCACAGTATACAAAGTGTGAAGCTGTCAACGGCCATCCTAAGCTGAACGCGCCTGCTCTCGTCAGATCGCAGACTGCTACCCAGCTTAGGGCCTGGTAAGTACCAGCATGGGAGACTGGCTGGGAATCCCGGGTGCAGTTGACATTTTAATTTGTTGCCGCCTTCCGCTCCGATTCGGAAAAGGATTTATTGATGCTTAAATCCACAATATACAGGGTGTGAAGCTGTCAACGGCCATCCTAAGCCTGAACGTGCCTGCTCTCCTCAGATTGCAGACTGCTGCCCGGCAGATACCGGCATGGGAGACTGGCTGGCAATCCAAGGTGCCATTGACATTTTGCTCTGTTGCCGCCTTCTTCTCCGATTAATAAAAATATTTATTGATGCTTAAATCCACAATATACAAGGCGTAAAGATGTCAACAGCCATCCTAAGCTGAACGCGCCTGCTCTCGTCAGATCGCAGACTGCTACCCAGCTTAGGGCCCAGTAAGTACCGACATGGGAGACTGGCTGGGAATCCCGGGTGCAGTTGATATTTTGCTCTGTTTCTGCTCCGATTCCGAAAATTATTTATTGATGCTTAAATCCACAGTATACAAAGTGTGAAGCTGTCAACGGCCATCCTAAGCTTAACACGCCTGCTCTCGTCAGATCGCAGACTGCTACCCAGCTTAGGGCCTGGTAAGTACTAGCATGGGAGACAGGCTGGGAATCCCGGGTGCAGTTGACATTTTAATCTGTTGCCGCCTTCCGCTCCGATTCGGAAAAGGATTTATTGATGCTTAAATCCACAATATACAGCGTGTGAAGCTGTCAATGGCCATCCTAAGCCTGAACGTGCCTGCTCTCCTCAGATCGCAGACTGCTGCCCGGCAGATACAGGCATGGGAGACTGGCTGGCAATCCAAGGTGCCATTGACATTTTGCTCTGTTGCCGCCTTCCTCTCCGATTAATAAAAATATTTATTGATGCTTAAATCCACAATATACAAGGCGTGAAGATGTCAATGGCCATCCTAAGCTGAACGCGCCTGCTCTCGTCAGATCGCAGACTGCTACCCAGATTAGGGCCCAGTAAGTACCGGCATGGGAGACTGGCTGGGAATCCCGGGTGCAGTTGACATTTTGCTCTGTTGCCGCCTTCCGTTCCGATTCCGAAAAGAATTTATTGATGCTTAAATGCACAGTATAAAAAGCATGAAGCTGTCAATGGCCATCCTAAGCTGAACGCGCCTGCTCTCGTTAGATCACAGACTGCTACCCAGCTTAGGGCCCGGTAAGTACTGACATGGGAGGCTGGCTGGGGATCCCGGTTGCCGTTGACATTTTGCTCTATTGCTCCGATTCCGAAAAGAATTTATTGATGCTTAAATCCACAGTATACAAGGTGTGAAGCTGTCGACGGCCATCCTAAGCTTAAAGCGCCTGCTCTCGTCAGATCGCAGACTGGTACAGATCTTAGGGCCCGGTAAGTACCGACATGGGACACTGGCTATGAATGCCCGGCTGCCGTTGACATTTTGCTCTGTTGCCGCCTTCCGTTCCGATTCCGAAAAGGATTTATTGATGCTTAAATGCACAGTATAAAGGGCAAGAAGCTGTCAACGGCCATCCTAAGCTGAACGTGCCTGCTCTCGTCAGATCGCAGACTGCTACCCAGCTTAGGGCCCGGTAAGTAAAAGCATGGGAGACTGGCTGGGAATCCCAGGTGTCGTTGACATTTTGCTCTGTTGCCGCCTTCCGTTCCGATTCCGAAAAGGATTTATTGATGCTTAAATCCACAGTATACAGGGTGTGAAGATGTCTACAGCCATCCTAAGCTGAATGCGCCTGTTCTCGTCAGATCGCAGACTGCTACCCAGCTTCGGGCCTGGTAAGTACCAGCATGGGAGACTGGCTGGGAATCCCGAGTACAGTTGACATTTTGCTCTGTTTCTGCTCCGATTCCGAAAATTATTTATTGATGCTTAAATCCACAGTATACAAAGTGTGAAGTTGTCAACGGCCATCCTAAGCTGAACGCGCCTGCTCTCGTCAGATCGCAGACTGCTAGGGCCTGGTAAGTACCAGCATGGGAGACTGGCCGTGAATCCCGGGTGCAGTTGACATTTTAATCTGTTGCCGCCTTCCGCTCCGATTCGGAAAAGGATTTATTGATGCTTAAATCCACAATATACAGGGTGTGAAGCTGTCAACGGCCATCCTAAGCCTGAACGTGCCTGCTCTCCTCAGATCGCAGACTGCTGCCCGGCAGATACCGGCATGGGAGACTGGCTGGCAATCCAAGGTGGCATTGACATTTTGCTCTGTTGCCGCCTTCTTCTCCGATTAATAAAAATATTTATTGATGCTTAAATCCACAATATACAAGGCGTAAAGATGTCAACAGCCATCCTAAGCTGAACGCGCCTGCTCTTGTCAGATCGCAGACTGCTACCCAGCTTAGGGCCCAGTAAGTACCGGCATGGGAGACTGGCTGGGGATCCCGGGTGCAGTTGACATTTTGCTCTGTTGCCGCCTTCCGCTCCTATTCGGAAAAGGATTTATTGATGCTTAAATGCACAGTATAAAGGGCGTGAAGCTGTCAACGGCCATCCTAAGCTGAACGCGCCTGCTCTCGTCAGATTGCAGACTGGTACAGATCTTAGGGCCCGGTAAGTACCGACATGGGACACTGGCTGGGAATCCCGGCTGCCGTTGACATTTTGCTCTGTTGCCGCCTTCCGTTCCGATTCCGAAAAGGATTTATTGATGCTTAAATGCACAGTATAAAGGCTGTGAAGCTGTATAAAAAGCAAGAAGCTGTCAATGGCCATCCTAAGATGAACGCGCCTGCTCTCGTCAGATCGCAGACTGCTACCCAGCTTAGGGCCTGGTAAGTACCAGCATGGGAGACTGGCTGGGAATCCCGGGTGCAGTCGACATTTTAATCTGTTGCCGCCTTCCGCTCCGATTCGGAAAAGGATTTATTGATGCTTAAATCCACAGTATACAAGGTGTGAAGCTGTCGACGGCCATCCTAAGCTTAACGCGCCTGCTCTCGTCAGATCGCAGACTGGTACAGATCTTAGGGCCCGGTAAGTACCGGCATGGGAGACTGGCTGGGAATCCCGGCTGCCGTTGACATTTTGCTATTTTGCCGCCTTCCGTTCCGATTCCGAAAAGGATTTATTGATGCTTAGATGCACAGTATAAAGGGCGAAAAGCTGTCAACGGCCATCCTAAGCTGAACGCGCCTGCTCTCCTCAGATCGCAGACTGCTGCCCGGCAGATACCGGCATGGGAGACTGGCTGGCAATCCAAGGTGCCATTGACATTTTGCTCTGTTGCCGCCTTCTTCTCCGATTAATAAAAATATTTATTGATGCTTAAATCCACAATATACAAGGCGTAAAGATGTCAACAGCCATCCTAAGCTGAACGCGCCTGCTCTTGTCAGATTGCAGACTGCTACCCAGCTTAGGGCCCAGTAAGTACCGGCATGGGAGACTGGCTGGGGATCCCGGGTGCAGTTGACATTTTGCTCTGTTGCCGCCTTCCGCTCCGATTCGGAAAAGGTTTTATTGATGCTTAAATGCACAGTATAAAGGGCGTGAAGCTGTCAACAGCCATCCTAAGCTGAACGCGCCTGCTCTCGTCAGATCGCAGACTGCTACCCAGCTTAGGGCCCGGTAAGTACCAGCATGGGAGACTGGCTGGGAATCCCAGGTGTTGTTGACATTTTGCTCTGTAGCCGCCTTCCGCTCCGATTACGAAAAGGATTTATTGATGCTTAAATGCACAGTATAAAGGGCGAAAAGCTGTCAACGGCCATCCTAAGCTGAACGCGCCTGCTCTCCTCAGATCGCAGACTGCTGCCCGGCAGATACCGGCATGGGAGACTGGCTGGCAATCCAAGGTGCCATTGACATTTTGCTCTGTTGCCGCCTTCTTCTCCGATTAATAAAAATATTTATTGATGCTTAAATCCACAATATACAAGGCGTAAAGATGTCAACAGCCATCCTAAGCTGAACACGCCTGCTCTTGTCAGATCGCAGACTGCTACCCAGCTTAGGGCCCAGTAAGTACCGGCATGGGAGACTGGCTGGGGATCCCGGGTGCAGTTGACATTTTGCTCTGTTGCCGCCTTCCGCTCCGATTCGGAAAAGGTTTTATTGATGCTTAAATGCACAGTATAAAGGGCGTGAAGCTGTCAACAGCCATCCTAAGCTGAACGCGCCTGCTCTCGTCAGATCGCAGACTGCTACCCAGCTTAGGGCCCGGTAAGTACCAGCATGGGAGACTGGCTGGGAATCCCAGGTGTTGATGACATTTTGCTCTGTAGCCGCCTTCCGCTCCGATTCCGAAAAGGATTTATTGATGCTTAAATCCACAGTATACAGGGTGTGAAGCCGTCTACGGCTATCCTAAGCTGAATGTGCCTGTTCTTGTCAGATCGCAGACTGCTGCCCGGTAAGTACGGGCATGGGAGACTGGCTGGCAATCCAAGGTGCTATTGACATTTTGCTCTGTTGCCGCCTTCCGCTTTGATTCCGAAAAGGATTTATTGATGCTTAAATGCACAGTATAAAAAGCATGAAGCTGTCAATGGCCATCCTAAGCTGAACGCGCCTGCTCTCGTCAGATCGCAGACTGCTACCCAGCTTAGGGCCCGGTAAGTACTGGCATGGGAGACTGCCTGGGAATCCCGGGTGCCGTTGACATTTTGCTCTATTGCTGCCTTCCGCTCCGATTCCGAAAATAATTTATTGATGCTTAAATCCACAGTATACAAGGTGTGAAGCTGTCGACGGCCATCCTAAGCTTAACGTGCCTGCTCTCGTCAGATCGCATACTGGTACAGATCTTAGGGCCCGGTAAGTACCGGCATGGGAGACTGGCTGGGAATCCCGGCTGCCGTTGACATTTTGCTATTTTGCCGCCTTCCGTTCCGATTCCGAAAAGGATTTATTGATGCTTAAATGCACAGTATAAAGGGCGAAAAGCTGTCAACGGCCATCCTAAGCTGAACGCGCCTGCTCTTGTCAGATCGCAGACTGCTACCCAGCTTAGGGCCCGGTAAGTACTGGCATGGGAGACTGGCTGAGAATCCCGGTTGCCATTGCCATTGCCATTGACATCTTGCTCTATTGCTGCCTTCCGCTCCGATTCCGAAAAGAATTTATTGATGCTTAAATCCACAGTATACAAGGTGTGAAGCTGTCGACGGCCATCCTAAGCTTAACGCGCCTGCTCTCGTCAGATCGCAGACTGGTACAGATCTTAGGGCCCGGTAAGTACCGGCATGGGACACTGGCTGGGAATCTAGGCTGCCGTTGACATTTTGCTCTGTTGCCGCCTTCCGTTCCGATTCCGAAAATAATTTATTGATGCTTAAATCCACAGTATACAAGGTGTGAAGCTGTCGACGGCCATCCTAAGTTTAACTCGCCTGCTCTCGTCAGATCGCAAACTGGTACAGATCTTAGGGACCGGTAAGTACCGGCATGGGACACTGGCTGGGAATCCCGGCTGCCGTTGACATTTTGCTCTGTTGCCGCGTTCCGTTCCGATTCCGAAAAGGATTTATTGATGCTTAAATGCACAGTATACAAAGTGTGAAGCTGTCAACGGCCATCCTAAGCTGAACGCGCCTGCTCTCGTCAGATCGCAGACTGATACCCAGCTTAGGGCCTGGTAAGTACCAGCATGGGAGACTGGCTGGGAATCCCGGGTGCCGTTGACATTTTAATCTGTTGCCGCCTTCCGCTCCGATTCGGAAAAGGATTTATTGATGCTTAAATGCACAGTATAAAGGGCGTGAAGCCGTCAACGGCCATCCTAAGCTGAACGCGCCAGCTCTCGTCAGATCGCAGACTGCTACCCAGCTTAGGGCCCGGTAAGTACCAGCATGGGAGACTGGCTGGGAATCCCAGGTGTTGTAGACATTTTGCTCTGTAGCCGCCTTCCGCTCCGATTCCGAAAAGGATTTATTGATGCTTAAATCCACAGTATACAGGATGTGAAGCATTCTACGGCTATCCTAAGCTGAATGCGCCTGTTCTTGTCAGATCGCAGACTGCTGCCCGGCAAGTACGGGCATGGGAGACTGGCTGGCAAACCAAGGTGCTATTGAAATTTTGCTCTGTTGCCGCCTTCCTCTTCGATTTAAAAAAATATTTATTGATGCTTAAATCCACAGTATACAAGGCATGAAGATGTCAACGCCCATCCTAAGCTGAATGCGCCTGTTCTCGTCAGATCGCAGACTGCTACGCAGCTTAGGGCCCAGTAAGTACCGGCATGAGAGACTGGCTGGGAATCCCGGGTGCTGTTGACAATTTGCTCTGTTGCCGCCTTCCGTTCCGATTCCGAAAAGGATTTATTGATGCTTAAATGCACAGTATAAAAAGCATGAAGCTGTCAATGGCCATCCTAAGCTGAATGCGCCTGCTCTTGTCAGATCGCAGACTGCTACCCAGCTTAGGGCCTGGTAAGTACTGGCATGGGAGACTGGCTGGGAATCCCGGGTGCTGTTTACATTTTGCTCTATTGCTGCCTTCCGCTCCGATAAGAATTTATTGATGCTTAAATCCACAGTATACAAGGTGTGAAGCTGTCGACGGCCATCCTAAGCTTAACGCGCCTGCTCTCGTCAGATCGCAGACTGGTACAGATCTTAGGGCCCGGTAAGTACCGGCATGGTACACTGGCTGGGAATCCCGGCTGCCGTTGACATTTTGCTCTGTTGCCGCCTTCCGTTCCGATTCCGAAAAGGATTTATTGATGCTTAAATGCACAGTATAAAGGGCGAGAAGCTGTCAACAGCCATCCTAAGCTGAACGCGCCTGCTCTCGTCAGATCGCAGACTGCTACCCAGCTTAGGGCCTGGTAAGTACCAGCATGGGAGACTGGCTGGGAATCCCAAGTGTCGTTGACATTTTGCTCTGTTGCCGCCTTCCGCTCCGATTCCGAAAAGGATTTATTGATGCTTAAATCCACAGTATACAGGGTGTGAAGATGTCTACGGCCATCCTGAGCTGAATGCGCCTGTTCTTGTCAGATCGCAGACTGCTACCCAGCTTCGGGCCCAGTAGGTACCAGCATGGGAAACTGGCTGGGAATCCCAAGTGCAGTTGACATTTTGCTCTGTTTCTGCTCCGATTCCGAAAATTATTTATTGATGCTTAAATCCACAGTATACAAAGTGTGAAGCTGTCAACGGCCATCCTAAGCTGAACGCGCCTGCTCTCGTCAGATCGCAGACTGCTACCCAGCTTAGGGCCTGGTAAGTACCAGCATGGGAGACTGGCTGGGAATCCCGGGTGCAGTTGACATTTTAATCTGTTGCCGCCTTCCGCTCCGATTCGGAAAAGGATTTATTGATGCTTAAATCCACAATATACAGGGTGTGAAGCTGTCAACGGCCATCCTAAGCCTGAACGTGCCTGCTCTCCTCAGATTGCAGACTGCTGCCCGGCAGATACCGGCATGGGAGACTGGCTGGCAATCCAAGGTGCCATTGACATTTTGCTCTGTTGCCGCCTTCTTCTCCGATTAATAAAAATATTTATTGATGCTTAAATCCACAATATACAAGGCATAAAGATGTCAACAGCCATCCTAAGCTGAACGCGCCTGCTCTCGTCAGATCGCAGACTGCTACCCAGCTTAGGGCCCAGTAAGTACCGACATGGGAGACTGGCTGGGAATCCCGGGTGCAGTTGACATTTTGCTCTGTTTCTGCTCCGATTCCGAAAATTATTTATTGATGCTGAAATCCACAGTATACAAAGTGTGAAGCTGTCAACGGCCATCCTAAGCTTAACACGCCTGCTCTCGTCAGATCGCAGACTGCTACCCAGCTTAGGGCCTGGTAAGTACCAGCATGGGAGACAGGCTGGGAATCCCGGGTGCAGTTGACATTTTAATCTGTTGCCGCCTTCCGCTCCGATTCGGAAAAGGATTTATTGATGCTTAAATCCACAATATACAGCGTGTGAAGCTGTCAATGGCCATCCTAAGCCTGAACGTGCCTGCTCTCCTCAGATCGCAGACTGCTGCCCGGCAGATACAGGCATGGGAGACTGGCTGGCAATCCAAGGTGCCATTGACATTTTGCTCTGTTGCCGCCTTCCTCTCCGATTAATAAAAATATTTATTGATGCTTAAATCCACAATATACAAGGCGTGAAGATGTCAATGGCCATCCTAAGCTGAACGCGCCTGCTCTCGTCAGATCGCAGACTGCTACCCAGATTAGGGCCCAGTAAGTACCGGCATGGGAGACTGGCTGGGAATCCCGGGTGCAGTTGACATTTTGCTCTGTTGCCGCCTTCCGTTCCGATTCCGAAAAGGATTTATTGATGCTTAAATGCACAGTATAAAAAGCATGAAGCTGTCAATGGCCATCCTAAGCTGAACGCGCCTGCTCTCGTCAGATCACAGACTGCTACCCAGCTTAGGGCCCGGTAAGTACTGGCATGGGAGGCTGGCTGGGAATCCCGGTTGCCGTTGACATTTTGCTCTATTGCTCCGATTCCGAAAAGAATTTATTGATGCTTAAATCCACAGTATACAAGGTGTGAAGCTGTCGACGGCCATCCTAAGCTTAACGCGCCTGCTCTCGTCAGATCGCAGACTGGTACAGATCTTAGGGCCCGGTAAGTACCGGCATGGGACACTGGCTATGAATGCCCGGCTGCCGTTGACATTTTGCTCTGTTGCCGCCTTCCGTTCCGGTTCCGATTCCGAAAAGGATTTATTGATGCTTAAATGCACAGTATAAAGGGCAAGAAGCTGTCAACGGCCATCCTAAGCTGAACGTGCCTGCTCTCGTCAGATCGCAGACTGCTACCCAGCTTAGGGCCCGGTAAGTAAAAGCATGGGAGACTGGCTGGGAATCCCAGGTGTCGTTGACATTTTGCTCTGTTGCCGCCTTCCGTTCCGATTCCGAAAAGGATTTATTGATGCTTAAATCCACAGTATACAGGGTGTGAAGATGTCTACAGCCATCCTAAGCTGAATGCGCCTGTTCTCGTCAGATCGCAGACTGCTATCCAGCTTCGGGCCTGGTAAGTACCAGCATGGGAGACTGGCTGGGAATCCCGAGTACAGTTGACATTTTGCTCTGTTTCTGCTCCGATTCCGAAAATTATTTATTGATGCTTAAATCCACAGTATACAAAGTGTGAAGCTGTCAACGGCCATCCTAAGCTGAACGCGCCTGCTCTCGTCAGATCGCAGACTGCTAGGGCCTGGTAAGTACCAGCATGGGAGACTGGCCGTGAATCCCGGGTGCAGTTGACATTTTAATCTGTTGCCGCCTTCCGCTCCGATTCGGAAAAGGATTTATTGATGCTTAAATCCACAAAATACAGGGTGTGAAGCTGTCAACGGCCATCCTAAGCCTGAACGTGCCTGCTCTCCTCAGATCGCAGACTGCTGCCCGGCAGATACCGGCATGGGAGACTGGCTGGCAATCCAAGGTGCCATTGACATTTTGCTCTGTTGCCGCCTTCTTCTCCGATTAATAAAAATATTTATTGATGCTTAAATCCACAATATACAAGGCGTAAAGATGTCAACAGCCATCCTAAGCTGAACGCGCCTGCTCTTGTCAGATCGCAGACTGCTACCCAGCTTAGGGCCCAGTAAGTACCGGCATGGGAGACTGGCTGGGGATCCCGGGTGCAGTTGACATTTTGCTCTGTTGCCGCCTTCCGCTCCGATTCGGAAAAGGATTTATTGATGCTTAAATGCACAGTATAAAGGGCGTGAAGCTGTCAACGGCCATCCTAAGCTGAACGCGCCTGCTCTCGTCAGATTGCAGACTGGTACAGATCTTAGGGCCAGGTAAGTACCGACATGGGACACTGGCTGGGAATCCCGGCTGCCGTTGACATTTTGCTCTGTTGCCGCCTTCCAATCCGATTCCGAAAAGGATTTATTGATGCTTAAATCCACAATATACAAGGCATAAAGATGTCAACAGCCATCCTAAGCTGAACACGCCTGCTCTCGTCAGATCACAGACTGCTACCCAGCTTAGGGCCCAGTAAGTACCGACATGGGAGACTGGCTGGGATTCCCGAGTGCAGTTGACATTTTGCTCTGTTGCCGCCTTCCGCTCCGATTCGGAAAATGATTTATTGATGCTTAAATACACAGTATAAAGGCTGTGAAGCTGTCAACTGCCATCCTAAGCTGAACGCGCCTGCTCTCGTCAGATCGCAGACTGCTACCCAGCTTAGGGCCTGGTAAGTACCAGCATGGGAGACTGGCTGGGAATCCCAGGTGTTGTTGACATTTTGCTCTGTAGCCGCCTTCCGCTCCGATTCCGAAAAGGATTTATTGATGCTTAAATCCACAGTATACAGGGTGTGAAGCCGTCTATGGCTATCCTAAGCTGAATGTGCCTGTTCTTGTCAGATCGCAGACTGGTGCCCGGCTATTGACATTTTGCTCTGTTGCCGCCTTCCTCTCTGATTCCGAAAAGGATTTATTGATGCTAAAATGCACAGTATAAAAAGCATGAAGCTGTCAATGGCCATCCTAAGATGAACGCGCCTGCTCTCGTCAGATCGCAGACTGCTACCCAGCTTAGGGCCTGGTAAGTACCAGCATGGGAGACTGGCTGGGAATCCCGGGTGCAGTTGACATTTTAATCTGTTGCCGCCTTCCGCTCCGATTCGGAAAAGGATTTATTGATGCTTAAATCCACAGTATACAAGGTGTGAAGCTGTCGACGGCCATCCTAAGCTTAACGTGCCTGCTCTCGTCAGATCGCAGACTGGTACAGATCTTAGGGCCCGGTAAGTACCGGCATGGGAGACTGGCTGGGAATCCCGGCTGCCGTTGACATTTTGCTATTTTGCCGCCTTCCGTTCCGATTCCGAAAAGGATTTATTGATGATTAAATGCACAGTATAAAGGGCGAAAAGCTGTCAACGGCCATCCTAAGCTGAACGCGCCTGCTCTCCTCAGATCGCAGACTGCTGCCCGGCAGATACCGGCATGGGAGACTGGCTGGCAATCCAAGGTGCCATTGACATTTTGCTCTGTTGCCGCCTTCTTCTCCGATTAATAAAAATATTTATTGATGCTTAAATCCACAATATACAAGGCGTAAAGATGTCAACAGCCATCCTAAGCTGAACGCGCCTGCTCTTGTCAGATCGCAGACTGCTACCCAGCTTAGGGCCCAGTAAGTACCGGCATGGGAGACTGGCTGGGGATCCCGGGTGCAGTTGACATTTTGCTCTGTTGCCGCCTTCCGCTCCGATTCGGAAAAGGTTTTATTGATGCTTAAATGCACAGTATAAAGGGCGTGAAGCTGTCAACAGCCATCCTAAGCTGAATGCGCCTGCTCTCGTCAGATCGCAGACTGCTACCCAGCTTAGGGCCCGGTAAGTACCAGCATGGGAGACTGGCTGGGAATCCCAGGTGTTGTTGACATTTTGCTCTGTAGCCGCCTTCCGCTCCGATTCCGAAAAGGATTTATTGATGCTTAAATCCACAGTATACAGGGTGTGAAGCCGTCTACGGCTATCCTAAGCTGAATGTGCCTGTTCTTGTCAGATCGCAGACTGCTGCCCGGTAAGTACGGGCATGGGAGACTGGCTGGCAATCCAAGGTGCTATTGACATTTTTCTCTGTTGCCGCCTTCCGCTTTGATTCCGAAAAGGATTTATTGATGCTTAAATGCACAGTATAAAAAGCATGAAGCTGTCAATGGCCATCCTAAGCTGAACGCGCCTGCTCTCGTCAGATCGCAGACTGCTACCCAGCTTAGGGCCCGGTAAGTACTGGCATGGGAGACTGCCTGGGAATCCCGGGTGCTGTTTACATTTTGCTCTATTGCTGCCTTCCGCTCCGATTCCGAAAATAATTTATTGATGCTTAAATCCACAGTATACAAGGTGTGAAGCTGTCGACGGCCATCCTAAGCTTAACGTGCCTGCTCTCGTCAGAACGCATACTGGTACAGATCTTAGGGCCCGGTAAGTACCGGCATGGGAGACTGGCTGGGAATCCCGGCTGCCGTTGACATTTTGCTATTTTGCCGCCTTCCGTTCCGATTCCGAAAAGGATTTATTGATGCTTAAATGCACAGTATAAAGGGCGAAAAGCTGTCAACGGCCATCCTAAGCTGAACGCGCCTGCTCTTGTCAGATCGCAGACTGCTACCCAGCTTAGGGCCCGGTAAGTACTGGCATGGGAGACTGGCTGAGAATCCCGGTTGCCATTGCCATTGACATCTTGCTCTATTGCTGCCTTCCGCTCCGATTCCGAAAAGAATTTATTGATGCTTAAATCCACAGTATACAAGGTGTGAAGCTGTCGACGGCCATCCTAAGCTTAACGCGCCTGCTCTCGTCAGATCGCAGACTGGTACAGATCTTAGGGCCCGGTAAGTACCGGCATGGGACACTGGCTGGGAATCTAGGCTGCCGTTGACATTTTGCTCTGTTGCCGCCTTCCGTTCCGATTCCGAAAATAATTTATTGATGCTTAAATCCACAGTATACAAGGTGTGAAGCTGTCGACGGCCATCCTAAGTTTAACGCGCCTGCTCTCGTCAGATCGCAAACTGGTACAGATCTTAGGGACCGGTAAGTACCGGCATGGGACACTGGCTGGGAATCCCGGCTGCCGTTGACATTTTGCTCTGTTGCCGCGTTCCGTTCCGATTCCGAAAAGGATTTATTGATGCTTAAATGCACAGTATACAAAGTGTGAAGCTGTCAACGGCCATCCTAAGCTGAACGCGCCTGCTCTCGTCAGATCGCAGACTGATACCCAGCTTAGGGCCTGGTAAGTACCAGCATGGGAGACTGGCTGGGAATCCCGGGTGCCGTTGACATTTTAATCTGTTGCCGCCTTCCGCTCCGATTCGGAAAAGGATTTATTGATGCTTAAATGCACAGTATAAAGGGCGTGAAGCCGTCAACGGCCATCCTAAGCTGAACGCGCCAGCTCTCGTCAGATCGCAGACTGCTACCCAGCTTAGGGCCCGGTAAGTACCAGCATGGGAGACTGGCTGGGAATCCCAGGTGTTGTAGACATTTTGCTCTGTAGCCGCCTTCCGCTCCGATTCCGAAAAGGATTTATTGATGCTTAAATCCACAGTATACAGGGTGTGAAGCATTCTACGGCTATCCTAAGCTGAATGCGCCTGTTCTTGTCAGATCGCAGACTGCTGCCCGGCAAGTACGGGCATGGGAGACTGGCTGGCAATCCAAGGTGCTATTGAAATTTTGCTCTGTTGCCGCCTTCCTCTCCGATTTAAAAAAATATTTATTGATGCTTAAATCCACAGTATACAAGGCATGAAGATGTCAACGGCCATCCTAAGCTGAACGCGCCTGTTCTCGTCAGATCGCAGACTGCTACGCAGCTTAGGGCCCAGTAAGTACCGGCATGAGAGACTGGCTGGGAATCCCGGGTGCTGTTGACAATTTGCTCTGTTGCCGCCTTCCGTTCCGATTCCGAAAAGGATTTATTGATGCTTAAATGCACAGTATAAAAGCATGAAGCTGTCAATGGCCATCCTAAGCTGAATGCGCCTGCTCTTGTCAGATCGCAGACTGCTATCCAGCTTAGGGCCTGGTAAGTACTGGCATGGGAGACTGGCTGGGAATCCCGGGTGCTGTTTACATTTTGCTCTATTGCTGCCTTCCGCTCCGATAAGAATTTATTGATGCTTAAATCCACAGTATACAAGGTGTGAAGCTGTCGACGGCCATCCTAAGCTTAACGCGCCTGCTCTCGTCAGATCGCAGACTGGTACAGATCTTAGGGCCCGGTAAGTACCGGCATGGTACACTGGCTGGGAATCCCGGCTGCCGTTGACATTTTGCTCTGTTGCCGCCTTCCGTTCCGATTCCGAAAAGGATTTATTGATGCTTAAATGCACAGTATAAAGGGCGAGAAGCTGTCAACAGCCATCCTAAGCTGAACGCGCCTGCTCTCGTCAAATCGCAGACTGCTACCCAGCTTAGGGCCTGGTAAGTACCAGCATGGGAGACTGGCTGGGAATCCCAAGTGTCGTTGACATTTTGCTCTGTTGCCGCCTTCCTCTCCGCTTTAAAAAAATATTTATTGATGCTTAAATCCACAGTATACAAGGCATGAAGATGTCAACGGCCATCCTAAGCTGAACGCGCCTGTTCTCGTCAGATCGCAGACTGCTACGCAGCTTAGGGCCCAGTAAGTACCGGCATGAGAGACTGGCTGGGAATCCCGGGTGCAGTTGACAATTTGCTCTGTTGCCGCCTTCCCTTCCGATTCCGAAAAGGATTTATTGATGCTTAAATGCACAGTATAAAAAGCATGAAGCTGTCAATGGCCATCCTAAGCTGAATGCGCCTGCTCTTGTCAGATCGCAGACTGCTACCCAGCTTAGGGCCTGGTAAGTACTGGCATGGGAGATTGGCTGGGAATCCCGGGTGCTGTTAACATTTTGCTCTATTGCTGCCTTCCGCTCCGATAAGAATTTATTGATGCTTAAATCCACAGTATACAAGGTGTGAAGCTGTCGACGGCCATCCTAAGCTTAACGCGCCTGCTCTCGTCAGATCGCAGACTGGTACAGATCTTAGGGCCCGGTAAGTACCGGCATGGTACACTGGCTGGGAATCCCGGCTGCCGTTGACATTTTGCTCTGTTGCCGCCTTCCGTTCCGATTCCGAAAAGGATTTATTGATGCTTAAATGCACAGTATAAAGGGCGAGAAGCTGTCAACAGCCATCCTAAGCTGAACGCGCCTGCTCTCGTCAGATCGCAGACTGCTACCCAGCTTAGGGCCTGGTAAGTACCAGCATGGGAGACTGGCTGGGAATCCCAAGTGTCGTTGACATTTTGCTCTGTTGCCGCCTTCCGCTCCGATTCCGAAAAGGATTTATTGATGCTTAAATCCACAGTATACAGGGTGTGAAGATGTCTACGGCCATCCTGAGCTGAATGCGCCTGTTCTTGTCAGATCGCAGACTGCTACCCAGCTTCGGGCCCAGTAGGTACCAGCATGGGAAACTGGCTAGGAATCCCAAGTGCAGTTGACATTTTGCTCTGTTTCTGCTCCGATTCCGAAAATTATTTATTGATGCTTAAATCCACAGTATACAAAGTGTGAAGCTGTCAACGGCCATCCTAAGCTGAACGCGCCTGCTCTCGTCAGATCGCAGACTGCTACCCAGCTTAGGGCCTGGTAAGTACCAGCATGGGAGACTGGCTGGGAATCCCGGGTGCAGTTGACATTTTAATCTGTTGCCGCCTTCCGCTCCGATTCGGAAAAGGATTTATTGATGCTTAAATCCACAATATACAGGGTGTGAAGCTGTCAACGGCCATCCTAAGCCTGAACGTGCCTGCTCTCCTCAGATTGCAGACTGCTGCCCGGCAGATACCGGCATGGGAGACTGGCTGGCAATCCAAGGTGCCATTGACATTTTGCTCTGTTGCCGCCTTCTTCTCCGATTAATAAAAATATTTATTGATGCTTAAATCCACAATATACAAGGCGTAAAGATGTCAACAGCCATCCTAAGCTGAACGCGCCTGCTCTCGTCAGATCGCAGACTGCTACCCAGCTTAGGGCCCAGTAAGTACCGACATGGGAGACTGGCTGGGAATCCCGGGTGCAGTTGACAATTTGCTCTGTTTCTGCTCCGATTCCGAAAATTATTTATTGATGCTTAAATCCACAGTATACAAAGTGTGAAGCTGTCAACGGCCATCCTAAGCTTAACACGCCTGCTCTCGTCAGATCGCAGACTGCTACCCAGCTTAGGGCCTGGTAAGTACCAGCATGGGAGACAGGCTGGGAATCCCGGGTGCAGTTGACATTTTAATCTGTTGCCGCCTTCCGCTCCGAGTCGGAAAAGGATTTATTGATGCTTAAATCCACAATATACAGCGTGTGAAGCTGTCAATGGCCATCCTAAGCCTGAACGTGCCTGCTCTCCTCAGATCGCAGACTGCTGCCCGGCAGATACAGGCATGGGTGACTGGCTGGGATTCCCGGGTGCAGTTGACATTTTGCTCTGTTGCCGCCTTCCGTTCCGATTCCGAAAAGGATTTATTGATGCTTAAATGCACAGTATAAAAAGCATGAAGCTGTCAATGGCCATCCTAAGCTGAACGCGCCTGCTCTCGTCAGATCACAGACTGCTACCCAGCTTAGGGCCCGGTAAGTACTGGCATGGGAGGCTGGCTGGGAATCCCGGTTGCCGTTGACATTTTGCTCTATTGCTCCGATTCCGAAAAGAATTTATTGATGCTTAAATCCACAGTATACAAGGTGTGAAGCTGTCGACGGCCATCCTAAGCTTAAAGCGCCTGCTCTCGTCAGATCGCAGACTGGTACAGATCTTAGGGCCCGGTAAGTACCGGCATGGGACACTGGCTGGGAATCCCGGCTGCCGTTGATATTTTAATCTGTTGCCGCCTTCCGCTCCGATTCGGAAAAGGATTTATTGATGCTTAAATGCACAGTATAAAGGACATGAAGCTGTCAACAGCCATCCTAAGCTGAACGCGCCTGCTCTAGTCAGATCGCAGACTGCTACCCAGCTTAGGGCCCCGTAAGTACCAGCATGGGAGACTGGCTGGGAATCTTAGGTGTTGTTGACATTTTGCTCTGTAGCTCTGTAGACATTTGCTCCGATTCCGAAAAGGATTTATTGATGCTTAAATCCACAGTATACAGGGTGTGAAGCCGTCTACGGCTATCCTAAGCTGAATGCGCCTGTTCTTGTCAGATCGCAGACTGCTGCCCGGCAAGTACGGGCATGGGAGACTGGCTGGCAATCCAAGGTGCTATTGACATTTTGCTCTGTTGCCGCCTTCCTCTCCGATTAAAAAAATATTTATTGATGCTTAAATCCACAATATACAAGGCGTGAAGATGTCAACGGCCATCCTAAGCTGAACGCGCCTGCTCTCGTCAGATCGCAGACTGCTACCCAGCTTAGGGCCCGGTAATTACTGGCATGGGAGACTGGCTGGGAATCTCGGGTGCCGTTGACATTTTGCTCTATTGCTGCCTTCCGCTCCGATTCCGAAAATAATTTATTGATGCTTAAATCCACAGTATACAAGGTGTGAAGCTGTCGACGGCCATCCTAAGCTTAACGCGCCTGCTCTCGTCAGATCGCAGACTGGTACAGATCTTAGGGCCCGGTAAGTACCGGCATGGGACACTGGCTATGAATGCCCGGCTGCCGTTGACATTTTGCTCTGTTGCCGCCTTCCGTTCCGATTCCGAAAAGGATTTATTGATGCTTAAATGCACAGTATAAAGGGCAAGAAGCTGTCAACGGCCATCCTAAGCTGAACGTGCCTGCTCTCGTCAGATCGCAGACTGCTACCCAGCTTAGGGCCTGGTAAGTACCAGCATGGGAGACTGGCTGGGAATCCTGGGTGCAGTTGACATTTTAATCTGTTGCCGCCTTCCGCTCCGATTCGGAAAAGGATTTATTGATGCTTAAATCCACAGTATACAAGGTGTGAAGCTGTCGACGGCCATCCTAAGCTTAACGCGCCTGCTCTCGTCAGATCGCAGACTGGTACAGATCTTAGGGCCCGGTAAGTACCGGCATGGGAGACTGGCAGGGAATCCCGGCTGCCGTTGACATTTTGCTATTTTGCCGCCTTCCGTTCCGATTCCGAAAAGGATTTATTGATGCTTAAATGCACAGTATAAAGGGCGAAAAGCTGTCAACGGCCATCCTAAGCTGAACGCGCCTGCTCTCCTCAGATCGCAGACTGCTGCCCGGCAGATACCGGCATGGGAGACTGGCTGGCAATCCAAGGTGCCATTGACATTTTGCTCTGTTGCCGCCTTCTTCTCCGATTAATAAAAATATTTATTGATGCTTAAATCCACAATATACAAGGCGTAAAGATGTCAACAGCCATCCTAAGCTGAACGCGCCTGCTCTTGTCAGATCGCAGACTGCTACCCAGCTTAGGGCCCAGTAAGTACCGGCATGGGAGACTGGCTGGGAATCCCAGGTGTTGTTGACATTTTGTCTCTGTAGCCGCCTTCCGCTCCGATTCCGAAAAGGATTTATTGATGCTTAAATCCACAGTATACAGGGTGTGAAGCCGTCTACGGCTATCCTAAGCTGAATGTGCCTGTTCTTGTCAGATCGCAGACTGCTGCCCGGTAAGTATGGGCATGGGAGACTGGCTGGCAATCCAAGGTGCTATTGACATTTTGCTCTATTGCTGCCTTCCGCTCCGATTCCGAAAATAATTTATTGATGCTTAAATCCACAGTATACAAGGTGTGAAGCTGTCGACGGCCATCCTAAGCTGAACGCGCCTGCTCTCGTCAGATCGCAGACTGGTACAGATCTTAGGGCTCAGTAAGTACCGGCATGGGAGACTGGCTGGGAATCCCGGCTGCCGTTGACATTTTGCTCTGTTGCCGCCTTCCGTTCCGATTCCGAAAAGGATTTATTGATGCTTAAATGCACAGTATAAAGGGCGAAAAGCTGTCAACCGCCATCCTAAGCTGAACGCGCCTGCTCTCGTCAGATCGCAGACTGCTACCCAGTTTAGGGCCCGGTAAGTGCCAGCATGGGAGACTGGCTGGGCATCCCAGGTGTCGTTGACATTTTGCTCTGTTGCCGCCTTACGCTCCGATTCCGAAAAGGATTTATTGATGCTTAAATCCACAGTATACAGGGTGTGAAGATGTCTACGGCCATCCTAAGCTGAATGCGCCTGTTCTCGTCAGGTCGCAGACTGCTACCCAGCTTCGGGCCTGGTAAGTACCAGCATGGGAGACTGGCTGGGAATCCCGGGTGCAGTTGACATTTTGCTCTGTTTCTGCTCCGATTCCGAAAATTATTTATTGATGCTTAAATCCACAGTATACAAAGTGCGAAGCTGTCAACGGCCATCCTAAGCTGAACGCGCCTGCTTTCGTCAAATCGCAGACTGCTACCCAGCTTAGGGCCCGGTAAGTAACAGCATGGGAGACCAGCTGGGAATCCCAGGTGTCGTTGACACTTTGCTCTGTTGCCGCCTTACGCTCCGATTTCGAAAAGGATTTATTGATGCTTAAATCCACAGTATACAGGGTGTGAAGATGTCCAAGGCCATCCTAAGTTGAATGCGCCTGTTCTCATCAGATCGCAGACTGCTACCCAGCTTCGGGCCTGGTAAGTACCAGCATGGGAGACTGGCTGGGAATCCCGAGTGCAGTTGACATTTTGCTCTGTTTCTGCTCCGATTCCGAAAATTATTTATTGATGCTTAAATCCACAGTATACAAAGTGTGAAGCTGTCAACGGCCATCCAAAGCTGAAAGCGCCTGCTCTCGTCAGATCGCAGACTGCTACCCAGCTTAGGGCCTGGTAAGTACCAGCATGGGAGACAGGCTGGGAATCCCGGGTGCAGTTGACATTTTAATCTGTTGCCGCCTTCCGCTCCGATTCGGAAAAGGATTTATTGATGCTTAAATCCACAATATATAGCGTGTGAAGCTGTCAACGGCCATCCTAAGCCTGAACGTGCCTGCTCTCCTCAGATCGCAGACTGCTGCCCGGCAGTTACCGGCATGGGAGACTGGCTGGCAATCCAAGGTGCCATTGACATCTTGCTGCCTTCCTCTCCGATTAATAAAAATATTTATTGATGCTTAAATCCACAATATACAAGGCGTGAAGATGTCAATATCCATCCTAAGCTGAACGTGCCTGCTCTCGTCAGATCGCAGACTGCTACCCAGCTTAGGGCCCAGTAAGTACCGGCATGGGAGACTGGCTGGGAATCCCGGGTGCAGTTGACATTTTGCTCTGTTACCGCCTTCCGTTACGATTCCGAAAAGGATTTATTGATGCTTAAATGCACAGTATAAAAAGCATGAAGCTGTCAATGGCCATCCTAAGCTGAACGCGCATGCTCTCGTCAAATCACAGACTGCTACCCAGCTTAGGGCGCGGTAAGTACTGGCATCGGAGGCTGGCTGGGAATCCCGGTTGCCGTTGACATTTTGCTCTATTGCTCCGATTCCGAAAAGAATTTATTGATGCTTAAATCCACAGTATACAAGGTGTGAAGCTGTCGACGGCCATCCTAAGCTTAACGCGCCTGCTCTCGTCAAATCGCAGACTGGTACAGATCTTAGGGCCCGGTAAGTACCGGCATGGGAGACTGGCTGGGAATCCCAGGTGCAGTTGACATTTTACTATTTTGCCGCCTTCCGTTCCGATTCCGAAAAGGATTTATTGATGCTTAAATGCACAGTATAAAGGGCGAAAAGCTGTCAACGACCATCCTAAGCTGAACGCGCCTGCTCTTGTCAGATCGCAGACTGCTACCTAGTTTAGGTTCCGGTAAGTACCAGCATGGGAGACTGGCTGGGAATCCCAGGTGTCGTTGACATTTTGCTTTGTTGCCGCCTTACGCTCAGATTCCGAAAATGATTTATTGATGCTTAAATCCACAGTATACAGAGTGTGAAGATGTCTACGGCCATCCTAAGCTGAATGCGCCTGTTCTCGTCAGATCACAGACTGCTACCCAGCTTAGGGCCCAGTAATTACCGGCATGGGAGACTGGCTGGGAATCCCGGGTGCAGTTGACATTTTGCTCTGTTTCTGCTCCGATTCCGAAAATTATTTATTGATGCTTAAATCCACAGTATACAAAGTGTGAAGCTGTCAACGGCCATCCTAAGCTGAACGCGCCTGCTCTCGTCAGATCGCAGACTGCTGCCCGGCAGATACAGGCATGGGAGACTGGCTGGCAATCCAAGGTGCCATTGACATTTTGCTCTGTTGCCGCCTTCTTCTCCGAATAATAAAAATATTTATTGATGCTTAAATCCACAATATACAAGGCGTGAAGATGTCAACGGCCATCCTAAGCTGAACGCGCCTGCTCTCGTCAGATTGCAGACTGCTACCCAACTTAGGGCCCGGTAAGTACTGGCATGGGAGACTGGCTGGGAATCCCGGGTGCGTTGACATTTTGGTCTATTGCTGCCTTCCGCTCCGATTCCGAAAATAATTTATTGATGCTTAAATCCACAGTATACAAGGTGTGAAGCTGTCGACGGCCATCCTAAGCTTAACGCGCCTGCTCTCGTCAGATCGCAGACTGGTACAGATCTTAGGGCCTGGTAAGTACCGGCATGGGACACTGGCTGGGAATCCCGGCTGCCGCTGACATTTTGCTCTGTTGCCGCTTCCGTTCCGATTCCGAAAAGGATTTATTGATGCTTAAATGCACAGTATAAAGAGCGAGAAGCTGTCAACGGCCGTCCTAAGCTGAACGTGCCTGCTCTCGTCAGATCGCAGACTGCTACTCAGCTTAGGGCCCAGTAAGTACTAGCATGGGAGACTGGCTGGGAATCCCAGGTGTTGTTAACATTTTGCTCTGTTGCCGCCTTCTGCTCTGATTCCAAAAAGGATTTATTGATGCTTAAATCCACAGTATACAGGGTGTGAAGTTGTCTACTGCCATCCGAAGCTGAATGCGCCTGTTCTCGTCAGATCGCAGACTGCTACCCAGCTTCGGGCCTGGTAAGTACCAGCATGGGAGACTGGCTGGGAATCCCGGGTGCAGTTGACATTTTAATCTGTTGCCGCCTTCCGCTCCGATTCGGAAAAGGATTTATTGATGCTTAAATCCACAATATACAGGGTGTGAAGCTGTCAACGGCCATCCTAAGCCTGAACGTGCCTGCTCTCCTCAGATCGCAGACTGCTGCCCGGCAGTTACCGGCATGGGAGACTGGCTGGCAATCCAAGGTACCATTGACATTTTGCTCTGTTGCCGCCTTCCTCTCCGATTAATAAAAATATTTATTGATGCTTAAATCCACAATATACAAGGCGTGAAGATGTCAACGGCCATCCTAAGCTGAACGCGCCTGCTCTCGTCAGATCGCAGACTGCTACCCAGCTTAGGGCCCAGTAAGTACCAGCATGGGAGACTGGCTGGGAATCCAAGGTGCAGTTGACATTTTGCTCTGTTTCCGCTCCGATTCCGAAAATTATTTATTGATGCTTAAATCCACAGTATACAAAGTGTGAAACTGTCAACGGCCATCCTAAGCTGAACGCGCCTGCTCTCGTCAGATCGCAGACTGCTACCCAGCTTAGGGCCTGGTAAGTACCAGCATGGGAGACTGGCTGGGAATCCCGGGTGCAGTTGACATTTTAATCTGTTGCCGCCTTCCGCTCCGATTCGGAAAAGGATTTATTGATGCTTAAATCCACAATATACAGGGTGTGAAGCTGTCAACGGCCATCCTAAGCCTGAACATGCCTGCTCTCCTCAGATCGCAGACTGCTGCCCGGCAGTTACCGGCATGGGAGACTGGCTGGCAATACAAGGTGCCATTGACATTTTGCTCTGTTGCCGCCTTCCTCTCCGATTAATAAAAATATTTATTGATGCTTAAATCCACAATATACAAGGCATGAAGATGTCAACGGCCATCCTAAGCTGAACGCGCCTGCTCTCGTCAGATCGCAGACTGCTACCCAGCTTAGGGCCCAGTAAGTAACAGCATGGGAGACTGGCTGGGAATCCCGGGTGCAGTTGACATTTTGCTCTGTTGCCGCCTTACGTTCCGATTCCGAAAAGGATTTATTGATGCTTAAATGCACAGTATAAAGGGCGAGAAGCTGTAAACGGCCATCCTAAGCTGAACGCGCCTGCTCTCGTCAGATCGCAGACTGCTACCCAGCTTAGGGCCCGGTAAGTACCAGCATGGGAGACTGGCTGGGAATCCCAGGTGTCGTTGACATTTTGCTCTGTTGCCGCCTTCCGCTCCGATTCCGAAAAGGATTTATTGATGCTTAAATCCACAGTATACAGTATACAGTATACAGTATACAGGATGTGAAGATGTCTACGGCCATCCTAAGCTGAATGCGCCTGTTCTCGTCAGATCGCAGGCTGCTACCCAGCTTCGGGCCTGGTAAGTACCAGCATGGGAGACTGGCTGGGAATCCCGGGTGCAGTTGACATTTTGCTCTGTTTCTGCTCAGATTCCGAAAATTATTTATTGATGCTTAAATCCACAGTATACAAAGTGTAAAGCTGTCAACGGCCATCCTAAGCTGAACACGCCTGCTCTCGTCAGAGCGCAGACTGCTACCCAGCTTAGGGCCTGGTAAGTACCAGCATGGGAGACTGGCTGGGAATCCCGGGTGCAGTTGTCATTTTAATCTGTTGCCGCCTTCCGCTCCGATTCGGAAAAGGATTTATTGATGCTTAAATCCACAATATACAGGGTGTGAAGCTGTCAACGGCCATCCTAAGCCTGAACGTGCCTGCTCTCCTCAGATCGCAGACTGCTGCCCGGCAGTTACCGCAAGGGAGACTGGCTGGCAATCCAAGGTGCCATTGACATTTTGCTCTGTTGCGCCTTCCTCTCCGATTAATAAAAATATTTATTGATGCTTAAATCCACAATATACAAGGCGTGAAGATGTCAACGGCCATCCTAAGCTGAGCGCGCCTGCTCTCGTCAGATCGCAGACTGCTATCCAGCTTAGGGCCCAGTAAGTACCGGCATGTGAGACTGGCTGGGAATTCCGGGTGTAGTTGACATTTTGCTCTGTTGCCGCCTTCCGTTCCGATTCCGAAAAGGATTTATTGATGCTTAAATGCACAGTATAAAAAGCATGAATTTTTCAATGGCCATCCTAAGCTGAACGCGCCTTCTCTCGTCAGATCGCAGACTGCTACCCAGCTTAGGGCCCGGTAAGTATTGGCATGGGAGACTGGCTGCGAATCCCGGGTGCCGTTGACATTTTGCTCTATTGCTGCCTTCCGCTCCGATTCCGAAAATAATTTATTGATGCTTAAATCCACAGTATACAAGGTGTGAAGCTGTCGACGGCCATACTAAGCTTAACGCGCCTGCTCTCGTCAGATCGCAGACTGGTAAAGATCTTAGGGCCCGGTAAGTACCGGCAATGGACACTGGCTGGGAATCCCGGCTGCCGTTGACATTTTGCTCTGTTGCCGCCTTCCGTTCCGATTCCGAAAAGGATTTATTGATGCTTAAATGCACAGTATAAAGGGCGAGAAGCTGTCAACGGCCAACCTAAGCTGAACGCGCCTGCTCTCGTCAGATCGCAGACTGCTACCCAGCTTAGGGCCCGGTAAGTACCAGCATGGGAGACTGGCTGGAATTCGGGTGCAGTTGACATTTTAATCTGTTGCCGCCTTCCGCTCCGATTCGGAAAAGGATTTATTGATGCTTAAATCCACAATATACAGGGTGTGAAGCTGTCAACGGCCATCCTAAGCTGAACGTGTCTGCTCTCCTCAGATCGCAGACTGCTGCCCGGCAGATACCGGCATGGGAGACTGGCTGGCAATCCAAGGTGCCATTGACATTTTGCTCTGTTGCCGCCTTCCTCTCCGATTAATAAAAATATTTATTGATGCTTAAATCCACAATATACAAGGCGGGAAGATGTCAACGGCCATCCTAAACTGAACGCGCCTGCTCTCGTCAGATCGCAGACTGCTACCCAGCTTAGGGCCCGGTAAGTACCTGCATGGGAGACTGGCTGGGAATCTCAGGTGTTGTTGACATTTTGCTCTGTAGCTCTGTAGACATTTTGCTTCGATTCCGAAAAGGATTTATTGATGCTTAAATCCACAGTATACAGGGTGTGAAGCCGTCTACGGCTATCCTAAGCTGAATGCGCCTGTTCTTGTCAGATCGCAGACTGCTGCCCGGCAAGTACGGGCATGGGAGACTGGCTGGCAATCCAAGGTGCTATTGACATTTTGCTCTGTTGCCGCCTTCCTCTCCGATTAAAAAAAAATATTTATTGATGCTTAAATCCACAGTATACAAGGCGTGAGGATGTCAACGGCCATCCTAAGCTGAACGCGCCTGCTCTCGTCAGATCGCAGACTGCTACGCAGCTTAGGGCCCAGTAAGTACCGGCATGGGAGACTGGCTGGGAATCCCGGGTGCAGTTGACATTTTGCTCTGTTGCCGCCTTCCGTTCCGATTCCGAAAAGGATTTATTGATGCTTAAATGCACAGTATAAAAAGCATGAATTTGTCAATGGCCAACCTAAGCTGAACGTGCCTGCTCTCGTCAGATCGCAGACTGCTACGCAGCTTAGGGCCCAGTAAGTACCGGCATGGGAGACTGGCTGGGAATCCCGGGTGCAGTTGACATTTTGCTCTGTTGCCGCCTTCCGTTCCGTTCCGAAAAGGATTTATTGATGCTTAAATGCACAGTATACAAAGTTTGAAGCTGTCAACGGCCATCCTAAGCTGAACGCGCCTGCTCTCGTCAGATCGCAGACTGCTACCCAGCTTAGGGCCCGGTAAGTACCTGCATGGGAGACTGGCTGGGAATCCCAGGTGTCGTTGACATTTTGTTCTGTTGCCGCCTTCCGCTCCGATTCCGAAAAGGATTTATTGATGCTTAAATCCACAGTATACAAAGTGTGAAGCTGTCAACGGCCATCCTAAGCTGAACGCGCCTGCTCTCGTCAGATCGCAGACTGCTACCCAGCTTAGGGCCTGGTAAGTACCAGCATGGGAGACTGGCTGGGAATCCCGGGTGCAGTTGACATTTTAATCTGTTGCCGCCTTCCGCTCCGATTCGGAAAAGGATTTATTGATGCTTAAATACACAATATACAGGGTGTGAAGCTGTCAACGGCCATCCTAAGCCTGAAGTGCCTGCTCTCCTCAGATCGCAGACTGCTGCCCGACAGTTACCGGCATGGGAGACTGGCTGGCAATCCAAGGTGCCATTGACATTTTGCTCTGTTGCCGCCTTCCTCTCCGATTAATAAAAATATTTATTGATGCTTAAATCCACAATATACAAGGCGTGAAGAAGTCAATGGCCATCCTAAGCTGAACGCGCCTGCTCTCGTCAGATCGCAGACTGATACCCAGCTTAGGGCCTGGTAAGTACCAGCATGGGAGACTGGCTGGGAGTCCCGGGTGCAGTTGACATTTTAATCTGTTGCCGCCTTCCGCTCCCATTCGGAAAAGGATTTATTGATGCTTAAATCCACAATATAAAGGGCGTGAAGCTGTCAACGGCCATCCTAAGCTGAACCCGCCTGCTGTCGTCAGATCGCAGACTGCTACCCAGCTTAGGGCCCGATAAGTACCAGCATGGGAGACTGGCTGGGAATCCCAGGTGTTGTTGACATTTTGCTCTGTAGCCGCCTTCCGCTCCGATTCCGAAAATTATTTATTGATGCTTAAATCCACAGTATACAGGGTGTGAAGCCGTCTATGGCTATCCTAAGCTGAATGTGCCTGTTCTTGTCAGATCGCAGACTGCTGCACGGCAAGTACCAGCATGGGAGACTGGCTGGGAATCCCAGGTGTTGACATTTTGCTCTGTAGCCGCCTTCCGCTCCGATTCCGAAAATGATTTATTGATGCTTAAATCCACAGTATACAGGGTGTGAAGATATTTACGGCCATCCTAAGCTGAATGCGCCTGTTCTTGTCAGATCGCAAACTGCTACCCAGCTTCGGGCCTGGTAAGTACCAGCATGGGAGACTGGCTGGGAATCCCGAGTGCAGTTGACATTTTGCTCTGTTTCTGCTCCGATTCCGAAAATTATTTATTGATGCTTAAATCCACAGTATACAAAGTGTGAAGCTGTCAACGGCCATCCTAAGCTGAACGCGCCTGCTCTCGTCAGATCGCAGACTGCTACCCAGCTTAGGGCCTGGTAAGTACCAGCATGGGAGACTGGCTGGGAATCCCGGGTGCAGTTGACATTTTAATCTGTTGCCGCCTTCCGCTGAGATTCAGAAAAGGATTTATTGATGTTTAAATCCACAATATACAGGGTGTGAAGCTGTCGACGGCCATCCTAAGCTTAACGCGCCTGCTCTCGTCAGATCGCAGACTGCTACCCAGCTTAGGGCCCAGTATGTACCGGCATGGGAGACTGGCTGGGAATCCCGGATGCAGTTGTCATTTTGCTCTGTTGCCGCCTTCCGCTCCGATTCGGAAAAGGATTTATTGATGCTTAAATCCACAATATACAGGGTGTGAAGCTGTCAACGGCCATCCTAAGCCTGAACGTGCCTGCTCTCCTCAGATCGCAGACTGCTGCCCGGCAGATACAGGCATGGGAGACTGGCTGGCAATCCAAGGTGCCATTGACATTTTGCTCTGTTGCCGCCTTCTTCTCCGAATAATAAAAATATTTATTGATGCTTAAATCCACAATATACAAGGCGTAAAGATGTCAACGGCCATCCTAAGCTGAACACGCCTGCTCTCGTCAGATCGCAGACTGCTACCCAACTTAGGGCCCGGTAAGTACTGGCATGGGAGACTGGCTGGGAATCCCGGGTGCCGTTGCCATTTTGCTCTATTGCTGCCTTCCGCTCCGATTCCGAAAATAATTTATTGATGCTTAAATCGACAGTATACAAGGTGTGAAGCTGTCGACGGCCATCCTAAGCTTAACGCGCCTGCTCTCGTCAGATCGCAGACTGCTACTCAGCTTAGGGCCCAGTATGTACCGGCATGGGAGACTGGCTGGGAATCCCGGATGCAGTTGACATTTTGCTCTGTTGCCGCCTTCCGTTCCGATTCCGAAAAGGATTTATTGATGCTTAAATGCACAGTATAAAAAGCACGAAGCTGTCAATGGCCGTCCTAAGCTGAACGCGCCTGCTCTCGTCAGATCGCAGACTGCTACCCAGCTTAGGGCCAGGTACGTACTGGCATGGGAGACTGGCTGGGAATCCCGGTTGCCGTTAACATTTTGCTCTATTGCTGCCTTCCGCTCCGATTCCGAAAAGAATTTATTGATGCTTAAATCCACAGTATACAAGGTGTGAAGCTGTCGACGGCCATCCTAAGCTTAACGCGCCTGCTCTCGTCAGATCGCAGACTGGTACAGATCTTAGGGCCCGGTAAGTACCGGCATGGGACACTGGCTGGGAATCCCGGATGCAGTTGACATTTTGCTCTGTTGCCGCCTTCCGTTCCGATCCCGAAAAGGATTTATTGATGCTTAAATGCACAGTATAAAAAGCATGAAGCTGTCAATGGCCGTCTTAAGCTGAACGCGCCTGCTCTCGTCAGATCGCAGACTGCTACCCAGCTTAGGGCCCGGTAAGTACCGGCATGGGAGACTGGCTGGGAATCCCGGGTGCCGTTGACATTTTGCTCTATTGCTTCCTTCCGCTCCGATTCCGAAAATAATTTATTGATGCTTAAATCCACAGTATAAAAGGTGTGAAGCTGTCGACGGCCATCCTAAGTTTAACGCGCCTGCTCTCGTCAGATCGCAGACTGGTACAGATCTTAAGGCCCGGAAAGTACCAGCATGGGACACTGGCTGGGAATCCCGGCTGCCGTTGACATTTTGCTCTGTTGCCGCCTTCCGTTCCGATTCCGAAAAGGATTTATTGATGCTTAAATGCACAGTATAAAAAGCATGAAGCTGTCAACGGCCATCTTAAGCTGAACGCGCCTGCTCTCGTCAGATCGCAGACTGTTATCCAGCTTAGGGCCCGGTAAGTAACAGCATGGGAGACTGGCTGGGAATTCCAGGTGTCGTTGACATTTTGCTCTGTTGCCGCTTTCCGCTCCGATTCCGAAAAGGATTTATTGATGCTTAAATCCACAGTATACAGGGTGTGAAGATGTCTACGGCCATCCTAAGCTGAATGCGCCTGTTCTTGTCAGATCGCAGACTGCTACCCAGCTTCGGGCCTGGTAAGTACCAGCATGGGAGACTGGCTGGGAATTCCGAGTGCAGTTGACATTTTGCTCTGTTTCTGCTCCGATTCCGAAAATTATTTATTGATGCTTAAATCCACAGTATACAAAGTGTTAAGCTGTCAACGGCCATCCTAAGCTGAATGCGCCTGCTCTCGTCAGATTGCAGACTGCTACCCAGCTTAGGGCCAGGTACGTACTGGCATGGGAGACTGGCTGGGAATACTGGTTGCCGTTGACATTTTGCTCTATTGCTGCCTTCCGCTCCGATTCCGAAAAGAATTTATTGATGCTTAAATCCACAGTATACAAGGTGTGAAGCTGTCGACGGCCATCCTAAGCTTAACGCGCCTGCTCTCGTCAGATCGCAGACTGGTACAGATCTTAGGGCCCGGTAAGTACCGGCATGGGACACTAGCTGGGAATCCCGGCTGCCGTTGACATTTTGCTCTGTTGCCGCCTTCCGTTCCGATTCCGAAAAGGATTTATTGATGCTTAAATGCACAGTATACAAAGTGTGAAGCTGTCAACGGCCATCCTAAGCTGAACGCGCCTGCTCTCGTCAGATCGCAGACTGCTACCCAGCTTAGGGCCTGGTAAGTATCTGCATGGGAAACTGGCTGGGAATCCCGGGTGCAGTTGACATTTTAATCTGTTGCCGCCTTCCGCTCCGATTCGGAAAAGGATTTATTGATGCTTAAATCCACAATATACAGGGTGTGAAGCTGTCAACGGCCATCCTAAGCCTGAACGTGCCTGCTCTCCTCAGATCGCAGACTGCTGCCCGGCAGATACCAGCATGGGAGACTGGCTGGCAATCCAAGGTGCCATTGACATTTTTCTCTGTTGCCGCCTTCTTCTCAGATTAATAAAAATATTTATTGATGCTTAAATCCACAATATACAAGGCGTAAAGATGTCAACAGCCATCGTAAGCTGAACGCGCCTGCTCTCGTCAGATCGCAGACTGCTACCCAGCTTAGGGCCCAGTAAGTACCGCCATGGGAGACTGGCTGGGAATCCCGGGTGCAGTTGACATTTTGCTCTGTAGCCGCCTTCCGCTCCGATTCCGAAAAGGATTTATTGATGCTTAAATCCACAGTATACAGGGTGTGAAGCCGTCTACGGCCATCCTAAGCTGAATGTGCCTGTACTTGTCAGATCGCAGACTGCTGCCCGGCAAGTACGGGCATGGGAGACTGGCTGGCAATCCCAGGTGCTATTGCCATTTTGCTCTATTGCCGCCTTCCTCTCCGATTCCGAAAAGGATTTATTGATGCTTAAATGCACAGTATACAAGGCAAGAAGATGTCAACGGCCGTCCTAAGCTGAACGCGCCTGCTCTCGTCAGATCGAAGACTGCTACCCAGCTTTGGGCCTGGTAAGTACCAGCATGGGAGACTGGCTGGGAATCCCGGGTGCAGCTGACATGTTGCTCTGTTTCTGCTCCGATTCCGAAAATTATTTATTGATGCTTAAATCCACAGTATACAAAGTGTGAAGCTGTCAACGGCCATCCTAAGCTTAACGCGCCTGCTCTCGTCAGATCGCAGACTGGTACAGATCTTAGGGCCCGGTAAGTACCGGCATGGGAGACTGGCTGGGAATCCCGGCTGCCGTTGACATTTTGCTCTGTTGCCGCCTTCCGTTCCGATTCCGAAAAGGATTTATTGATGCTTAAAGGCACAGTATAAAGGGCAAAAAGCTGTCAACGGCCATCCTAAGCTGAACGCGCCTGCTCTTGTCAGATCACAGACTGCTACCCAGCTTAGGGCCCGGTAAGTACCAGCATGGGAGACTGGCTGGGAATCCCAGGTGTCGTTGACATTTTGCTCTGTTGCCGCCTTCCGCTCCGATTCCGAAAAGGATTTATTGATGCTTAAATCCACAGTATACAAAGTGTGAAGCTTTCAACGGCCATCCTAAGCTGAACGCGCCTGCTCTCGTCAGATCGCAGACTGCTACCCAGCTTAGGGCCTGGTAAGTACCAGCATGGGAGACTGGCTGGGAATCCCGGGTGCAGTTGACATTTTAATCTGTTGCCGCCTTCCGCTCCGATTCGGAAAAGGATTTATTGATGCTTAAATTTACAATATACAGGGTGTGAAGCTGTCAACGGCCATCCTAAGCCTGAACGTGCCTGCTCTCCTCAGATCGCAGACTGCTGCCCGGCAGTTACCGGCATGGGAGACTGGCTGGCAATCCAAGGTGCCATTGACATTTTGCTCTGTTGCCGCCTTCCTCTCCGATTAATAAAAATATTTATTGATGCTTAAATCCACAATATACAAGGCATGAAGATGTCAACGGCCATCCTAAGCTGAACGCGCCTGCTCTCGTCAGATCGCAGACTGCTACCCAGCTTAGGGCCCAGTAAGTAACGGCATGGGAGACTGGCTGGGAATCCCGGGTGCAGTTGACATTTTGCTCTGTTGCCGCCTTCCGTTCTGATTCCGAAAAGGATTTATTGATGCTTAAATGCACAGTATAAATAGCATGAAGCTGTCAATGGCCACCCTAAGCTGAACGCGCCTGCTCTCGTCAGATCGCAGACTGCTACCCAGCTTAGGGCCCGGTAAGTACCGGCATGGGACACTGGCTGGGAATGCCCGGCTGCCGTTGACATTTTGCTCTGTTGCCGCCTTCCGCTCCGATTCGGAAAAGGATTTATTGATGCTTAAATCCACAGTATACAGGGTGTGAAGCCATCTACGGCTATCCTAAGCTGAATGTGCCTGTTCTTGTCAGATCGCAGACTGCTGCGCGGCAAGTACGGGCATGGGAGACTGGCTGGCAATCCCAGGTGCTATTGCCATTTTGCTCTGTTGCCGCCTTCCTCTCCGATTCCGAAAAGGATTTATTGATGCTTAAATGCACAGTATACAAGGCGAGAAGATGTCAACGGCCGTCCTAAGCTGAACGCGCCTGCTCTCGTCAGATCGAAGACTGCTAGCCAGCTTTGGGCCTGGTAAGTACCAGCATGGGAGACTGGCTGGGAATCCCGGGTGCAGCTGACATTTTGCTCTGTTTCTGCTCCAATTCCGAAAATTATTTATTGATGCTTAAATCCACAGTATACAAAGTGTGAAGCTGTCAACAGCCATCCTAAGCTGAACGCGCCTGCTCTCGTCAGATCGCAGACTGCTACCCAGCTTAGGGCCTGGTAAGTACCAGCATGGGAGACTGGCTGGGAATTCCGGGTGCAGTTGACATTTTAATCTGTTGCCGCCTTCCGCTCCGATTTGGAAAAGGATTTATTGATGCTTAAATCCACAATATACAAGTCGTGAAGATGTCAACGGCCATCCTAAGCTGAACGCGCCTGCTCTCGTCAGATCGCAGACTCCTACCCAGCTTAGGGCCCAGTAAGTACCGGCATGGGAGACTGGCTGGGAATCCCGGGTGCAGTTGACATTTTGCTCTGTTGCCGCCTTCCGTTCCGATTCCGAAAAGGATTTATTGATGCTTAAATGAACAGTATAAAAAGCATGAAGCTGTCAATGGCCATCCTAAGCTGAATGCGCCTGCTCTCGTCAGATCGCAGACTGGTACAGATCTTAGGGCCCGGTAAGTAACAGCTTGGGAGACTGGCTGGGAATCCCAGGTGTCGTTGACATTTTGCTCTGTTGCCGCCTTCCGCTCCGATTCCGAAAAGGATGTATTGATGCTTAAATCCACAGTATACAGGGTGTGAAGATGTCTACGGCCATCCTAAGATGAATGCGCCTGTTCTCATCAGATCGCAGACTGCTACGCAGCTTAGGGCCCAGTAAGTATCGGCATGGGAGACTGGCTGGGAATCTCGGGTGCAGTTGACATTTTGCTCTGTTGCCGCCTTCCGTTCCGATTCTGAAAAGGATTTATTGAAGCTTAAATGCACAGTATAAAAAGCATGAAGCTGTCAATGGCCATCCTAAGCTGAACGCGCCTGCTCTCGTCAGATCGCAGACTGCTACCCAGCTTAGGGCCCGGTAAGTACTGGCATGGGAGACTGGCTGGGAATCCCGGGTGCTGTTGACATTTTGCTCTATTGCTGCCTTCCGCTCCGATTCCGAAAATAATTTATTGATGCTTAAATCCACAGTCTACAAGGTGTGAAGCTGTCGACGGCCATCCTAAGCTTAACGCGCCTGCTCTCGTCAGATCGCAGACTGGTACAGATCTTAGGGCCCGGTAAGTACCGGCATGGGACACTGGCTGGGAATCCCGGCTGCCGTTGACATTTTGCTCTGTTGCCGCCTTCCGTTCCGATTCCGAAAAGGATTTATTGATGCTTAAATGCACAGTATAAAGGGCGAGAAGCTGTCAACGGCCATCCTAAGCTGAACGCGCTTGCTCTCGTCAGATCGCAGACTGCTACCCAGCTTAGGGCCTGGTAAGTACCAGCATGGGAGACTGGCTGGGAATCCCTAGTGTCGTTGACATTTTGCTCTGTTGCCGCCTTCCGCTCCGATTCCGAAAAGGATTTATTGATGCTTAAATCCACAGTATACAGGGTGTGAAGATGTCTACGGCCATCCTAAGCTGAATGCGCCTGTTCTCGTCAGATCGCAGACTGCTACCCAGCTTCGGGCCTGGTAAGTACCAGCATGGGAGACTGGCTGGGAATCCCGGGTGCAGTTGACATTTTGCTCTGTTGCCGCCTTCTGTTCCGATTCCGAAAAGGATTTATTGATGCTTAAATGCACAGTATAAAAAGAATGAAGCTGTCAATGGCCATCCTAAGCTGAACGCGCCTGCTCTCATCAGATCGCAGACTGCTACCCAGCTTAGGGCCCGGTAAGTACTGGCATGGGACACTGGCTGGGAATCCCGGCTGCCGTTGACATTTTGCTCTGTTGCCGCCTTCCGTTCCGGTTCCGTTTCCGATTCCGAAAAGGATTTATTGATGCTTAAATGCACAGTATACAAAGTGTGAAGCTGTCAATGGCCATCCTAAGCTGAACGCGCCTGCTCTCGTCAGATCGCAGACTGCTACCCAGCTTAGGGCGCGGTAAGTACCAGCATGGGAGACTGGCTGGGAATCCCAGGTGTCGTTGACATTTTGCTCTGTTGCCGCCTTCCGCTCCGATTCGGAAAAGGATTTATTGATGCTTAAATCCACAGAATCCACAGTATCCACAGTATCCACAGTATCCACAGTATCCACAGTATCCACAGTATACAGGGTGTGAAGATGTCTACGGCCATCCTAAGCTGAATGCGCCTGTTCTCGTCAGATCGCAGACTGCTACCCAGCTTCGGGCCTGGTAAGTACCAGCATGGGAGACTGGCTGGGAATCCCGGGTGCAGTTTACATTTTGCTCTGTTTCTGCTCCGATTCCGAAAATTATTTATTGATGCTTAAATCCACAGTATACAAAGTGTGAAGCTGTCAACGGCCATCCTAAGCTGAACGCGCCTGCTCTCGTCAGATCGCAGACTTTTACCCAGCTTAGGGCCTGGTAAGTACCAGCATGGGAGACTGGCTGGGAATCCCGTGTGCAGTTGACATTTTAATCTGTTGCCGCCTTCCGCTCCGATTCGGAAAAGGATTTATTGATGCTTAAATCCACAATATACAGTGTGTGAAGCTGTCAACGGCCATCCTAAGCCTGAACGTGCTTGCTCTCCTCAGATCGCAGACTGCTGCCCGGCAGTTACCGGCATGGTAGACTGGCTGGCAAACCAAGGTGCCATTGACATTTTGCTCTGTTGCCGCCTTCCTCTCCGATTAATAAAAATATTTATTGATGCTTAAATCCACAATATACAAGGCGTGAAAATGTCAACGGCCATCCTAAGCTGAACGCGCCTGCTCTCATCAGATCGCAGACTGCTACCCAGCTTAGGGCCCAGTAAGAACCGGCATGGGAGACTGGCTGGGAATCCCGGGTGCAGTTGACATTTTGCTCTGTTGCCGCCTTCCGTTCCGATTCCGAAAAGGATTTATTGATGCTTAAATGCACAGTATAAAAAGCTTGAAGCTGTCAATGGCCATCCTAAGCTGAAAGGGCCTGCTTTCGTCAGAGTGCAGACTGCTACCCAGCTTAGGGCCCGGTAAGTACTGGCATGGGAGACTGGCTGGGAATCCCGGTTGCCGTTGACATTTTGCTCTATTGCTCGAATTCCGAAAAGAATTATTGATGCTTAAATCCACAGTATACAAGGTGTGAAGCTGTCGACGGCCATCCTAAGCTTAACGCGCCTGCTCTTGTCAGATCGCAGACTGGTACAGATCTTAGGGCCCGGTAAGTACCGGCATGGGACACTGGCTGGGAATCCCGGCTGCCGTTGACATTTTGCTCTGTTGCCGCCTTCTGCTCCGATTCCGAAAAGGATTTATTTATGCTTAAATCCACAGTATACAGAGTGTGAAGCGGTCTACGGCCATCCTAAGCTGAATGCGCCTGTTCTCGTCAGATCGCAGACTGCTACCCAGCTTCGGGCCTGGTAAATACCAGCATGGGAGACTGGCTGGGAATCCCGGGTGCAGTTTACATTTTACTCTGTTTCTGCTCCGATTCCGAAAATTATTTATTGATGCTTAAATCCACAGTATACAAAGTGAGAAGCTGTCAACGGCCATCCTAAGCTGAACGCGCCTGCTCTCGTCAGATCGCAGACTGCTACCCAGCTTAGGGCCTGGTAAGTACCAGCATGGGAGATTGGCTGGGAATCCCGGGTGCAGTTGACATTTTAGTCTGTTGCCGACTTCTGCTCCGATTCGGAAAAGGATTTATTGATGCTTAAATGCACAGTATAAAGTGCGTGAAGCTGTCATCGGCCATCCTAAGCTGAACGCGCCTGCTCTCGTCAGATCGCAAACTGCTACCCAGCTTAGGGCCCGGTAAGTACCAGCATGGGAGACTGGCTGGGAATCTCAGGTGTTGTTGACATTTTGCTCTGTAGCTCTGTAGACATTTTGCTCCGATTTCGAAAAGGATTTATTGATGCTTAAATCCACAGTATACAGGGTGTGAAGCCGTCTACGGCTATCCTAAGCTAAATGCGCCTGTTCTTGTCAGATCGCAGACTGCTGCCCGGCAAGTACAGGCATGGGAGACTGGCTGGCAATCCAAGGTGCTATTGACATTTTGCTCTGTTGCCGCCTTCCTCTCCGATTAAAAAAAATATTTATTGATGCTTAAATCCACAGTATACAAGGCGTGAAGAAGTCAACGGCCATCCTAAGCTGAACGCGCCTGCTCTCGTCAGATCGCAGACTGCTACCCAGCTTAGGGCCCGGTAAGTACCAGCATGGGAGACTGGCTGGGAATCCCAGGTGTTGTTGACATTTTGCTCTGTAGCCACCTTCCGCTCCGATTCCGAAAAGGATTTATTGATGCTTAAATCCACAGTATACAGTGTGTGAAGCCGTCTACGGCTATCCTAAGCTGAATGTGCCTGTTCTTGTCAGATCGCAGACTGCTGACGGCAAGTACGGGCATGGGAGACTGGCTGGCAATCCAAGGTGCTATTGACATTTTGCTCTGTTGCCGCCTTCCTCTCCGATTAAAAAAAATATTTATTGATGCTTAAATCCACAGTATACAAGGCGTGAAGATGTCAACGGCCATCCTAAGCTGAACGTGCCTGCTCTTGTCAGATCGCAGATTGCTACGCAGCTTAGGGCCCAGTAAGTACCGGCATGGGAGACTGGCTGGGAATCCCGGGTGCAGTTGACGTTTTGCTCTGTTGCCGCCTTCCGTTCCGATTCCGAAAAGGATTTATTGATGCTTAAATGCACAGTATAAAAAGCATTAAGCTGTCAATGGCCATCCTAAGCTGAACGCGCCTGCTCTCGTCAGATCGCAGACTGCTACCCAGCTTAGGGCCCGGTAAGTATTGGCATGGGAGACTGGCTGGGAATCCCGGGTGCCGTTGACATTCTGCTCTATTGCTGCCTTCAGCTCCGATTCCGAAAATAATTTATTGATGCTTAAATCCACAGTATACAAGGTGTGAAGCTGTCGACGGCCATCCTAAGCTTAACGCTCCTGCTCTCGTCAGATCGCAGACTGGTACAGATCTTAGGGCCTGGTAAATACCGGCATGGGACACTGGCTGGGAATCCCGGCTGCCGTTGACATTTTGCTCTGTTGCCGCCTTCCGTTCCGATTCCGAAAAGGATTTATTGATGCTTAAATGCACAGTATAAAGGGCAAGCAGCTGTCAACGGCCATCCTAAGCTGAACGCACCTGCTCTCGTCAGATCGTAGACTGATACCCAGCTTAGGGCCCGGTAAGTACCAGCATGGGAGACTGGCTTGGAATCCCAAGTGTCATTGACATTTTGCTCTGTTGCTACCTTCCGCTCCGATTCCGAAAAGGATTTATTAATGCTTAAATCCACAGTATACAGGGTGTGAAGAGGTCTACGGCCATCCAAAGCTGAATGCGCCTGTTCTCTTCAGATCGCACACTGCTACCCAGCTTCGGGCCTGGTAAGTACCAGCAAGAGAGACTGGCTGGGAATCCCGGGTGCAGTTGACATTTTGCTCTGTTTCTGTTCAGTTTCCGAAAATTATTTATTGATGCTTAAATCCACAGTATACAAAGTGTGAAGCTGTCAACGGCCATCCTAAGCTGAACGCGCTTGCTCACGTCAGATCGCAGACTGCTACCCAGCTTAGGGCCTGGTAAGTACCAGCATGGGAGACTGTCTGGGAATCCCGGTTGCCGTTGACATCTTGCTCTATTGCTGACTTCCGCTCCGATTCCGAAAATAATTTATTGATGCTTAAATCCACAGTATACAAGGTGTGAAGCTTTCGACGGCCATCCTAAGCTTAACGCGCCTGCTCTCGTCAGATCGCAGACTGGTACAGATCTTAGGGCCCGGTAAGTACCGGCATGGGACACTGGCTGGGAATGCCGGTTGCCGTTGACATTTTGCTCTGTTGCCGCCTTCCGTTCCGATTCCGAAAAGGATTTATTGATGCTTAAATGCACAGTATACAAAGTGTGAAGCTGTCAACGGCCATCCTAAGCTGAACGCGCCAGCTCTGGTCAGATCGCAGACTGCTACCCAGCTTAGGGCCCGGTAAGTACCAGCATGGGAGACTGGCTGGGAATCCCAGGTGTCGTTAACATTTTGCTCTGTTGACGACTTCCGCTCCGATTCCGAAAAGAATTTATTGATGCTTAAATCCACAGTATACAAGGTGTGAAGCTGTCGACGGCCATCCTAAGCTTAACGCGCCTGCTCTTGTCAGATCGCAGACTGGTACAGATCTTAGTGCCCGGTAAGTACCGGCATGGGAGACTGGCTGGGAATCCCGGCTGCCGTTGACATTTTGCTCTGTTGCCGCCTTCCGTTCCGATTCCGAAAAGGATTTATTGATGCTTAAATGCACAGTATAACAAGCAAAAAGCTGTCAACGGCCATCCTAAGCTGAACGCGCCTGCTCTCGTCAGATCGCAGACTGCTACCCAGCTTCGGGCCTGGTAAGTACCAGCATGGGAGACTGGCTGGGAATCCCGGGTGCAGTTTACATTTTGCTCTGTTTCTGCTCCGATTCCGAAAATAATTTATTGATGCTTAAATCCACAGTATACAAAGTGTGAAGCTGTCAACGGCCATCCTAAGCTGAACGCGCCTGCTCTCGTCAGATCGCAGACTGTTACCCAGCTTAGGGCCTGGTAAGTACCAGCATGGGAGACTGGCTGGGAATCCCGTGTGCAGTTGACATTTTAATCTGTTGCCGCCTTCCGCTCCGATTCGGAAAAGGATTTATTGATGCTTAAATCCACAATATACAGGGTGTGAAGCTGTCAACGGCCATCCTAAGCCTGAACGTGCTTGTTCTCCTCAGATCGCAGACTGCTGCCCGGCAGTTACCGGCATGGGAGACTGGCTGGCAAACCAAGGTGCCATTGACATTTTGCTCTGTTGCCGCCTTCCTCTCCGATTAATAAAAATATTTATTGATGCTTAAATCCACAATATACAAGGCGTGAAAATGTCAACGGCCATCCTAAGCTGAACGCGCCTGCTCTCATCAGATCGCAGACTGCTACCCAGCTTAGGGCCCAGTAAGTACCGGCATGGGAGACTGGCTGGGAATCCCGGGTGCAGTTGACATTTTGCTCTGTTGCCGCCTTCCGTTCCGATTCCGAAAAGGATTTATTGATGCTTAAATGCACAGTATAAAAAGCATGAAGCTGTTAATGGCCATCCTAAGCTGAAAGGGCCTGCTTTCGTCAGAGTGCAGACTGCTACCCAGCTTAGGGCCCGGTAAGTACTGGCATGGGAGACTGGCTGGGAATCCCGGTTGCCGTTGACATTTTGCTCTATTGCTCTAATTCCGAAAAGAATTATTGATGCTTAAATCCACAGTATACAAGGTGTGAAGCTGTCGACGGCCATCCTAAGCTTAACGCGCCTGCTCTCGTCAGATCGCAGACTGGTACAGATCTTAGGGCCCGGTAAGTACCGGCATGGGACACTGGCTGGGAATCCCGGCTGCCGTTGACATTTTGCTCTGTTGCCGCCTTCTGCTCCGAGTCCGAAAAGGATTTATTTATGCTTAAATCCACAGTATCCACAGTATACAGAGTGTGAAGTGGTCTACGGCCATCCTAAGCTGAATGCGCCTGTTCTCGTCAGATCGCAGACTGCTACCCAGCTTCGGGCCTGGTAAATACCAGCATGGGAGACTGGCTGGGAATCCCGGGTGCAGTTGACATTTTACTCTGTTTCTGCTCCGATTCCGAAAATTATTTATTGATGCTTAAATCCACAGTATACAAAGTGTGAAGCTGTCAACGGCCATCCTAAGCTGAACGCGCCTGCTCTCGTCAGATCGCAGACTGCTACCCAGCTTAGGGCCTGGAAAGTACCAGCATGGGAGAATGGCTGGGAATCCCGGGTGCAGTTGACATTTTAATCTGTTGCCGACTTCTGCTCCGATTCGGAAAAGGATTTATTGATGCTTAAATGCACAGTATAAAGTGCATGAAGCTGTCATCGGCCATCCTAAGCTGAACGCGCCTGCTCTCGTCAGATCGCAAACTGCTACCCAGCTTAGGGCCCGGTAAGTACCAGCATGGGAGACTGGCTGGGAATCTCAGGTGTTGTTGACATTTTGCTCTGTAGCTCTGTAGACATTTTGCTCCGATTTCGAAAAGGATTTATTGATGCTTAAATCCACAGTATACAGGGTGTGAAGCCGTCTACGGCTATCCTAAGCTAAATGCGCCTGTTCTTGTCAGATCGCAGACTGCTGCCCGGCAAGTACAGGCATGGGAGACTGGCTGGCAATCCAAGGTGCTATTGACATTTTGCTCTGTTGCCGCCTTCCTCTCCGATTAAAAAAAATATTTATTGATGCTTAAATCCACAGTATACAAGGCGTGAAGATGTCAACGGCCATCCTAAGCTGAACGCGCCTGCTCTCGTCAAATCGCAGACTGCTACGCAGCTTAGGGCCCAGTAAGTACCGGCATGGGAGACTGGCTGGGAATCCCGGGTGCATTTGACCTTTTGCTCTGTTGCCGCCTTCCGTTCCGATTCCGAAAAGGATTTATTGATGCTTAAATGCACAGTAAAAAAAGCATGAAGCTGTCAATGGCCATCCTAAACTGAACGCGCCTGCTCTCGTCAGATCGCAGACTGCTACCTAGCTTACGGCCCGGTATGTAACAGCATGGGAGACTGGCTGGGAATCTCAGGGGTTGTTGAAATTTAGCTCTGTAGCTCTGTAGACATTTTGCTCCAATTTCGAAAAGGATGCTTTATTGATGCTTAAATCCACAGTATACAGGGTGTGAAGCCATCTACGGCTATCCTAAGCTGAATGCGCCTGTTCTTGTCAGATCGCAGACTGCTGCCCGGCAAGTACGGGCATGGGAGACTGGCTGGCAATCCAAGGTGCTATTGATATTTTGCTCTGTTGCCGCCTTCCTCTCCGATTAAAAAAAATATTTATTGATGCTTAAATCCACAGTATACAAGGCGTGAAGATGTCAACGGCCATCCTAAGCTGAACGCGCCTGCTCTCGTCAAATCGCAGACTGCTACGCAGCTTAGGGCCCAGTAAGTACCGGCATGGGAGACTGGCTGGGAATCCCGGGTGCAGTTGACATTTTGCTCTGTTGCCGCCTTTCGTTCCGAATCCGAAAAGGATTTATTGATGCTTAAATGCACAGTATAAAAAGCATGAAGCTGTCAATGGCCATCCTAAGCTGAACGCGCCTGCTCTCGTCAGATCGCAGACTGGTACAGATCTTGGGGCCCGGTAAGTACCGGCATGGGACACTGGCTGGGAATCCTGGCTGCCGTTGACATTTTGCTCTGTTGCCGCCTTCCGTTCCGGTTCCGATTCCGAAAAGGATTAATTGATGCTTAAATGCACAGTATAAAGGGCGAGAAGCTGTCAACGGCCATCCTAAGCTGAATGCGCCTGCTCTCGTCAGATCGCAGACTGCTACCCAGCTTAGGGCCCGGTAAGTACCAGCATGGGAGACTGGCTGGGAATCTCAGGTGTTGTTGACGTGTAGCTCTGTAGACATTTTCCTCTGTTGCCGCCTTTCGTTCCGATTCCAAAAAGGATTTATTGATGCTTAAATGCACAGTATAAAGGGCGAGAAGCTGTCAATGGCCATCCTAAGGTGAACGCGCCTGCTCTCGCCAGATCGCAGACTGCTACCCAGCTTAGGGCCCGGTAAGTACCAGCATGAGAGACTAACTGGGAATCCCAGGTTTCGTGGACGTTTTGCTTTGTTGCCGCCTTCCGCTCCGAATCCGAAAAGGATTTATTGATGCTTAAATCCACAGTATATAGGGTGTGAAAATGTCTACGGCCATCCTGAGCTGAATGTGCCTGTTCTTGTCAGATCGCAGACTGCTACCCAGCTTCAGGCCTGGTAAGTACCAGCATGGGAGACTGGCTGGGAATCCCGAGAACAGTTGACATTTTGCTCTGTTTCTGCTCCGATTCCGAAAATTATTTGTTGATGCTTAAATCCACAGTATACAAAGTGTGAAGCTGTCAACGGCCATCCTAAGCTGAACGCGCCTGCTCTCGTCAGATCGCAGACTGCTACCCAGCTTAGGGCCTGGTAAGTACCAGCATGGGAGACTTGCCGTGAATCCCGGGTGCAGTTGACATTTTAATCTGTTGCCGCCTTCCGCTCCGATTCGGAAAAGGATTTATTGATGCTTAAATCAACAATATACAGGGTATGAAGCTGTCAACGGCCATCCTAAGCTGAACGCGCCTGCTCTCGTCAGATCGCAGACTGCTACCCAGCTTAGGGCCTGGTAAGTACCAGCATGGGAGACTGGCTGGGAATCCCAGGTGTTGTTGACATTTTGCTCTGTAGCCGCCTTCCGCTCCGATTCCGAAAAGGATTTATTGATGCTTAAATCCACAGTATACAGGGTGTGAAGCCGTCTATGGCTATCCTAAGCTGAATGTGCCTGTTCTTGTCAGATCGCAGACTGCTGCCCGGCTATTGACATTTTGCTCTGTTGCCGCCTTCCTCTCTGATTCCGAAAAGGATTTATTGATGCTTAAATGCACAGTATAAAAAGCATGAAGCTGTCAATGGCAATCCTAAGCTGAACGCGCCTGCTCTCATCAGATCACAGACTGCTACCCAGCTTAGGGCCCGGTAAGTACTGGCGTGGGAGACTGCCTGGGAATCCCGGGTGCCGTTGACATTTTGCTCTATTGCTGCCTTCCGCTCCGATTCCGAAAATAATTTATTGATGCTTAAATCCACAGTATACAAGGTGTGAAGCTGTCGACGGCCATCCTAAGCTTAACGCGCCTGCTCTCGTCAGCTCGCAGACTGGTACAGATCTTAGGGCCCGGTAAGTACCGGCATGGGAGACTGGCTGGGAATCCCGGCTGCCGTTGACATTTTGCTATTTTGCCGCCTTCCGTTCCGATTCCGAAAAGGATTTATTGATGCTTAAATGCACAGTATAAAGGGCGAAAAGCTATCAACGGCCATCCTAAGCTGAACGCGCCTGCTCTCGTCAGATCGCAGACTGCTACCCAGTTTACGGCCCGGTAAGTACCAGCATGGGAGACTGGCTGGGAATCCCAGGTGTCGTTGACATTTTGCTCTGTTGCCGCCTTACGCTCCGATTCCGAAAAGGATTTATTGATGCTTAAATCCACAGTATATAGGGTGTGAAGATGTCTACGGCCATCCTGAGCTGAATGCGCCTGTTCTTGTCAGATCGCATACTGCTACCCAGCTTCGGGCCCAGTAGGTACCAGCATGGGAAACTGGCTGGGAATCCCAAGTGCAGTTGACATTTTGCTCTGTTTCTGCTCCGATTTCGAAAATTATTTATTGATGCTTAAATCCACAGTATACAAAGTGTGAAGCTGTCAACGGCCATCCTAAGCTTAACACCCCTGCTCTCGTCAGATCGCAGACTGCTACCCAGCTTAGGGCCTGGTAAGTACCAGCATCGGAGACAGGCTGGGAATCCCGGGTGCAGTTGACATTTTAATCTGTTGGCGCCTTCCGCTCCGATTCGGAAAAGGATTTATTGATGCTTAAATCCACAATATACAGCGTGTGAAGCTGTCTATGGCCATCCGAAGCCTGAACGTGCCTGCTCTCCTCAGATCGCAGACTGCTGCCTGGCAGATACAGGCATGGGAGACTGGCTGGCAATCCAAGGTGCAATTGACATTTTGCTCTGTTGCCGCCTTCCTCGCCGATTAATAAAAATATTTATTGATGCTTAAATCCACAATATACAAGGCGTGAAGATGTCAATGGCCATCCTAAGCTGAACGCGCCTGCTCTCGTCAGATCGCAGACTGCTACCAAGCTTAGGGCCCAGTAAGTACCGGCATGGGAGACTGGCTGGGAATCCCGGGTGCAGTTGACATTTTGCTCTGTTGCCGCCTTCCGCTCCGATTCGGAAAATGATTTATTGATGCTTAAATGCACAGTATAAAGGGTGTGAAGCTGTCAACTGCCATCCTAAGCTGAACGCGCCTGCTCTCGTCAGATCGCAGACTGCTACCCAGCTTAGGGCCTGGTAAGTACCAGCATGGGAGACTGGCCGTGAATCCCAGGTGCAATTGACATTTTAATCTGTTGCCGCCTTCCGCTCCGATTCGGAAAAGGATTTATTGATGCTTAAATCCACGATATACAGCGTGTGAAGCTGTCAACGGCCATCCTAAGCCTGAACTTGCCTGCTCTCCTCAGATCGCAGACTGCTGCCCGGCAGATACCGGCATGGGAGACTGGCTGGCAATCCAAGGTGCCATTGACATTTTGCTCTGTTGCCGCCTTCTTCTCTGATTAATAAAAATATTTATTGATGCTTAAATCCACAATATACAAGGCATAAAGATGTCAACAGCCATCCTAAGCTGAACGCGCCTGCTCTCGTCAGATCGCAGACTGCTACCCAGCTTAGGGCCCAGTAAGTACCGACATGGGAGACTGGCTGGGAATCCCGGGTGCAGTTGACATTTTGCTCTGTTGCCGCCTTCCGCTCCAATTCGGAAAATGATTTCTTGATGCTTAAATGCACAGTATAAAGGGTGTGAAGCTGTCAACTGCCATCCTAAGCTGAACGCGCCTGCTCTCGTCAGATCGCAGACTGCTATCCAACTTAGGGCCTGGTAAGTACCAGCATGGCAGATTGGCTGGGAATCCCAGGTGTTGTTGACATTTTGCTCTGTAGCCGCCTTCCGCTCCGATTCCGAAAAGGATTTATTGATGCTTAAATCCACAGTATACAGGGTGTGAAGCCGTCTATGGCTATCCTAAGCTGAATGTGCCTGTTCTTGTCAGATCGCAGACTGCTGCCCGGCTATTGACATTTTGCTCTGTTGCCGCCTTCCTCTCTGATTCCGAAAAGGATTTATTGATGCTTAAATGCACAGTATAAAAAGCATGAAGCTGTCAATGGCCATCCTAAGCTGAACGCGCCTGCTCTCGTCAGATCACAGACTGCTACCCAGCTTAGGGCCCAGTAAGTACTGGCGTGGGAGACTGCCTGGGAATCCCGAGTGCCGTTGACATTTTGCTCTATTGCTGCCTTCCGCTCCGATTCCGAAAATAATTTATTGATGCTTAAATCCACAGTATACAAGGTGTGAAGCTGTCGACGGCCATCCTAAGCTTAACGCGCCTGCTCTCGTCAGATCGCAGACTGGTACAGATCTTAGGGCCCGGTAAGTACCGGCATGGGAGACTGGCTGGGAGTCCCGGCTGCCGTTGACATTTTGCTATTTTCCGCCTTCCGTTCAGATTTCGAAAAGGATTTATTGATGCTTAAATGCACAGTATAAAGGGCGAAAAGCTGTCAACGGCCATCCTAAGCTGAACGCGCCTGCTCTTGTCAGATCGCAGACTGCTACCCAGTTTACGGCCCGGTAAGTACCAGCATGGGAGACTGGCTGGGAATCCCAGGTGTCGTTGACATTTTGCTCTGTTGCCGCCTTACGCTCCGATTCCGAAAAGGATTTATTGATGCTTAAATCCACAGTATATAGGGTGTGAAGATGTCTACGGCCATCCTGAGCTGAATGCGCCTGTTCTTGTCAGATCGCAGACTGCTACCCAGCTTCGGGCCCAGTAGGTACCAGCATGGGAAACTGGCTGGGAATCCCAAGTGCAGTTGACATTTTGCTCTGTTTCTGCTCCGATTCCGAAAATTATTTATTGATGCTTAAGTCCACAGTATACAAAGTGTGAAGCTGTCAACGGCCATCCTAAGCTGAACGCGCCTGCTCTCGTCAGATCGCAGACTGCTACCCAGCTTAGGGCCTGGTAAGTACCAGCATGGGAGACTGGCTGGGAATCCCGGGTGCAGTTGACATTTTAATCTGTTTCTGCTCCGATTCCGAAAATTATTTATTGATGCTCAAATCCACAGTATACAAAGCGTGAAACTGTCAACGGCCATCCTAAGCTGAACGCGCCTGCTCTCGTCAGATCGCAGACTGCTGCCCGGCAGATACAGGCATGGGAGACTGGCTGGCAATCCAAGGTGCCATTGACAGTTTGCTCTGTTGCCGCCTTCTTCTCCGAATAATAAAAATATTTATTGATGCTTAAATCCACAATATACAAGGCGTGAAGATGTCAACGGCCATCCTAAGCTGAACGCGCCTGCTCTCGTCAGATTGCAGACTGCTACCCAACTTAGGGCCCGGTAAGTACTGGCATGGGAGACTGGCTGGGAATCCCGGGTGCGTTGACATTTTGGTCTATTGCTGCCTTCCGCTCCGATTCCGAAAATAATTTATTGATGCTTAAATCCACAGTATACAAGGTGTGAAGCTGTCGACGGCCATCCCAAGCTTAACGCGCCTGCTCTCGTCAGATCGCAGACTGGTACAGATCTTAGGGCCTGGTAAGTACCGGCATGGGACACTGGCTGGGAATCCCGGCTGCCGTTGACATTTTGCTCTGTTGCCGCTTCCGTTCCGATTCCGAAAAGGATTTATTGATGCTTAAATGCACAGTATAAAGAGCGAGAAGCTGTCAACGGCCGTCCTAAGCTGAACGCGCCTGCTCTCGTCTGATCGCAGACTGCTACTCAGCTTGGGGCCCGGTAAGTACTAGCATGGGAGACTGGCTGGGAATCCCAGGTGTTGTTAACATTTTGCTCTGTTGCCGCCTTCCGCTCCGATTCCAAAAAGGATTTATTAATGCTTAAATCCACAGTATACAGGGTGTGAAGTTGTCTACGGCCATCCGAAGCTGAATGCGCCTGTTCTCGTCAGATCGCAGACTGCTACCCAGCTTCGGGCCTGGTAAGTACCAGCATGGGAGACTGGCTGGGAATCCCGGGTGCAGTTGACAATTTAATCTGTTGCCGCCTTCTGCTCCGATTCGGAAAAGGATTTATTGATGCTTAAATCCACAATCCACAATATACAGGGTGTGAAGCTGTCAACGGCCATCCTAAGCCTGAACGTGCCTGCTCTCCTCAGATCGCAGACTGCTGCCTGGCAGTTACCGGCATGGGAGACTGGCTGGCAATCCAAGGTGCCATTGACATTTTGCTCCGTTGCCGCCTTCCTCTCCGATTAATAAAAATATTTATTGATGCTTAAATCCACAATATACAAGGCGGGAAGATGTCAACGGCTGTCCTAAGCTGAACGCGCCTGCTCTAGTCAGATCGCAGACTGCTACCCAGCTTAGGGCCCAGTAAGTACCAGCATGGGAGACTGGCTGGGAATCCCAGTTGCAGTTGACATTTTGCTCTGTTTCTGCTCCGATTCCGAAAATTATTTATTGATGCTTAAATCCACAGTATACAAAGCGTGAAACTGTCAACGGCCATCCTAAGCTGAACGCGCCTGCTCTCGTCAGATCGCAGACTGCTACCCAGCTTAGGGCCTGGTAAGTACCAGCATGGGAGACTGGCTGGGAATCCCGGGTGCAGTTGACATTTTAATCTGTTGCCGCCTTCCGCTCCGATTCGGAAAAGGATTTATTAATGCTTAAATCCACAATATACAGGGTGTGAAGCTGTCAACGGCCATCCTAAGCCTGAACGTGCCTGCTCTCCTCAGATCGCAGACTGCTGCCCGGCAGTTACCGGCATGGGAGACTGGCTGGCAATCCAAGGTGCCATTGACATTTTGCTCTGTTGCCGCCTTCCTCTCCGATTAATAAAAATATTTATTGATGCTTAAATCCACAATATACAAGGCATAAAGATGTCAATGGCCATCCTAAGCTGAACGCGCCTGCTCTCGTCAGATCGCAGACTGCTACCCAGCTTAGGGCCCAGTAAGTACCAGCATGGGAGACTGGCTGGGAATCCCGGGTGCAGTTGACATTTTGCTCTGTTGCCGCCTTCCGTTCCAATTCCGAAAAGGATTTATTGATGCTTAAATGCACAGTATACAAAGTGTGAAGCTGTCAACGGCCATCCTAAGCTGAACGCGCCTGCTCTCGTCAGATCGCAGACTGCTACCCAGCTTAGGGCCTGGTAAGTACCAGCATGGGAGACTGGCTGGGAATCCCGGGTGCAGTTGACATTTTAATCTGTTGCCGCCTTCCGCTCCGATTCGGAAAAGGATTTATTGATGCTTAAATGCACAGTATACAAAGTGTGAAGCTGTCAACGGCCATCCTAAGCTGAACGCGCCTGCTCTCGTCAGATCGCAGACTGCTACCCAGCTTAGGGCCCGGTAAGTACCAGCATAGGAGACTGGCTGGGAATCTCAGGTGTTGTTGACATTTTGCTCTGTAGCTCTGTAGACATTTTGCTTCGAATCCGAAAAGGATTTATTGATGCTTAAATCCACAGTATACAGGGTGTGAAGCCGTCTACGGCTATCCTAAGCTGAATGCGCCTGTTTTTGTCAGATCGCAGACTGCTGCCCGGCAAGTACGGGCATGGGAGACTGGCTGGCAATCCAAGGTGCTATTCACATTTTGCTCTGTTGCCGCCTTCCTCTCCGATTAAAAAAAATATTTATTGATGCTTAAATCTACAGTATACAAGGCGTGAAGATGTCAACGGCCATCCTAAGCTGAACGCGCCTGCTCTCGTCAGATCGCAGACTGCTACGCCGCTTAGGGCCCAGTAAGTACCGGCATGGGAGACTGGCTGGGAATCCCGGGTGCAGTTGACATTTTGCTCTGTTGCCGCCTTCCGTTCCGATTCCGAAAAGGATTTATTGATGCTTAAATGCACAGTATAAAAAGCATGCATTTGTCAATGGCCATCCTAAGCTGAACGCGCCTCCTCTCGTCAGATCGCAGACTGCTACCCAGCTTAGTGCCCGGTAAGTATTGGCATGGGAGACTGGCTGGGAATCACGACTACCGTTGACATTTTGCTCTGTTGCCTCCTTCCGTTCCGATTCCGAAAAGGATTTATTGATGCTTAAATGCACAGTATAAAGGGCGAGAAGCTGTAAACGGCCATCCTAAGCTGAACGCGCCTGCTCTCGTCAGATCGCAGACTGCTACCCAGCTTAGGGCCCGGTAAGTACCAGCATGGGAGACTGGCTGGGAATCCCAGGTGTCGTTGACATTTTGCTCTGTTGCCGCCTTCCGCTCCGATTCCGAAAAGGATTTATTGATGCTTAAATCCACAGTATACAGTATACAGGATGTGAAGATGTCTACGGCCATCCTAAGCTGAATGCGCTTGTTCTCGTCAGATCGCAGGCTGCTACCCAGCTTCGGGCCTGGTAAGTACCAGCATGGGAGACTGGCTGGGAAACCCGGTTGCCGTTGACATTTTGCTCTATTGCTGCCTTCCGCTCCGATTCCGAAAATAATTTATTGATGCTTAAATCCACAGTATACAAGGTGTGAAGCTGTCGACGGCCATCCTAAGCTTAACGCGCCTGCTCTCGTCAGATCGCAGACTTTTACCCAGCTTAGGGCCTGGTAAGTACCAGCATGGGAGACTGGCTGGGAATCTCAGGTGTTGTTGACATTTTGCTCTGTAGCTCTGTAGACATTTTGCTCCGATTCCGAAAAGGATTTATTGATGCTTAAACCCACAATATACAGGGTGTGAAGCCGTCTACGGCTATCCTAAGCTGAATGCGCCTGTTCTTGTCAGATCGCAGACTGCTGCCCGGCAAGTACGGGCATGGGAGACTGGCTGGCAATCCAAGGTGCTATTGTCATTTTGCTCTGTTGCCGCCTTCCTCTCCGATTTAAAAAAAATATTTATTGATGCTTAAATCCACAGTATACAAGGTGTGAAGCTGTCGACGGCCATCCTAAGCTTAACGCGCCTGCTCTCGTCAGATCGCAGACTGGTACAGATCTTAGGGCCCGGTAAGTACCGGCATGGGACACTGGCTGGGAATCCCGGCTGCCGTTGACATTTTGCTCTGTTGCCGCCTTCCGCTCCGATTCGGAAAAGGATTTATTGATGCTTAAATGCACAGTATAAAGGGTGTGAAGCTGTCAACGGCCATTCTAAGCTGAATGCGCCTGCTCTCGTCAGATCGCAGACTGCTACCCAGCTTAGGGCCTGGTAAATACCAGCATGGGAGACTGGCTGGGAATCTCAGGTGTTGTTGACATTTTGCTCTGTAGCTCTGTAGACATTTTGCTCCGATTTCGAAAAGGATTTATTGATGCTTAAATCCACAGTATACAGGGTGTGAAGCCGTCTAAGGCTATTCTAAGCTGAATGCGCCTGTTCTTGTCAGATCGCAGACTGCTGCCCGGCAAGTACGGGCATGGGAGACTGGCTGGCAATCCAAGGTGCTATTGACATTTTGCTCTATTGCCGCCTTCCTCTCCGATTAAAAAAAATATTTATTGATGCTTAAATCCACAGTATCCAAGTCTTGAAGATGTCAACGGCCATCCTAAGCTGAACGCGCCTGCTCTCGTCAGATTGCAGACTGCTACGCAGCTTAGGGTTTAGTAAGTACCGGCATGGGAGACTGGCTGGGAATCCCGGGTGCAGTTGACATTTTGCTCTGTTGCCGCTTTCTGTTCCGATTCCGAAAAGGATTTATTGATGCTTAAATGCACAGTATAAAAAACACGAAGCTGTCAAAGGCCATCCTAAGCTGAACGCGCCTGCTCTTGTCAGATCGCAGACTGCTACCCAGCTTAGGGCCCGGTAAGTACTGGCATGGGAGACTGGCTGGGAATCACGGTTGCCATTGACATCTTGCTCTATTGCTGCCTTCCGCTCCGATTCCGAAAAGAATTTATTGATGCTTAAATCCACAGTATACAAGGTGTGAAGCTGTCGACGGCCATCCTAAGCTTAACGCGCCTGCTCTCGTCAGATCGCAGACTGGTACAGATCTTAGGGCCCGGTAAGTACCGGCATGGGACACTGGCTGGGAATCTAGGCTGCCGTTGACATTTTGCTCTGTTGCCGCCTTCCGTTCCGATTCCGAAAATAATTTATTGATGCTTAAATCCACAGTATACAAGGTGTGAAGCTGTCGACGGCCATCCTAAGTTTAACGCGCCTGCTCTCGTCAGATCCCAAACTGGTACAGATCTTAGGGACCGGTAAGTACCGGCATGGGACACTGGCTGGGAATCCCGGCTGCCGTTGACATTTTGCTCTGTTGCCGCGTTCCGTTCCGATTCCGAAAAGGATTTATTGATGCTTAAATCCACAGTATACAAAGTGTGAAGCTGTCAACGGCCATCCTAAGCTGAACGCGCCTGCTCTCGTCAGATCGCAGACTGATACCCAGCTTAGGGCCTGGTAAGTACCAGCATGGGAGACTGGCTGGGAATCCCGGGTGCCGTTGACAATTTAATCTGTTGCCGCCTTCCGCTCCGATTCGGAAAAGGATTTATTGATGCTTAAATGCTTAGTATAAAGGGCGTGAAGCCGTCAACGGCCATCCTAAGCTAAACGCGCCAGCTCTGGTCAGATCGCAGACTGCTACCCAGCTTAGGGCCCGGTAAGTACCAGCATGGGAGACTGGCTGGGAATCCCAGTTGTTGTAGACATTTTGCTCTGTAGCCGCCTTCCGCTCCGATTCCGAAAAGGATTTATTGATGCTTAAATCCACAGTATACAGGGTGTGAAGCATTCTACGGCTATCCTAAGATGAATGCGCCTGTTCTTGTCAGATCGCAGACTGCTGCCCGGCAAGTACGGGCATGGGAGACTGGCTGGCAATCCAAGGTGCTATTGAAATTTTGCTCTGTTGCCGCCTTCCTCTCCGATTAAAAAAAATATTTATTGATGCTTAAATCCACAGTATACAAGGCGTGAAGATGTCAACGGCCATCCTAAGCTGAACACGCCTGTTCTCGTCAGATCGCAGACTGCTACGCATCTTAGGGCCCAGTAAGTACCGGCATGGGAGACTGGCTGGGAATCCCGGGTGCAGTTGACAATTTGCTCTGTTGCCGCCTTCCGTTCCGATTCCAAAAAGGATTTATTGATGCTTAAATGCACAGTATAAAGGTCGAGAAGCTGTCAACGGCCATCCTAAGCTGAACGCGCCTGCTCTCGTCAGATTGCAGACTGCTACCCAGCTTAGGGCCCGGTAAGTACCAGCATGGGAGACTGGCTGGGAATCCCAGGTGTCGTTGACATTTTGCTCTGTTGCCGCCTTCTGCTCCGATTCCGAAAAGGATTTATTTATGCTTAAATCCACAGTATACAGAGTGTGAAGCGGTCTACGGCCATCCTAAGCTGAATGCGCCTGTTCTCGTCAGATCGCAGACTGCTACCCAGCTTCGGGCCTGGTAAATACCAGCATGGGAGACTGGCTGGGAATCCCGAGTGCAGTTGACATTTTACTCTGTTTCTGCTCCGATTCCGAAAATTATTTATTGATGCTTAAATCCACAGTATACAAAGTGTGAAGCTGTCAACGGCCATCCTAAGCTGAACGCGCCTGCTCTCGTCAGATCGCAGACTGCTACCCAGCTTAGGGCCTGGTAAGTACCAGCATGGGAGATTGGCTTGGAATCCCGGGTGCAGTTGACATTTTAATCTGTTGCCGACTTCTGCTCCGATTCGGAAAAGGATTTATTGATGCTTAAATGCACAGTATAAAGTGCGTGAAGCTGTCATCGGCCATCCTAAGCTGAACGCGCCTGCTCTCGTCAGATCGCAAACTGCTACCCAGCTTAGGGCCCGGTAAGTACCAGCATGGGAGACTGGCTGGGAATCTCAGGTGTTGTTGACATTTTGCTCTGTAGCTCTGTAGACATTTTGCTCCGATTTCGAAAAGGATTTATTGATGCTTAAATCCACAGTATACAGGGTGTGAAGCCGTCTATGGCTATCCTAAGCTAAATGCTCCTGTTCTTGTCAGATCGCAGACTGCTGCCCGGCAAGTACAGGCATGGGAGACTGGCTGGCAATCCAAGGTGCTATTGACATTTTGCTCTGTTGCCGCCTTCCTCTCCGATTAAAAAAAATATTTATTGATGCTTAAATCCACAGTATACAAGGCGTGAAGAAGTCAACGGCCATCCTAAGCTGAACGCGCCTGCTCTCGTCAGATCGCAGACTGCTACCCAGCTTAGGGCCCGGTAAGTACCAGCATGGGAGACTGGCTAGGAATCCCAGGTGTTGTTGACATTTTGCTCTGTAGCCACCTTCCGCTCCGATTCCGAAAAGGATTTATTGATGCTTAAATCCACAGTATACAGTGTGTGAAGCCGTCTACGGCTATCCTAAGCTGAATGTGCATGTTCTTGTCAGATCGCAGACTGCTGACGGCAAGTACGGGCATGGGAGACTGGCTGGCAATCCAAGGTGCTATTGACATTTTGCTCTGTTGCCGCCTTCCTCTCCGATTAAAAAAAATATTTATTGATGCTTAATTCCACAATATACAAGGCGTAAAGATGTCAACGGCCATCCTAAGCTGAACACGCCTGCTCTCGTCAGATCGCAGACTGCTACCCAACTTAGGGCCCGGTAAGTACTGGCATGGGAGACTGGCTGGGAATCCCGGGTGCCGTTGCCATTTTGCTCTATTGCTGCCTTCCGCTCCGATTCCGAAAATAATTTATTGATGCTTAAATCGACAGTATACAAGGTGTGAAGCTGTCGACGGCCATCCTAAGCTTAACGCGCCTGCTCTCGTCAGATCGCAGACTGCTACGCAGCTTAGGGCCCAGTATGTACCGGCATGGGAGACTGGCTGGGAATCCCGGATGCAGTTGACATTTTGCTCTGTTGCCGCCTTCCGTTCCGATTCCGAAAAGGATTTATTGATGCTTAAATGCACAGTATAAAAAGCATGAAGCTGTCAATGGCCGTCCTAAGCTGAACTTGCCTGCTCTCGTCAGATCGCAGACTGCTACCCAGCTTAGGGCCAGGTACGTACTGGCATGGGAGACTGGCTGGGAATCCCGGTTGCCGTTGACATTTTGCTCTATTGCTGCCTTCCGCTCCGATTCCGAAAAGAATTTATTGATGCTTAAATCCACAGTATACAAGGTGTGAAGCTGTCGACGGCCATCCTAAGCTTAACGAGCCTGCTCTCGTCAGATCGCAGACTGGTACAGATCTTAGGGCCCGGTAAGTACCGGCATGGGACACTGGCTGGGAATCCCGGATGCAGTTGACATTTTGCTCTGTTGCCGCCTTCCGTTCCGATCCCGAAAAGGATTTATTGATGCTTAAATGCACAGTATAAAAAGCATGAAGCTGTCAATGACCGTCCTAAGCTGAACGCTCCTGCTCTCGTCAGATCGCAGACTGCTACCCAGCTTAGGGCCAGGTACGTACTGGCATGGGAGACTGGCTGGGAATCCCGGTTGCCGTTGACATTTTGCTCTATTGCTGCCTTCCGCTCCGATTCCGAAAAGAATTTATTGATGCACAGTATACAAAGTGTGAAGCTGTCAACGGCCATCCTAAGCTGAACGCGCCTGCTCTCGTCAGATCGCAGACTGCTACCCAGCTTAGGGCCTGGTAAGTATCTGCATGGGAAACTGGCTGGGAATCCCGGGTGCAGTTGACATTTTAATCTGTTGCCGCCTTCCGCTCCGATTCGGAAAAGGATTTATTGATGCTTAAATCCACAATATACAGGGTGTGAAGCTGTCAACGGCCATCCTAAGCCTGAACGTGCCTGCTCTCCTCAGACCGCAGACTGCTGCCCGGCAGATACCGGCATGGGAGACTGGCTGGCAATCCAAGGTGCCATTGACATTTTTCTCTGTTGCCGCCTTCTTCTCCGATTAATAAAAATATTTATTGATGCTTAAATCCACAATATACAAGTCGTAAAGATGTCAACAGCCATCGTAAGCTGAACGCGCCTGCTCTCGTCAGATCGCAGACTGCTACCCAGCTTAGGGCCCAGTAAGTACCGCCATGGGAGACTGGCTGGGAATCCCGGGTGCAGTTGACATTTTGCTCTGTAGCCGCCTTCCGCTCCGATTCCGAAAAGGATTTATTGATGCTTAAATCCACAGTATACAGGGTGTGAAGCCGTCTACGGCCATCCTAAGCTGAATGCGCCTGTACTTGTCAGATCGCAGACTGCTGCCCGGCAAGTACGGGCATGGGAGACTGGCTGGCAATCCAAGGTGCTATTGACATTTTGCTCTGTTGCCGCCTTCCTCTCCGATTAAAAAAATATTTATTGATGCTTAAATCCACAGTATACAAGGCGTGAAGATGGCAACGGCCATCCTAAGCTGAACGCGCCTGCTCTCGTCAGATCGCAGACTGCTACCCAGCTTCGGGCCCGGTAAGTACTGGCATGGGAGACTGGCTGGGAATCCCGGTTGCCGTTGACATTTTGCTCTATTGCTGCCTTCCGCTCCGATTCCGAAAAGAATTTATTGATGCTTAAATCCACAGTATATAAGGTGTGAAGCTGTCGACGGCCATCCTAAGCTTAACGCGCCTGCTCTCGTCAGATCGCAGACTGGTACAGATCTTAGGGCCCGGTAAGTACCGGCATGGGACACTGGCTGGGAATCCCGGCTGCCGTTGACATTTTGCTTTGTTGCCTCCTTCCGTTCCGATTCCGAAAAGGATTTATTGATGCTTAAATGCACAGTATACAAAGTGTGAAGCTGTCAACGGCCATCCAAGCTGAACGCGCCTGCTCTCGTCAGATCGCAGACTGCTACCCAGCTTAGGGCCTGGTAAGTACCAGCATGGGAGACTTGCTGGGAATCCCGGGTGCAGTTGACATTTTAATCTGTTGCCGCCTTCCGCTCCGATTCGGAAAAGGATTTATTGATGCTTAAATGCACAGTATAAAGGGCATGAAGCTGTCAACGGCCATCCTAAGCTGAACGCGCCTGCTCTCGTCAGATCGCAGACTGCTACCCAGCTTAGGGCCCGGTAAGTACCAGCATGGGAGACTGGCTGGGAATCTCAGGTGTTGTTGACATTTTGCTCTGTAGCTCTGTAGACATTTTGCTCCGATTCCGAAAAGGATTTATTGATGCTTAAATCCACAATATACAGGGTGTGAAGCAGTCTACGGCTATCCTAAGCTGAATGCGTCTGTTCTTGTCAGATCGCAGACTGCTGCCCGGCAAGTACGGGCATGGGAGACTGGCTGGCAATCCAATGTGCTATTGACATTTTGCTCTGTTGCCGCCTTCCTCTCCAATTAAAAAAAATATTTATTGATACTTAAATCCACAGTATACAAGGCGTGAAGATGTCAACTGTCATCCTAAGCTGAACTTGCCTGCTCTCGTCAGATCGCAGACTGCTACCCAGCTTAGGGCCCGGTAAGTACCGGCATGGGAGACTGGCTGGGAATCCCAGGTGCCGTTGACATTTTGCTCTATTGCTTCCTTCCGCTCCGATTCCGAAAATAATTTATTGATGCTTAAATCCACAGTATAAAAGGTGTGAAGCTGTCGACGGCCATCCTAAGTTTAACGCGCCTGCTCTCGTCAGATCGCAGACTGGTACAGATCTTAAGGCCCGGAAAGTACCGGCATGGGACACTGGCTGGGAATCCCGGCTGCCGTTGACATTTTGCTCTGTTGCCGCCTTCCGTTCCGATTCCGAAAAGGATTTATTGATGCTTAAATGCACAGTACAAAAAGCATGAAGCTGTCAACGGCCATCCTAAGCTGAACGCGCCGGCTCTCGTCAGATCGCAGACTGCTATCCAGCTTAGGGCCCGGTAAGTAACAGCATGGGAGACTGGCTGGGTATCCCAGGTGTCGTTGACATTTTGCTCTGTTGCCGCTTTCCGCTCCGATTCCGAAAAGGATTTATTGATGCTTAAATCCACAGTATACAGGGTGTGAAGATGTCTACGGCCATCCTAAGCTGAATGCGCCTGTTCTCGGCAGATCGCAGACTGCTACCCAGCTGCGGGCCTGGTAAGTACCAGCATGGGAGACTGGCTGGGAATCCCGAGTGCAGTTGACGTTTTGCTCTGTTTCTGCTCCGATTCCGAAAATTATTTATTGATGCTTAAATCCACAATATACAAAGTGTTAAGCTGTCAACGGCCATCCTAAGCTGAATGCGCCTGCTCTCGTCAGATTGCAGACTGCTACCCAGCTTAGGGCCAGGTACGTACTGGCATGGGAGACTGGCTGGGAATCCCGGTTGCCGTTGACATTTTGCTCTATTGCTGCCTTCCGCTCCGATTCCGAAAAGAATTTATTGATGCCTAAATCCACAGTATACAAGGTGTGAAGCTGTCGACGGCCATCCTAAGCTTAACGCGCCTGCTCTCGTCAGATCGCAGACTGGTACAGATCTTAGGGCCCAGTAAGTACCGGCATGGGACACTGGCTGGGAATCCCGGCTGCCGTTGACATTTTGCTCTGTTGCCGCCTTCCGTTCCGATTCCGAAAAGGATTTATTGATGCTTAAATGCACAGTATACAAAGTGTGAAGCTGTCAACGGCCATCCTAAGCTGAACGCGCCTGCTCTCGTCAGATCGCAGACTGCTACCCAGCTTAGGGCCTGGTAAGTATCTGCATGGCAGATACCGGCATGGGAGACTGGCTGGCAATCCAAGGTGCCATTGACATTTTTCTCTGTTGCCGCCTTCTTCTCAGATTAATAAAAATATTTATTGATGCTTAAATCCACAATATACAAGGCGTAAAGATGTCAACAGCCATCGTAAGCTAAACGCGCCTGCTCTCGTCAGATCGCAGACTGCTACCCAGCTTAGGGCCCAGTAAGTACCGCCATGGGAGACTGGCTGGGAATCCCGGGTGCAGTTGACATTTTGCTCTGTAGCCGCCTTCCGCTCCGATTCCGAAAAGGATTTATTGATGCTTAAATCCACAGTATACAGGGTGTGAAGCCGTCTACGGCCATCCTAAGCTGAATGTGCCTGTACTTGTCAGATCGCAGACTGCTGCCCGGCAAGTACGGGCATGGGAGACTGGCTGGCAATCCAAGGTGCAGTTGACATTTTGCTCTGTTGCCGCCTTCCTCTCTGATTCCGAAAAGGATTTATTGATGCTTAAATCCACAGTATACAGGGTGTGAAGCCGTCTACGGCTATCCTAAGCTGAATGCGCCTGTTCTTGTCAGATCGCAGACTGCTGCCCGGCAAGTACGGGCATGGGAGACTGGCTGGCAATCCAAGGTGCTATCGACATTTTGCTCTGTTGCCGCCTTCCTCTCCGATTAAAAAAATATTTATTGATGCTTAAATCCACAGTATACAAGGCATGAAGATGTCAACGGCCATCCTAAGCTGAACACGCCTGCTCTTGTCAGATCGCAGACTGCTACCCAGCTTTGGGCCCGGTAAGTACTGGCATGGGAGACTGGCTGGGAATCCCGGTTGCCGTTGACATTTTGCTCTATTGCTGCCTTCCGCTCCGATTCCAAAAAGAATTTATTGATGCTTAAATCCACAGTATATAAGGTGTGAAGCTGTCGACGGCCATCCTAAGCTTAACGCGCCTGCTCTCGTCAGATCGCAGACTGGTACAGATCTTAGGGCCCGGTAAGTACCGGCATGGGACACTGGCTGGGAATCCCGGCTGCCGTTGACATTTTGCTTTGTTGCCTCCTTCCGTTCCGATTCCGAAAAGGATTTATTGATGCTTAAATGCACAGTATACAAAGTGTGAAGCTGTCAACGGCCATCCTAAGCTGAACGCGCCTGCTCTCGTCAGATCGCAGACTGCTACCCAGCTTAGGGCCTGGTAAATACCAGCATGGGAGACTGGCTGGGAATCCCGGGTGCAGTTGACATTTTAATCTGTTGCCGCCTTCCACTCCGATTCGGAAAAGGATTTATTGATGCTTAAATGCACAGTATAAAGGGCATGAAGCTGTCAACGGCCATCCTAAGCTGAACGCGCCTGCTCTCGTCAGATCGCAGACTGCTACCCAGCTTAGGGCCCGGTAAGTACCAGCATGGGAGACTGGCTGGGAATCTCAGGTGTTGTTGACATTTTGCTCTGTAGCTCTGTAGACATTTTGCTCCGATTCCGAAAAGGATTTATTGATGCTTAAATCCACAATATACAGGGTGTGAAGCCGTCTACGGCTATCCTAAGCTGAATGCGCCTGTTCTTGTCAGATCGCAGACTGCTGCCCGGCAAGTACGGGCATGGGAGACTGGCTGGCAATCCAAGGTGCTATTGACATTTTGCTCTGTTGCCGCCTTCCTCTCCAATTAAAAAAAATATTTATTGATACTTAAATCCACAGTATACAAGGCGTGAAGATGTCAACTGTCATCCTAAGCTGAACTTGCCTGCTCTTGTCAGATCGCAGACTGCTACCCAGCTTAGGGCCCGGTAAGTACCGGCATGGGAGACTGGCTGGGAATCCCGGGTGCAGATGACATTTTGCTCTGTTGCCGCCTTCCGTTCCGATTCCGAAAAGGATTTATTGATGCTTAAATGCACAGTATACAAAGTGTGAAGCTGTCGACGGCCATCCTAAGTTTAACGCGCCTGCTCTCGTCAGATCGCAGACTGGTACAGATCTTAAGGCCCGGAAAGTACCGGCATGGGACACTGGCTGGGAATCCTGGCTGCCGTTGACATTTTGCTCTGTTGCCGCCTTCCGTTCCGATTCCGAAAAGGATTTATTGATGCTTAAATGCACAGTATAAAAAGCATGAAGCTGTCAACGACCATCCTAAGCTGAACGCGCCTGCTCTCGTCAGATCGCAGACTGCTACCCAGCTTAGGGCCCGGTAAGTAACAGCATGGGAGACTGGCTGGGAATCCCAGGTGTCGTTGACATTTTGCTCTGTTGCCGCTTTCCGCTCCGATTCCGAAAAGAATTTATTGATGCTTAAATCCACAGTATACAGGGTGTGAAGATGTCTACGGCCATCCTAAGCTGAATGCGCCTGTTCTCGGCAGATCGCAGACTGCTACCCAGTTTCGAGCCTGGTAAGTACCAGCATGGGAGACTGGCTGGGAATCCCGAGTGCAGTTGACATTTTGCTCTGTTTCTGCTCCGATTCCGAAAATTATTTATTGATGCTTAAATCCACAGTATACAAAGTGTTAAGCTGTCAACGGCCATCCTAAGCTGAATGCGCCTGCTCTCGTCAGATTGCAGACTGCTACCCAGCTTAGGGCCTGGTAAGTACCAGCATGGGAGACTGGCTGGGAATCCCAGGTGCAGTTGACATTTTAATCTGTTGCCGCCTTCCGCTCCGATTCAGAAAAGGATTTATTGATGCTTAAATCCACAATATATAGGGTGTGAGGCTGTCAACGGCCATCCTAAGCTTAACGCGCCTGCTCTCGTCAGATCGCAGACTGCTACCCAGCTTAGGGCCTGGTAAGTACCAGCATGGGAGACTGGCTGGGAATCCCGGGTGCAGTTGACATTTTAATCTGTTGCCGCCTTCCACTCCGATTCGGAAAAGGATTTATTGATGCTTAAATGCACAGTATAAAGGGCGTGAAGCTGTCAACGGCCATCCTAAGCTGAAAGCGCCTGCTCTTGTCAGATCGCAGACTTCTACCCAGCTTAGGGCCCGGTAAATACCAGCATGGGAGACTGGCTGGGAATCCCAGGTGTTGTTGACATTTTGCTCTGTAGCCGCCTTCCGCTCCGATTCCGAAAAGGATTTATTGATGCTCAAATACACAGTTTACAGGGTGTGAAGCCATCTACGGCTATCCTAAGCTGAATGTGCCTGTTCTTGTCAGATCGCAGACTGCTGCCCGGCAAGTACTGGCATGGGAGACTGGCTGGCAATCCAAGGTGCTATTGACATTTTGCTCTATTGCTGCCTTCCGCTCCGATTCCGAAAAGAATTTATTGATGCTTAAATCCACAGTATACAAGGTGAGAAGCTGTCGACGGTCATCCTAAGCTAAACGCGCCTGCTCTCGTCAGATCGCAGACTGGTACAGATCTTAGGGCCCGGTAAGTACCGGCATGGGACACTGGCTGGGAATCCCGGCTGCCGTTGACATTTTGCTCTGTTGCCGCCTTCCGTTCCGATTCCGAAAAGGATTTATTGATGCTTAAATGCACAGTATAAAGGGCGAAAAGCAGTCAACGGCCATCCTAAGCTGAACGCGCCTGCTCTCGTCAGATTGCAGACTGCTACCTAGCTTAGGGCCCGGTAAGTACCAGCATGGGAGACTGGCTGGGAATCCCAGGTGTCGTTGACATTTTGCTCTGTTGCCGCCTTCCGCTCCGATTCCGAAAAGGATTTATTGATGCTTAAATCCACAGTATACAGGGTGTGAAGATGTCTACGGCCATCCTAAGCTGAATGCGCCTGTTCTTGTCAGATCACAGACTGCTGCCCGGCAGTTACCGGCATGGGAGACTGGCTGGCAGTCCAAGGTGCCATTGACATTTTGTTCTGTTGCCGGCTTCCGCTCCGATTCGGAAAAGGATTTATTGATGCTTAAATCCACAATATACAGGGTGTGAAGCTGTCAACGGCCATCCTAAGCCTGAACGTGCCTGCTTTCCTCAGATCGCAGACTGCTGCCCGGCAGTTACCGGCATGGGAGACTGGCTGGCAATCCAAGGTGCCATTGACATTTTGCTTTGTTGCCGCCTTCCTCTCCGATTAATAAAAATATTTATTGATGCTTAAATCCACAATATACAAGGCGTGAAGATGTCAACGGCCATCCTATGCTGAGCGCGCCTGCTCTTGTCAGATCGCAGACTGCTACCCAGCTTAGGGCCCAGTAAGTACCGGCATGTGAGACTGGCTGGGAATCCCGGGTGCAGCCGACATTTTGCTCTGTTGCCGCCTTCCGTTCCGATTCCGAAAAGGATTTATTGATGCTTAAATGCACAGTATAAAAAGCATGAAGCTGTCAATGGCCATCCTATGCTGAACGCGCCTGCTCTCATCAGATCGCAGACTTTTACCCAGCTTAGGGCCCGGTAAGTACTGGCATGGGAGACTGGCTGGGAATCCCAGTTGCCGTTGACATTTTGTTCTATTGCTGCCTTCCGCTCCGTTTCCGAAAATAATTTATTGATGCTTAAATCCACAGTATACAAGGTGTGAAGCTGTTGACGGCCATCCTAAGCTTAACGCGCCTGCTCTCGTCAGATCGCAGACTGGTACAGATCTTAGGGCCCGGTAAGTACTGGCATGGGACACTGGCTGGGAATCCCGGCTGCCGTTGACATTTTGCTCTGTTGCCGCCTTCCGTTCCGATTCCGAAAAGGATTTATTGATGCTTAAATGCACAGTATACAAAGTGTGAAGCTGTCAACGGCCATCCTAAGCTGAACGCGCCTGCTCTCGTCAGATCGCAGACTGATACCCAGCTTAGGGCCTGGTAAGTACCAGCATGGGAGACTGGCTGGGAATCCCGGGTGCAGTTGACATTTTGCTCTGTTGCCGCCTTCCTCTCCGATTAAAAAAAATATTTATTGATGCTTAAATCCACAGTATACAAGGCTTGAAGATGTCAACGGCCATCCTAAGCTGAACGCGCCTGCCCTCGTCAGATCGCAGACTGCTACCCAGCTTAGGGCCCGGTAAGTACTGGCATGGGAGACTGGCTGGGAATCCTGGGTGCCGTTGACATTTTGCTCTATTGCTGCCTTCCGCTCCGATTCAGAAAAGAATTTATTGATGCTTAAATCCACAGTATACAAGGTGTGAAGCTGTCGACGGCCATCCTAAGCTTAACGCGCCTGCTCTCGTCAGATCGCAGACTGGTACAGATCTTAGGGCCCGGTAAGTACCGGCATGGGACACTGGCTGGGAATCCCGACTGCCGTTGACATTTTGCTCTGTTGCCGCCTTCCGTTCCGATTCCGAAAAGGATTTATTGATGCTTAAATGCACAGTATAAAGGGCAAAAAGCTGTCAACGGCCATCCTAAGCTGAACGCTCCTGCGCTCGTCAGATCACAGACTGCTACCCAGCTTAGGGCCCGGTAAGTACCAGCATGGGAGATTGGCTGGGAATCCCAGGTGTCGTTGACCTTTTGCTCTGTTGCCGCCTTCCGCTCCGATTCCGAAAAGGATTTATTGATGCTTAAATGCACAGTATAAAAAGCATGAAGCTGTCAATGGCGACCCTAAGCTGAACGCGCCTGCTCTCGTCAGATCGCAGACTGCTACCCAGCTTAGGGCCCGGTAAGTACTGGCATGGGAGACTGGCTGGGAATCCCGGTTGCCATTGACAATTTGCTCTATTGCTCGAATTCCGAAAAGAATTTATTGATGCTTAAATCCACAGTATACAGGGTGTGAAGATGTCTACGGCCATCCTAACATGAATGCGCCTGTTCTCGTCAGATAGCAGACTGCTACCCAGCTTCGGGCCCGGTAAGTAACAGCATGGGAGACTGGCTGGGAATCCCGAGTGCAGTTGACATTTTGCTCTGTTTCTGCTCCGATTCCGAAAATTATTTATTGATGCTTAAATCCACAGTATACAAAGTGTGAAGCTGTCAACGGCCATCCTAAGCTGAACGCGCCTGCTCTCGTCAGATCGCAGACTGCTAACCAGCTTAGGGCCTGGTAAGTACCAGCATGGGAGACTGGCTGGGAATCCCGGGTGCAGTTGACAATGTAATCTGTTGCCGCCTTCCGCTCCGATTCGGAAAAGGATTTATTGATGCTTAAATCCACAGTATACAGGGTGTGAAGCAATCTACGGCTATCCTAAGCTGAATGTGCCTGGTCTTGTCAGATCGCAGACTGCTGCCCGGCAAGTACGGGCATGGGAGACTTGCTGGCAATCCCAGGTGCTATTGCCATTTTGCTCTGTTGCCGCCTTCCTCTCCGATTCCGAAAAGGATTTATTGATGCTTAAATGCACAGTATACAAGGCGAGAAGATGTCAACGGCCGTCCTAAGCTGAACGCGCCTGCTCTCGTCAGATCGAAGACTGCTACCCAGCTTTGGGCCTGGTAAGTACCAGCATGGGAGACTGGCTGGGAATCCCGAGTGCAGTTGACATTTTGCTCTGTTTCTGCTCCGATTCCGAAAATTATTTATTGATGCTTAAATCCACAGTATACAAAGTGTGAAGCTGTCAACGGCCATCCTAAGCTGAACGCGCCTGCTCTCGTCAGATCGCAGACTGCTAACCAGCTTAGGGCCTGGTAAGTACCAGCATGGGAGACTGGCTGGGAATCCCGGGTGCAGTTGACATTTTAATCTGTTGCCGCCTTCCGCTCCGATTCGGAAAAGGATTTATTGATGCTTAAATCCACAGTATACAGGGTGTGAAGCCATCTACGGCTATCCTAAGCTGAATGTGCCTGTTCTTGTCAGATCGCAGACTGCTGCCCGGCAAGTACGGGCATGGGAGACTGGCTGGCAATCCCAGGTGCTATTGCCATTTTGCTCTGTTGCCGCCTTCCTCTCCGATTCCGAAAAGGATTTATTGATGCTTAAATGCACAGTATACAAGGCAAGAAGATGTCAACGGCCGTCCTAAGCTGAACGCGCCTGCTCTCGTCTGAGCAAAGACTGCTACCCAGCTTTGGGCCTGGTAAGTACCAGCATGGGAGACTGGCTGGGAATCCCGGGTGCAGCTGACATGTTGCTCTGTTTCTGCTCCGATTCCGAAAATTATTTATTGATGCTTAAATCCACAGTATACAAAGTGTGAAGCTGTCAACGGCCATCCTAAGCTTAACGCGCCTGCTCTCGTCAGATCGCAGACTGGTACAGATCTTAGGGCCCGGTAAGTACCGGCATGGGAGACTGGCTGGGAATCCCGGCTGCCGTTGACATTTTGCTCTGTTGCCGCCTTCCGTTCCGATTCCGAAAAGGATTTATTGATGCTTAAAGGCACAGTATAAAGGGCAAAAAGCTGTCAACTGCCATCCTAAGCTGAACGCGCCTGCTCTTGTCAGAACACAGACTGCTACCCAGCTTAGGGCCCGGTAAGTACCAGCATGGGAGACTGGCTGGGAATCCCAGGTGTCGTTGACATTTTGCTCTGTTGCCGCCTTCCGCTCCGATTCCGAAAAGGATTTATTGATGCTTAAATCCACAGTATACAAAGTGCGAAGCTGTCAACGGCCATCCTAAGCTGAACGCGCCTGCTCTCGTCAGATCGCAGACTGCTGCCCGGCAGTTACCGGCATGGGAGACTGGCTGGCAATCCAAGGTGCCATTGACATTTTGCTCTGTTGCCGCCTTCCTCTCCGATTAATAAAAATATTTATTGATGCTTAAATCCACAATATACAAGGCATGAAGATGTCAACGGCCATCCTAAGCTGAACGCGCCTGCTCTTGTCAGATCGCAGACTGCTACCCAGCTTAGGGCCCGGTAAGTACTGGCATGGGAGACTGGCTGGGAATCCTGGGTGCCGTTGACATTTTGCTCTATTGCTGCCTTCCGCTCCGATTCAGAAAAGAATTTATTGATGCTTAAATCCACAGTATACAAGGTGTGAAGCTGTCGACGGCCATCCTAAGCTTAACGCGCCTGCTCTCGTCAGATCGCAGACTGGTACAGATCTTAGGGCCCGGTAAGTACCGGCATGGGACACTGGCTGGGAATCCCGACTGCCGTTGACATTTTGCTCTGTTGCCGCCTTCCGTTCCGATTCCGAAAAGGATTTATTGATGCTTAAATGCACAGTATAAAGGGCAAAAAGCTGTCAACGGCCATCCTAAGCTGAACGTGCCTGCGCTCGTCAGATCACAGACTGCTACCCAGCTTAGGGCCCGGTAAGTACCAGCATGGGAGACTGGCTGGGAATCCCAGGTGTCGTTGACCTTTTGCTCTGTTGCCGCCTTCCGCTCCGATTCCGAAAAGGATTTATTGATGCTTAAATGCACAGTATAAAAAGCATGAAGCTGTCAATGGCGACCCTAAGCTGAACGCGCCTGCTCTCGTCAGATTGCAGACTGCTACCCAGCTTAGGGCCCGTTAAGTACTGGCATGGGAGACTGGCTGGGAATCCCGGTTGCCATTGACAATTTGCTCTCTTGCTCGAATTCCGAAAAGAATTTATTGATGCTTAAATCCACAGTATACAGGGTGTGAAGATGTCTACGGCCATCCTAAGATGAATGCGCCTGTTCTCATCAGATAGCAGACTGCTACCCAGCTTCGGGCCCAGTAAGTACCGGCATGGGAGACTGGCTGGGAATCCCGGGTGCAGTTGACATTTTGCTCTGTTGCCGCCTTCCGTTCTGATTCCGAAAAGGATTTATTGATGCTTAAATGCACAGTATAAAAAGCATGAAGCTGTCAATGGCCACCCTAAGCTGAACGCGCCTGCTCTCGTCAGATCGCAGACTGCTACCCAGCTTAGGGCCCGGTAAGTACTGGCATGGGAGACTGGCTGGGAATCCCGGTTGCCATTGACATTTTGCTCTATTGCTCGAATTCCGAAAAGAATTTATTGATGCTTAAATCCACAGTATACAAGGTGTGAAGCTGTCGACGGCCATCCTAAGCTTAACGCGCCTGCTCTCGTCAGATCGCAGACTGGTACAGATCTTAGGGCCCGGTAAGTACCGGCATGGGACACTGGCTGGGAATGCCCGGCTGCCGTTGACATTTTGCTCTGTTGCCGCCTTCCGTTCCGATTCCGAAAAGGATTTATTGATGCTTAAATGCACAGTAGAAAGGGCGAGAAGCTGTCAACGGCCATCCTAAGCTGAACGCGCCTGCTCTCGTCAGATCGCAGACTGCTACCCAGCTTAGGGCCCGGTAAGTAACAGCATGGGAGACTGGCTGGGAATCCCAGGTGTCGTTGACATTTTGCTCTGTTGCTGCCTTCCGCTCAGATTCCGAAAAGGATTTATTGATGCTTAAATCCACAGTATACAGGGTGTGAAGATGTCTACGGCCATCCTAAGATGAATGCACCTGTTCTCGTCAGATCGCAGACTGCTACCCAGCTTCGGGCCTGGTAAGTAACAGCATGGGAGACTGGCTGGGAATCCCGAGTGCAGTTGACATTTTGCTCTGTTTCTGCTCCGATTCCGAAAATTATTTATTGATGCTTAAATCCACAGTATACAAAGTGTGAAGCTGTCAACGGCCATCCTAAGCTGAACGCGCCTGCTCTCGTCAGATCGCAGACTGCTAACCAGCTTAGGGCCTGGTAAGTACCAGCATGGGAGACTGGCTGGGAATCCCGGGAGCAGTTGACATTTTAATCTGTTGCCACCTTCCGCTCCGATTCGGAAAAGGATTTAATGATGCTTAAATCCACAGTATACAGGGTGTGAAGCCATCTACGGCTATCCTAAGCTGAATGTGCCTGTTCTTGTCAGTTCGCAGACTGCTGCCCGGCAAGTACGGGCATGGGAGACTGGCTGGCAATCCCAGGTGCTATTGCCATTTTGCTCTGTTGCCGCCTTCCTCTCCGATTCCGAAAAGGATTTATTGATGCTTAAATGCACAGTATACAAGGTGAGAAGATGTCAACGGCCGTCCTAAGCTGAACGCGCCTGCTCTCGTCAGATCGAAGACTGCTAGCCAGCTTTGGGCCTGGTAAGTACCAGCATGGTAGACTGGCTGGGAATCCCGGGTGCAGCTGACATTTTAATCTGTTGCCGCATTCCGCTCCGATTTGGAAAAGGATTTATTGATGCTTAAATCCACAATATACAGGGTGTGAAGCTGTCAACGGCAATCCTAAGCCTGAACGTGCCTGCTCTCCTCAGATCGCAGACTGCTGCCCGGTAAGTACCAGCATGGGAGACTGGCTGGGAATCCCAGGTGTTGTTGACATTTTGCTCTGTTGCCGCCTTCCGCTCCGATTCCGAAAAGGATTTATTGATGCTTAAATCCACAGTATACAGGGTGTGAAGCCGTCTACGGCTATCCTAAGCTGAATGCGCCTGTTCTTGTCAGATCGCAGACTGCTGCCCGGCATGTACGGGCATGGGAGACTGGCTGGCAATCCAAGGTGCTATTGACATTTTGCTCTGTTGCCGCCTTCCTCTCTGATTAAAAAAAATATTTATTGATGCTTAAATCCACAGTATACAAGGCGTGAAGATGTCAACGGCCATCCTAAGCTGAACGCGCCTGCTCTCGTCAGATCGCAGACTGCTACGCAGCTTAGGGCCCAGTAAGTACCGGCATGGGAGACTGGCTGGGAATCCCGGGTGCAGTTGCCATTTTGCTCTGTTGCCGCCTTCCGTTCCGATTCCGAAAAGGATTTATTGATGATTAAATGCACAGTATAAAAAGCATGAAGCTGTCAATGGCCATCCTAAGCTGAACTCGCCTGCTCTCGTCAGATCGCAGACTGCTACCCAGCTTAGGGCCCGGTAAGTACTGGCATTTGAGACTGGCTGGGAATCCAGGGTGCTGTTGACATATTGCTCTATTGCTGCCTTCCGCTCCGATTCCGAAAAGAATTTATTGATGCTTAAATCCACAGTATACAAGGTGTGAAGCTGTCGACGGCCATCCTAAGCTTAACGCGCCTGCTCTTGTCAGATCGCAGACTGGTACAGATCTTAGGGCCCGGTAAGTACCGGCATGGGACACTGGTTGGGAATCCCGGCTGCCGTTGACATTTTGCTCTGTTGCCGCCTTCCGTTCCGATTCCGAAAAGGATTTATTGATGCTTAAATGCACAGTATAAAGGGCGAGAAGCTGTCAACGGCCATCCTAAGCTGAACGCGCCTGCTCTCGGCAGATCACAGACTGCTACCCAGCTTAGGGCCCGGTAAGTACCAGCATGGGAGCCTGCCTGGGAATCCCAAGTATTGTTGACATTTTGCTCTGTTGCCGCCTTCCGCTCCGATTCCGAAAAGGTTTTATTGATGCTTAAATCCACAGTATACACGGTGAGAAGATGTCTACGGCCATCCTAAGCTGAATGTGCCTGTTCTTGTCAGATCGCAGACTGCTACCCAGCTTAGGGCCTGGTAAGTACCAGCATGGGAGACTGGCTGGGAATCCCAGGTGTTGTTGACATTTTGCTCTGTAGCCGCCTTCCGCTCCGATTCCGAAAAGGATTTATTGATGCTTAAATCCACAGTATACAGGGTGTGAAGCCGTCTACGGCTATCCTAAGCTGAATGTGCCTGTTCTTGTCAGATCGCAGACTGCTGCCCGGCAAGTACGGGCATGGGAGACTGGCTGGCAATCCAAGGTGCTATTGCCATTTTGCTCTGTTGCCGCCTTCCTCTCCGATTCCGAAAAGGATTTATTGATGCTTAAATGCACAGTATAAAAAGCATGAAGCTGTCAATGGCCATCCTAAGCTGAACGTGCCTGCTCTCGTCAGATCGCAGACTGCTACCCAGCTTAGGGCCTTGTAAGTTCCAGCATGGGAGACTGGCTGGGAATCCCGGGTGCAGTTGACATTTTAATCTGTTGCCGCCTTCTGCTCCGATTCGGAAAAGGATTTATTGATGCTTAAATGCACAGTATAAAGGGCGTGATGCTGTCAACGGCCATCCTAAGCTGAACACGCCTGCTCTCGTCAGATTGCAGACTGCTACCCAGCTTAGGGCCTGGTAAGTAACAGCATGGGAGACTGGCTGGGAATCTCAGGTGTTGTTGGCATTTAGCTTTGTAGCTCTGTAGACATTTTGCTCCGATTCCGAAAAGGATTTATTGATGCTTAAATCCACAGTATACAGGGTGTGAAGCCGTCTACGGCTATCCTAAGCTGAATGCGCCTGTTCTTGTCAGATCGCAGACTGCTGCCCGGCAAGTACGGGCATGGGAGACTTGCTGGCAATCCAAGGTGCTATTGACATTTTGCTCTGTTGCCGCCTTCCTCTCCGATTAAAAAAAATATTTATTGATGCTTAAATCCACAGTATACAAGGCGTGAAGATGTCAATGGCCATCCTAAGCTGAACGCGCCTGCTCTCGTCAGATCGCAGACTGCTACCCAGCTTAGGGCCCGGTAAGTACTGGCATGGGAGACTGGCTGGGAATCCCGGGTGCCGTTGACTTTTTGCTCTATTGCTGCCTTCCGCTCCGATTCCGAAAATAATTTATTGATGCTTAAACCCACAGTATACAAGGTGTGAAGCTGTCGACGGCCATCCTAAGCTTAACGCGCCTGCTCTCGTCAGATCGCAGACTGGTACAGATCTTAGGGCCCGGTAAGTACCGGCATGGGACACTGGCTGGGAATCCCGGCTGCCGTTGACATTTTGCACTGTAGCCGCCTTCCGTTCCGATTCCGAAAAGGATTTATTGATGCTTAAATGCACAGTATACAAAGTGTGAAGCTGTCAACGGCCATCCTAAGCTGAACGCGCCTGCTCTCGTCAGGTCGCAGACTGCTACCCAGCTTAGGGCCCGGTAAGTACCAGCATGGGAGACTGGCTGGGAATCCTGGGTGCAGTTGACATTTTAATCTGTTGCCGCCTTCCGCTCCGATTCGGAAAAGGATTTATTGATGCTTAAATGCACAGTATAAAGGGCGTGAAGCCGTCAACGGCCATCCTAAGCTGAACGCGCATCCTCTCGTCAGATCGCAGACTGCTAACCAGCTTAGGGCCCGGTAAGTACCAGCATGGGAGACTGGCTGGGAATCCCAGGTGTTGTTGACATTTTGCTCTGTAGCCGCCTTCCGCTCCGATTCCGAAAAGGATTTATTGATGCTTAAATCCACAGTATACAGGGTGTGAAGCCGTCTACGGCTATCCTAAGCTGAATGTGCCTGTTCTTGTCAGATCGCAGACTGCTGCCCGGCAAGTACGGGCATGGGAGACTTGCTGGCAATCCAAGGTGCTATTGACATTTTGCTCTGTTGCCGCCTTCCTCTCCGATTCCGAAAAGGATTTATTGATGCTTAAATCCACAGTATACAGGGTGTGAAGCCGTCTACGGCTATCCTAAGCTGAATGCGCCTGTTCTTGTCAGATCGCAGACTGCTGCACGGCAAGTACGGGCATGGGAGACTGGCTGGCAATCCAAGGTGCTATTGACATTTTGCTCTGTTGCCGCCTTCCTCTCCAATTAAAAAAAATATTTATTGATGCTTAAATCCACAGTATACAAGGCATAAAGTTGTCAATGGCCATTCTTAGCTGAACGCGCCTGCTCTCGTCAGATCGCAAACTGCTACCCAGCTTAGGGCCTGGTAAGTACTGGCATGGGAGACTGGCTGGGAATCCCGGGTGCCGTTGCCATTTTGCTCTATTGCTGCCTTCCGCTCCGATTCCGAAAATAATTTATTGATGCTTAAACCCACAGTATACAAGGTGTGAAGCTGTCGACGGGCATCCTAAGCTTAACGCGCCTGCTCTCGTCAGATCGCAGACTGGTACAGATCTTAGGGCCCGGTAAGTACCGGCATGGAACACTGGCTGGGAATCCCGGCTGCCGTTGACATTTTGCTCTGTTGCCGCCTTCCGTTCCGATTCCGAAAAGGATTTATTGATGCTTAAATGCACAGTATACAAAGTGTGAAGCTGTCAACGGCCATCCTAAGCTGAACGCGCCTGCTCTCGTCAGATCGCAGACTGCTACACAGCTTTGGGCCTGGTAAGTACCAGCATGGGAGACTGGCTGGGAATCCCGGGTGCAGTTGACATTTTAATCTGTTGCCGCCTTCCGCTCCGATTCGGAAAAGGATTTATTGATGCTTAAATGCACAGTATAAAGGGCGTGAAGCAGTCAACGGCCATCCTAAGCTGAACGCGCATGCTCTCGTCAGATCGCAGACTGCTACCCAGCTTAGGGCCCGGTAAGTACCAGCATGGGAGACTGGCTGGGAATCCCAGGTGTTGTTGACATTTTGCTCTGTAGCCGCCTTCCCCTCCGATTCCGAAAAGGATTTATTGATGCTTAAATCCACAGTATACAGGGTGTGAAGCCGTCTACGGCTATCCTAAGCTGAATGTGCCTGTTCTTGTCAGATCGCAGACTGCTGCCCGGCAAGTACGGGCATGGGAGACTTGCTGGCAATCCAAGGTGCTATTGACATTTTGCTCTGTTGCCGCCTTCCTCTCCGATTCCGAAAAGGATTTATTGATGCTTAAATTCACAGTATAAAGGGCATGAAGCTGTCAATGGCCATCCTAAGCTGAACGCGCCTGCTCTCGTCAGATCGTAGACTGCTACCCAGCTTAGGGCCTGGTAAGTACCAGCATGGGAGACTGGCTGGGAATCTCAGGTGTTGTTGACATTTTGCTCTGTAGCTATGTAGACATTTTGCTCCGATTCCGAAAAGGATTTATTGATGCTTAAATCCACAGTATACAGGGTGTGAAGCCATCTACGGCTATTCTAAGCTGAATGCGCCTGTTCTTGTCAGATCATAGACTGCTGCCCGGCAAGTACGGGCATGGGAGAATGGCTGGCAATCCAAGGTGCTATTGACATTTTGCTCTGTTGCCGCCTTCCTCTCCGATTAAAAAAAATATTTATTGATGCTTAAATCCACAGTATACAGGGTGTGAAGCCATCTACGGCTATCCTAAGCTGAATGCGCCTGTTCTTGTCAGATCGCAGACTGCTGCCCGGCAAGTACGGGCATGGGAGACTGGCTGGCAATCCAAGGTGCTATTGACATTTTGCTCTGTAGCCGCCTTCCGAAAAGGATTTATTGATGCTTAAATCCACAGTATACAGGGTGTGAAGCCGTCTACGGCTATCCTAAGCTGAATGTGCCTGTTCTTGTCAGATCGCAGACTGCTGCCCGGCAAGTACAGGCATGGGAGACTGGATGGCAATCCAAGGTGGTATTGACATTTTGCTCTGTTGCCGCCTTCCTCTCCTTTTCCGAAAAGGATTTATTGATGCTTAAATCCACAGTATACAAGGTGTGAAGCTGTCGACGGCCATCCTAAGCTTAACGCGCCTGCTCTCGTCAGATCGCAGACTGGTACAGTACTTAGGGCCCGGTAGGTACCGGCATGGGACACTGGCTGGGAATCCCGGCTGCCGTTGACATTTTGCTCTGTTGCCGCCTTCCGTTCCGATTCCGAAAAGGATTTATTGATGCTTAAATCCACAGTACACAGGGTGTGAAGATGTCTACGGCCATCCTAAGCTGAATGCGCCTGTTCTCGTCAGATCGCAGACTGCTACCCAGCTTCAGGCCTGGTAAGTACCAGCATGGGAGACTGGCTGGGAATCCCGAGTGCAGTTGACATTTTGCTCTGTTTCTGCTCCGATTCCGAAAATTATTTATTGATGCTTAAATCCACAGTATACAAAGTGTGAAGCTGTCAACGGCCATCCTAAGCTGAACGCGCCTGCTCTCGTCAGATCGCAGACTGCTACCCAGCTTAGGGCCTGGTAAGTACCAGCATGGGAGACTGGATGGGAATCCCGGGTGCAGTTGCCATTTTAATCTGTTGCCGCCTTCCGCTCCGATTCAGAAAAGGATTTATTGATGCTTAAATCCACAATATACAGGGTGTGAAGCTGTCAACGGCCATCCTAAGCCTGAACGTGCCTGCTCTCCTCAGATCGCAGACCGCTGCCCGGCAGATACCGGCATGGGAGACTGGCTGGCAATCCAAGGTGCCATTGACATTTTGCTCTGTTGCCGCCTTGCTCTCCGATTAATAAAAATATTTATTATTGCTTAAATCCACAATATACAAGGCGTAAAGATGTCAACAGCCATCCTAACCTGAACGCGCCTGCTCTCGTCAGATCGCAGACTGCTACCCAGCTTAGGGCCCAGTAAGTACCGACATGGGAGACTGGCTGGGAATCCCGGGTGCAGTTGACATTTTGCTCTGTTTCTGCTCCGATTCCGAAAATTATTTATTGATGCTTAAATCCACAGTATACAAAGTGTGAAGCTGTCAACGGCCATCCTAAGCTTAACACGCCTGCTCTCGTCAGATCGCAGACTGCTACCCAGCTTAGGGCCTGGTAAGTACCAGCATGGGAGACTGGCTGGGAATCCCGAGTGCAGTTGACATTTTGCTCTGTTTCTGCTCCGATTCCGAAAATTATTTATTGATGCTTAAATCCACAGTATACAAAGTGTGAAGCTGTCAACGGCCATCCTAAGCTGAACGCGCCTGCTCTCGTCAGAATGCAGACTGCTACCCAGCTTACGGCCTGGTAAGTACCAGCATGGGAGACTGGATGGGAATCCCGGGTGCAGTTGCCATTTTAATCTGTTGCCGCCTTCCGCTCCGATTCGGAAAAGGATTTATTGATGCTTAAATCCACAATATTCAGGGTGTGAAGCTGTCAACGGCCATCCTAAGCCTGAACGTGCCTGCTCTCCTCTGATCTCAGACTGCTGCCCGGCAGATACTGGCATGGGAGACTGGCTGGCAATCCAAGGTGCCATTGACATTTTGCTCTGTTGCCGCCTTCTTCTCCGAATAATAAAAATATTTATTGATGCTTAAATCCACAATATACAAGGCATAAAGATGGCAATGGCCATCCTAAGCTGAACGTGCCTGCTCTCGTCAGACCGCAGACTGCTACCCAACTTAGGGCCCGGTAAGTACTGGCATGGGAGACTGGCTGGGAATCCCGGGTGCCGTTGACATTTTGCTCTATTGCTGCCTTCCGCTCCGATTCCGAAAATAATTTATTGATGCTTAAATCAACAGTATACAAGGTGTGAAGCTGTCGACGGCAATCCTAAGCTTAACGCGCCTGCTCTCGTCAGATCGCAGACTGGTACAGATCTTAGGGCCCGGTAAGTACCGGCATGGGAGACTGGCTGGGAATCCCAGGTGTCGTTGACATTTTGCTCTGTTGCCGCCTTCTGCTCCGATTCCAAAAAGGATTTATTGATGCTTAAATCCACAGTATACAGGGTGTGAAGATGTCTACGGCCATCCTAAGCTGAATGCGCCTGTTCTCGTCGGATCGCAGACTGCTACCCAGCTTCGGGCCTGGTAAGTACCAGCATGGGAGACTGGCTGGGAATCCCAGGTGCAGTTGACATTTTGCTCTGTTTCTGCTCCGATTCCGAAAATTATTTATTGATGCTTAAATCCACAGTATACAAAGTGTGAAACTGTCAACGGCCATCCTAAGCTGAACGCGCCTGCTCTCGTCAGATCGCAGACTGCTACACAGCTTTGGGCCTGGTAAGTAGCAGCATGGGAGACTGGCTGGGAATCCCGGGTGCATTTGACATTTTAATCTGTTGCCGCCTTCCGCTCCAATTCGGAAAAGGATTTATTGATGCTTAAATCCACAATATACAGGGTGTGAAGCTGTCAACGGCCATCCTAAGCCTGAACGTGCCTGCTCTCCTCAGATCGCAGACCGCTGCCCGGCAGATACCGGCATGGGAGACTGGCTGGCAATCCAAGGTGCCATTGACATTTTGCTCTGTTAATAAAAATATTTAATGATGCTTAAATCCACAATATACAAGGCGTAAAGATGTCAACGGCCACCCTAAGCTGAACGCGCCTGCTCTCATCAGATCGCAGACTGCTACCCAGCTTAGGGCCCAGTAAGTACCGGCATGGGAGACTGGCTGGGAATCCCGGGTGCAGTTGACATTTTGCTCTGTTGCCGCCTTCTGTTCCGATTCCGAAAAGGATTTATTGATGCTTAAATCCACAGTATACAAGGTGTGAAGCTGTCGACGGCCATCCTAAGCTTAACGCGCCTGCTCTCGTCAGATCGCAGACTGGTACAGTACTTAGGGCCCGGTAGGTACCGGCATGGGACACTGGCTGGGAATCCCGGCTGCCGTTGACATTTTGCTCTGTTTCCGCCTTCCGTTCCGATTCCGAAAAGGATTTATTGATGCTTAAATCCACAGTATACAGGGCGTGAAGATGTCTACGGCCATCCTAAGCTGAATGCGCCTGTTCTCGTCAGATCGCAGACTGCTACCCAGCTTCAGGCCTGGTAAGTACCAGCATGGGAGACTGGCTGGGAATCCCGAGTGCAGTTGACATTTTGCTCTGATTCCGAAAATTATTTATTGATGCTTAAATCCACAGTATACAAAGTGTGAAGCTGTCAACGGCCATCCTAAGCTGAACGCGCCTGCTCTCGTCAGATCGCAGACTGCTACCCAGCTTAGGGCCTGGTAAGTACCAGCATGGGAGACTGGATGGGAATCCCGGGTGCAGTTGCCATTTTAATCTGTTGCCGCCTTCCGCTCCGATTCAGAAAAGGATTTATTGATGCTTAAATCCACAATATACAGGGTGTGAAGCTGTCAACGGCCATCCTAAGCCTGAACGTGCCTGCTCTCCTCAGATCGCAGACCGCTGCCCGGCAGATACCGGCATGGGAGACTGGCTGGCACCTTCTGTTGCCGCCTTCTGTTCCGATTCCGAAAAGGATTTATTGATGCTTAAATTCACAGTATAAAAAACATGAAGCTGTCAATGGCCATCCTAAGCTGAACGCGCCTGCTCTCGTCAGATCACAGACTGCTACCCAGCTTAGGGCCCAGTAAGTACCGGCATGGGAGACTGGCTGTTAATCCCAGTTGCCGTTGACATCTTGCTCTGTTGCCGCCTTCTGCTCCGATTCCGAAAAGGATTTATTGATGCTTAAATCCACAGTATACAGGGTGTGAAGATGTCTACGGCCATCCTAAGCTGAATGCGCCTGTTCTCGTCAGATCGCAGACTGCTACCCAGCTTCGGGCCTGGTAAGTACCAGCATGGGAGACTGGCTGGGAATCACGGGTGCAGATGACATTTTAATCTTTTGCCGCTTTCCACTCCGATTCGGAAAAGGATTTATTGATGCTTAAATGCACAGTATAAAGGGAGTGAAGCTGTCAACGGCCATCCTAAGCTGAACGCGCCTGCTCTCGTCAGATTGCAGACTGCTACCCAGCTTAGGGCTCGGTAAGTACCAGCATGGGAGACTGGCTGGGAATCCCAGGTGTTGTTGACATTTTGCTCTGTAGCCGCCTTCCGAAAAGGATTTATTGATGCTTAAATCCACAGTATACAGGGTGTGAAGCCGTCTACGGCTATCCTAAGCTGAATGTGCCTGTTCTTGTCAGATCGCAGACTGCTGCCCGGCAAGTACAGGCATGGGAGACTGGCTGGCAATCCAAGGTGCTATTGACATTTTGCTCTGTTGCCGCCTTCCTCTCCTTTTCCGAAAAGGATTTATTGATGCTTAAATCCACAGTATACAAGGTGTGAAGCTGTCGACGGCCATCCTAAGCTTAACGCGCCTGCTCTCGTCAGATCGCAGACTGGTACAGTACTTAGGGCCCGGTAGGTACCGGCATGGGACACTGGCTGGGAATCCCGGCTGCCGTTGACATTTTGCTCTGTTGCCGCCTTCCGTTCCGATTCCGAAAAGGATTTATTGATGCTTAAATCCACAGTATACAGGGTGTGAAGATGTCTACGGCCATCCTAAGCTGAATGCGCCTGTTCTCGTCAGATCGCAGACTGCTACCCAGCTTCAGGCCTGGTAAGTACCAGCATGGGAGACTGGCTGGGAATCCCGAGTGCAGTTGACATTTTGCTCTGTTTCTGCTCCGATTCCGAAAATTATTTATTGATGCTTAAATCCACAGTATACAAAGTGTGAAGCTGTCAACGGCCATCCTAAGCTGAACGCGCCTGCTCTCGTCAGATCGCAGACTGCTACTCAGCTTAGGGCCTGGTAAGTACCAGCATGGGAGACTGGATGGGAATCCCGGGTGCAGTTGCCATTTTAATCTGTTGCCGCCTTCCGCTCCGATTCAGAAAAGGATTTATTGATGCTCAAATCCACAATATACAGGGATGGGAGACTGGCTGGCAATCCAAGGTGCCATTGACATTTTGCTCTGTTGCCGCCTTCTTCTCCGAATAATAAAAATATTTATTGATGCTTAAATCCACAATATACAAGGCGTAAAGATGTCAATGGCCATCTTAAGCTAAACGTGCTTGCTCTCGTCAGATCGCAGACTGCTACCCAACTTAGGGCCCAGTAAGTACTGGCATGGGAGACTGGCTGGGAATCCCGGGTGCCGTTGACATTTTGCTCTATTGCTGCCTTCCGCTCCGAATCCGAAAATAATTTATTGATGCTTAAATCAACAGTATACAAGGTGTGAAGCTGTCGACGGCCATCCTAAGCTTAACGCGCCTGCTCTCGTCAGATCGCAGACTGGTACAGATCTTAGGGCCCGGTAAGTACCGGCATGGGACACTGGCTGGGAATCCCGGCTGCCGTTGACATTTTGCTCTGTTGCCGCCTTCCGTTCCGATTCCGAAAAGGATTTATTGATGCTTAAATGCACAGTATAAAGGGCGAGAAGCAGTCAACGGCCATCCTAAGCTGAATGCGCCTGCTCTCGTCAGATCGCAGACTGCTACTCAGCTTAGGGCCCGGTAAGTACCAGCATGGGAGACTGGCTGGGAATCCCAGGTGTCGTTGACATTTTGCTCTGTTGCCGCCTTCCGCTCCGATTCCAAAAAGGATTTATTGATGCTTAAATCCACAGTATACAGGGTGTGACGATGTCTACGGCCATCCTAAGCTGAATGCGCCTGTTCTCGTCAGATCGCAGACTGCTACCCAGCTTCGGGCCTGGTAAGTACCAGCATGGGAGTCTGGGTGGGAATCCCGGGTGCAGTTGACATTTTGCTCTGTTTCTGCTCCGATTCCGAAAATTATTTATTGATGCTTAAATCCACAGTATACAAAGTGTGAAACTGTCAACGGCCATCCTAAGCTGAACGTGCTTGCTCTCCTCAGATCGCAGACTGCTGCCTGGCAGATACAGGCATGGGAGACTGGCTGGCAATCCAAGGTGCCATTGACATTTTGCTCAGTTGCCGCCTTCTTCTCCGAATAATAAAAATATTTATTGATGCTTAAATCCACAATATACAAGGCATAAAGATGTCAACGGCCATCCTAAGCTGAACGTGCCTGCTCTCGTCAGATCGCAGACTGCTGCCCTGTAGTTACCGGCATGGGAGACTGGCTGGCAATCCAAGGTGCCATTGACATTTTGCTCTGTTGCCGCCTTCCTCTCCGATTAATAAAAATATTTTTTGATGCTTAAATCCACAATATACAAGGCGTGAAGATGTCAACGGCCATCCTAAGCTGAACGCGCCTTCTCTCGTCAGATCGCAGACTGCTACCCAGCTTAGGGCCCAGTAAGTACCGGCATGGGAGACTGGCTGGGAATCCCGGATGCAGTTGACATTTTGCTCTGTTGCCGCTTTCCGTTCCGATTCCGAAAAGGATTTATTGATGCTTAAATGCACAGTATAAAGTGCGAGAAGCTGTCAACGGCCATCCTAAGCTGAACGCGCCTGCTCTCGTCAGATCGCAGACTGTTACCCAGCTTAGGGCCCGGTAAGTACCAGCATTGGAGACTGACTGGGAATCCCAGGTGTCGTTGACATTTTGCTCTGTTGTCGCCTTCTGCTCCGATTCCGAAAAGGATTTATTGATGCTTAAATCCACAGTATACAGGGTGTGAAGATGTCTACGGCCATCCTAAGCTGAATGTGCCTGTTCTCGTCAGATCGCAAACTGCTACCCAGCTTCGGGCTTGGTAAGTACCAGCATGGGAGACTGGCTGGGAATCCCGGGTGCAGTTGACATTTTGCTCTGTTTCTGCTCCGATTCCGAAAATTATTTATTGATGCTTAAATCCACAGTATACAAAGTGTGAAGCTGTCAACGGCCATCCTAAGCTGAACGTGCCTGCTTTTGTCAGATCGCAGACTGCTACCCAGCTTAGGGCCTGGTAAGTACCAGCATGGGAGACTGGCTGGAATCCCGGGTGCAGTTGACCTTTTAATCTGTTGCCGCCTTCCGCTCCGATTGGGAAAAGGATTTATTGATGCTTAAATCCACAATATACAGGGTGTGAAGCTGTCAACGGCCAACCTAAGCTGAACGTGTCTACTCTCCTCAGATCGCAGACTGCTGCCCGGCAGATACCGGCATGGGAGACTGGCTGGCAATCCAAGGTGCCGTTGACATTTTGCTATGTTGCCGCCTTCCTCTCCGATTAATAAAAATATTTATTGATGCTTAAATCCACAATATACAAGGCGTGAAGATGTCAACGGCCATCCTAAGCTGAACGTGCCTGCTCTCGTCAGATCGCAGACTGCTTCCCAGTTTAGGGCCCGGTAAGTACTGGCATGGGAGACTGGCTGGGAATCCCAGGTGTCGTTGACATTTTGCTCTGTTGCCGCCTTCCGCTCCGATTCCGAAAAGGATTTATTGATGCTTAAATCCACCATATACAGTATACAGTGTGTGAAGATGTCTACGGCCATCCTAAGCTGAATGCGTCTGTTCTCGTCAGATCGCAGACTGCTACCCAGCTTCGGGCCTGGTAAGTACCAGCATGGGAGACTGGCTGGGAATCCCGGGCGCAGTTGACATTTTGCTCTGTTTCTGCTCCGATTCCGAAAATTATTTATTGATGCTTAAATCCACAGTATACAAAGTGTGAAGCTGTCAACTGCCATCCTAAGCTGAACGCGCCTGCTCTCGTCAGATCGCAGACTGGTACAGATCTTAGGGCCCGGTAAGTACCGGCATGGGACACTGGCTGGGAATCCCGGCTGCCGTTGACATTTTGCTCTGTTGCCGCCTTCCGTTCCGTTCCGAAAAGGATTTATTGATGCTTAAATGCACAATATACAAAGTGTGAAGCTGTCAACGGCCATCCTAAGCTGAACGCGCCTGCTCTCGTCAGATCGCAGACTGCTGGCCGGCAAGTACGGGCATGGGAGACTGCCTGGCAATCCAAGGTGCTATTGACATTTTGCTCTGTTGCCGCCTTCCTCTCCGATTAAAAAAAATATTAATTGATGCTTAAATCCACAGTATACAAGGCGTGAAGATGTCAACGGCCATCCTAAGCTGAACGCGCCTGCTCTCGTCAGATCGCAGACTGCTACGCAGCTTAGGGCCTAGTAAGTACCGGCATGGGAGACTGGCTGGGAATCCCGGGTGCAGTTGACATTTTGCTCTGTTGCCGCCTTCCGTTCCGATTCCGAAAAGGATTTATTGATGCTTAAATGCACAGTATAAAAAGCATGAAGCTGTCAATGGCCATCCTAAGCTGAACGTGCCTGCTCTCGTCAGATCGCAGACTGATACAGATCTTGGGGCCCGGTAAGTACCGGCATGGGACACTGGCTGGGAATCCTGGCTGCCGTTGACATTTTGCTCTGTTGCCGCCTTCCGTTCCGATTCCGAAAAGGATTTATTGATGCTTAAATGCACAGTATAAAGGGCGAGAAGCTGTCAACGGCCATCCTAAGCTGAACGCGCCTGCTCTCGTCAGATTGCAGACTGCTACCCAGCTTAGGGCCCGGTAAGTACCAGCATGGGAGACTGACTGGGAATCCCAGGTGTCGTTGTCATTTTGCTCTGTTGCCGCCTTCTGCTCCGATTCCGAAAAGGATTTATTGATGCTTAAATCCACAGTATACAGGGTGTGAAGATGTCTACGGCCATCCTAAGCTGAATGCGCCTGTTCTCGTCAGATCGCAGACTGCTACCCAGCTTCGGGCCTGGTAAGTACAAGCATGGGAGACTGGCTGGGAATCCCGGGTGCAGTTGACATTTTGCTCTGTTTCTGCTCCGATTCCGAAAATTATTTATTGATGCTTAAATCCACAGTATACAAAGTGTGAAACTGTCAACGGCCATCCTAAGCTGAACGTGCTTGCTTTCCTCAGATCGCAGACTGCTGCTCGGCAGATACAGGCATGGGAGACTGGCTGGCAATCCAAGGTGCCATTGACATTTTGCTCTGTTGCCGCCTTCTTCTCCGAATAATAAAAATATTTATTGCTGCTTAAATCCACAATATACAAGGCGTAAAGATGTCAACGGCCATCCTAAGCTGAACGTGCCTGCTCTCGTCAGATCGCAGACTGCTGCCCTGTAGTTACCGGCATGGGAGACTGGCTGGCAATCCAAGGTGCCATTGACATTTTGCTCTGTTGCCGCCTTCCTCTCCGATTAATAAAAATATTTATTGATGCTTAAATCCACAATATACAAGGCGTGAAGATGTCAACGGCCATCCTAAGCTGAACGCGCCTGCTCTCGTCAGATCGCAGACTGCTACCCAGCTTAGGGCCCAGTAAGTACCGGCATGGGAGACTGGCTGGGAATCCCGGATGCAGTTGACATTTTGCTCTGTTGCCGCTTTCCGTTCCGATTCCGAAAAGGATTTATTGATGCTTAAATGCACAGTATAAAGTGCGAGAAGCTGTCAACGGCCATCCTAAGCTGAACGCGCCTGCTCTCGTCAGATCGCAGACTGCTACCCAGCTTAGGGCCCGGTAAGTACCAGCATTGGAGACTGACTGGGAATCCCAGGTGTCGTTGACATTTTGCTCTGTTGCCGCCTTCTGCTCCGATTCCGAAAAGGATTTATTGATGCTTAAATCCACAGTATACAGGGTGTGAAGATGTCTACGGCCATCCTAAGCTGAATGTGCCTGTTCTCGTCAGATCGCAAACTGCTACCCAGCTTCGGGCCTGGTATGTACCAGCATGGGAGACTGGCTGGGAATCCCGGGTGCAGTTGACATTTTGCTCTGTTTCTGCTCCGATTCCGAAAATTATTTATTGATGCTTAAATCCACAGTATACAAAGTGTGAAGCTGTCAACGGCCATCCTAAGCTGAACGCGCCTGCTCTCGTCAGATCGCAGACTGCTACCCAGCTTAGGGCCTGGTAAGTACCAGCATGGGAGACTGGCTGGAATCCCGGGTGCAGTTGACATTTTAATCTGTTGCCGCCTTCATACAGGGTGTGAAGCTGTCAACGGCCATCCTAAGCTGAACGGGTCTGCTCTCCTCAGATCGCAGACTGCTGCCCGGGAGATACCGGCATGGGAGACTGGCTGGCAATCCAAGGTGCTATTGACATTTTGCTATGTTGCCGCCTTCCTCTCCGATTAATAAAAATATTTATTGATGCTTAAATCCACAATATACAAGGCGTGAAGATGTCAACGGCCATCCTAAGCGGAACGCGCCTACTCTCGTCAGATCGCAGACTGCTACCCAGCTTAGGGCCCGGTAAGTACTGGCATGGGAGACTGGCTGGGAAACCCGGTTGCCGTTGACATTTTGCTCTATTGCTGCCTTCCGCTCCGATTCCGAAAATAATTTATTGATGCTTAAATCCACAGTATACAAGGTGTGAAGCTGTCGACGGCCATCCTAAGCTTAACGCGCCTGCTCTCGTCAGATCGCAGACTTTTACCCAGCTTAGGGCCTGGTAAGTACCAGCATGGGAGACTGGCTGGGAATCTCAGGTGTTGTTGACATTTTGCTCTGTAGCTCTGTAGACATTTTGCTCCGATTCCGAAAAGGATTTATTGATGCTTAAATCCACAATATACAGGGTGTGAAGCCGTCTACGGCTATCCTAAGCTGAATGCGCCTGTTCTTGTCAGATCGCACACTGCTGCCCGGCAAGTACGGGCATGGGAGACTGGCTGGCAATCCAAGGTGCTATTGTCATTTTGCTCTGTTGCCGCCTTCCTCTCCGATTAAAAAAAAATATTTATTGATGCTTAAATCCACAGTATACAAGGTGTGAAGCTGTCGACGGCCATCCTAAGCTTAACGCGCCTGCTCTCGTCAGATCGCAGACTGGTACAGATCTTAGGGCCCGGTAAGTACCGGCATTGGACACTGGCTGGGAATCCCGGCTGCCGTTGACATTTTGCTCTGTTGCCGCCTTCCGCTCCGATTCGGAAAAGGATTTATTGATGCTTAAATGCACAGTATAAAGGGCGTGAAGCTGTCAACGGCCATTCTAAGCTGAACGCGCCTGCTCTCGTCAGATCGCAGACTGCTACCCAGCTTAGGGCCTGGTAAATACCAGCATGGGAGACTGGCTGGGAATCTCAGGTGTTGTTGACATTTTGCTCTGTAGCTCTGTAGACATTTTGCTCCGATTTCGAAAAGGATTTATTGATGCTTAAATCCACAGTATACAGGGTGTGAAGCCGTCTACGGCTATTCTAAGCTGAATGCGCCTGTTCTTGTCAGATCGCAGACTGCTGCCCGGCAAGTACGGGCATGGGAGACTGGCTGGCAATCCAAGGTGCTATTGACATTTTGCTCTGTTGCCGCCTTTCTCTCCGATTAAAAAAAATATTTATTGATGCTTAAATCCACAGTATACAAGGCGTGAAGATGTCAACGGCCATCCTAAGCTGAACGCGCCTGCTCTCGTCAGATCGCAGACTGCTACGCAGCTTAGGGCCCAGTAAGTACCGACATGGGAGACTGGCTGGGAATCCCGGGTGCAGTTGACATTTTGCTCTGTTGCCGCCTTCTGTTCCGATTCCGAAAAGGATTTATTGATGCTTAAATGCACAGTATAAAAAACACGAAGCTGTCAAAGGCCATCCTAAGCTGAACGCGCCTGCTCTTGTCAGATCGCAGACTGCTACCCAGCTTAGGGCCCGGTAAGTACTGGCATGGGAGACTGGCTGAGAATCCCGGTTGCCATTGCCATTGACATCTTGCTCTATTGCTGCCTTCCGCTCCGATTCCGAAAAGAATTTATTGATGCTTAAATCCACAGTATACAAGGTGTGAAGCTGTCGACGGCCATCCTAAGCTTAACGCGCCTGCTCTCGTCAGATCGCAGACTGGTACAGATCTTAGGGCCCGGTAAGTACCGGCATGGGACACTGGCTGGGAATCTAGGCTGCCGTTGACATTTTGCTCTGTTGCCGCCTTCCGTTCCGATTCCGAAAATAATTTATTGATGCTTAAATCCACAGTATACAAGGTGTGAAGCTGTCGACGGCCATCCTAAGTTTAACGCGCCTGCTCTCGTCAGATCGCAAACTGGTACAGATCTTAGGGACCGGTAAGTACCGGCATGGGACACTGGCTGGGAATCCCGGCTGCCGTTGACATTTTGCTCTGTTGCCGCGTTCCGTTCCGATTCCGAAAAGGATTTATTGATGCTTAAATGCACAGTATACAAAGTGTGAAGCTGTCAACGGCCATCCTAAGCTGAACGCGCCTGCTCTCGTCAGATCGCAGACTGATACCCAGCTTAGGGCCTGGTAAGTACCAGCATGGGAGACTGGCTGGGAATCCCGGGTGCCGTTGACATTTTAATCTGTTGCCGCCTTCCGCTCCGATTCGGAAAAGGATTTATTGATGCTTAAATGCACAGTATAAAGGGCGTGAAGCCGTCAACGGCCATCCTAAGCTGAACGCGCCAGCTCTCGTCAGATCGCAGACTGCTACCCAGCTTAGGGCCCGGTAAGTACCAGCATGGGAGACTGGCTGGGAATCCCAGGTGTTGTAGACATTTTGCTCTGTAGCCGCCTTCCGCTCCGATTCCGAAAAGGATTTATTGATGCTTAAATCCACAGTATACAGGGTGTGAAGCATTCTACGGCTATCCTAAGCTGAATGCGCCTGTTCTTGTCAGATCGCAGACTGCTGCCCGGCAAGTACGGGCATGGGAGACTGGCTGGCAATCCAAGGTGCTATTGAAATTTTGCTCTGTTGCCGCCTTCCTCTCCGATTTAAAAAAATATTTATTGATGCTTAAATCCATAGTATACAAGGCGTGAAGATGTCAACGGCCATCCTAAGCTGAACGCACCTGTTCCCGTCAGATCGCAGACTGCTACGCAGCTTAGGGCCCAGTAAGTACCGGCATGGGAGACTGGCTGGGAATCCCGGGTGCAGTTGACAATTTGCTCTGTTGCCGCCTACCGTTCCGATTCCGAAAAGGATTTATTGATGCTTAAATGCACAGTATAAAAAGCATGAAGCTGTCAATGGCCATCCTAAGCTGAATGCGCCTGCTCTTGTCAGATCGCAGACTGCTACCCAGCTTAGGGCCTGGTAAGTACCAGCCTGGGAGACTGGCTGGGAATCCTGGGTGCCGTTGACATTTTAATCTGTTGCCGCCTTCCGCTCCGATTCGGAAAAGGATTTATTGATGCTTAAATGCACAGTATAAAGGGCGTGAAGCCGTCAACGGCCATCCTAAGCTGAACGCGCCAGCTCTCGTCAGATCGCAGACTGCTACCCAGCTTAGGGCCCGGTAAGTACCGGCATGAGAGACTGGCTGGGAATCCCGGGTGCTGTTGACAATTTGCTCTGTTGCCGCCTTCCGTTCCGATTCCGAAAAGGATTTATTGATGCTTAAATGCACAGTATAAAAAGCATGAAGCTGTCAATGGCCATCCTAAGCTGAATGCGCCTGCTCTTGTCAGATCGCAGACTGCTACCCAGCTTAGGGCCTGGTAAGTACTGGCATGGGAGACTGGCTGGGAATCCCGGGTGCTGTTTACATTTTGCTCTATTGCTGCCTTCCGCTCCGATAAGAATTTATTGATGCTTAAATCCACAGTATACAAGGTGTGAAGCTGTCGACGGCCATCCTAAGCTTAACGCGCCTGCTCTCGTCAGATCGCAGACTGGTACAGATCTTAGGGCCCGGTAAGTACCGGCATGGTACACTGGCTGGGAATCCCGGCTGCCGTTGACATTTTGCTCTGTTGCCGCCTTCCGTTCCGATTCCGAAAAGGATTTATTGATGCTTAAATGCACAGTATAAAGGACGAGAAGCAGTCAACGGCCATCCTAAGCTGAATGCGCCTGCTCTCGTCAGATCGCAGACTGCTACTCAGCTTAGGGCCCGGTAAGTACCAGCATGGGAGACTGGCTGGGAATCCCAGGTGTCGTTGACATTTTGCTCTGTTGCCGCCTTCCGCTCCGATTCCAAAAAGGATTTATTGATGCTTAAATCCACAGTATACAAAGTGTGAAACTGTCAACGGCCATCCTAAGCTGAACGTGCTTGTTCTCCTCAGATCGCAGACTGCTGCCCGGCAGATACAGGCATGGGAGACTGGCTGGCAATCCAAGGTGCCATTGACATTTTGCTCAGTTGCCGCCTTCTTCTCCGAATAATAAAAATATTTATTGATGCTTAAATCCACAATATACAAGGCGTAAAGATGTCAACGGCCATCCTAAGCTGAACGTGCCTGCTCTCGTCAGATCGCAGACTGCTGCCCTGTAGTTACCGGCATGGGAGACTGGCTGGCAATCCAAGGTGCCATTGACATTTTGCTCTGTTGCCGCCTTCCGCTCCGATTCCGAAAAGGATTTATTGATGCTTAAATCCACCATATACAGTATACAGTGTGTGAAGATGTCTACGGCCATCCTAAGCTGAATGCGCCTGTTCTCGTCAGATCGCAGACTGCTACCCAGCTTCGGGCCTGGTAAGTACCAGCATGGGAGACTGGCTGGGAATCCCGGGTGCAGTTGACATTTTGCTCTGTTTCTGCTCCGATTCCGAAAATTATTTATTGATGCTTAAATCCACAGTATACAAAGTGTGAAGCTGTCAACGGCCATCCTAAGCTGAACGCGCCTGCTCTCGTCAGATCGCAGACTGGTACAGATCTTAGGGCCCGGTAAGTACCGGCATGGGACACTGGCTGGGAATCCCGGCTGCCGTTGACATTTTGCTCTGTTGCCGCCTTCCGTTCCGTTCCGAAAAGGATTTATTGATGCTTAAATGCACAATATACAAAGTGTGAAGCTGTCAACGGCCATCCTAAGCTGAACGCGCCTGCTCTCGTCAGATCGCAGACTGCTGGCCGGCAAGTACGGGCATGGGAGACTGCCTGGCAATCCAAGGTGCTATTGACATTTTGCTCTGTTGCCGCCTTCCTCTCCGATTAAAAAAAATATTTATTGATGCTTAAATCCACAGTATACAAGGCGTGAAGATGTCAACGGCCATCCTAAGCTGAACGCGCCTGCTCTCGTCAGATCGCAGACTGCTACGCAGCTTAGGGCCCAGTAAGTACCGGCATGGGAGACTGGCTGGGAATCCCGGGTGCAGTTGACATTTTGCTCTGTTGCCGCCTTCCGTTCCGATTCCGAAAAGGATTTATTGATGCTTAAATGCACAGTATAAAAAGCATGAAGCTGTCAATGGCCATCCTAAGCTGAACGTGCCTGCTCTCGTCAGATCGCAGACTGGTACAGATCTTGGGGCCCGGTAAGTACCGGCATGGGACACTGGCTGGGAATCCTGGCTGCCGTTGACATTTTGCTCTGTTGCCGCCTTCCGTTCCGATTCCGAAAAGGATTTATTGATGCTTAAATGCACAGTATAAAGGGCAAGAAGCTGTCAACGGCCATCCTAAGCTGAACGCGCCTGCTCTCGTCAGATTGCAGACTGCTACCCAGCTTAGGGCCCGGTAAGTACCAGCATGGGAGACTGACTGGGAATCCCAGGTGTCGTTGACATTTTGCTCTGTAGCCGCCTTCCGAAAAGGATTTATTGATGCTTAAATCCACAGTATACAGGGTGTGAAGCCGTCTACGGCTATCCTAAGCTGAATGTGCCTGTTCTTGTCAGATCGCAGACTGCTGCCCGGCAAGTACAGGCATGGGAGACTGGCTGGCAATCCAAGGTGCTATTGACATTTTGCTCTGTTGCCGCCTTCCTCTCCGATTAAAAAAAATATTTATTGATGCTTAAATCCACAATATACAAGGCGTAAAGATGTCAACGGCCATCCTAAGCTGAACACGCCTGCTCTCGTCAGATCGCAGACTGCTACCCAGCTTAGGGCCCGGTAAGTACCAGCATGGGAGACTGGCTAGGAATCCCAGGTGTTGTTGACATTTTGCTCTGTAGCCACCTTCCGCTCCGATTCCGAAAAGGATTTATTGATGCTTAAATCCACAGTATACAGTGTGTGAAGCCGTCTACGGCTATCCTAAGCTGAATGTGCCTGTTCTTGTCAGATCGCAGACTGCTGACGGCAAGTACGGGCATGGGAGACTGGCTGGCAATCCAAGGTGCTATTGACATTTTGCTCTGTTGCCGCCTTCCTCTCCGATTAAAAAAAATATTTATTGATGCTTAAATCCACAATATACAAGGCGTAAAGATGTCAACGGCCATCCTAAGCTGAACACGCCTGCTCTCGTCAGATCGCAGACTGCTACCCAACTTAGGGCCCGGTAAGTACTGGCATGGGAGACTGGCTGGGAATCCCGGGTGCCGTTGCCATTTTGCTCTATTGCTGCCTTCCGCTCCGATTCCGAAAATAATTTATTGATGCTTAAATCGACAGTATACAAGGTGTGAAGCTGTCGACGGCCATCCTAAGCTTAACGCGCCTGCTCTCGTCAGATCGCAGACTGCTACGCAGCTTAGGGCCCAGTATGTACCGGCATGGGAGACTGGCTGGGAATCCCGGATGCAGTTGACATTTTGCTCTGTTGCCGCCTTCCGTTCCGATTCCGAAAAGGATTTATTGATGCTTAAATGCACAGTATAAAAAGCATGAAGCTGTCAATGGCCGTCCTAAGCTGAACTCGCCTGCTCTCGTCAGATCGCAGACTGCTACCCAGCTTAGGGCCAGGTACGTACTGGCATGGGAGACTGGCTGGGAATCCCGGTTGCCGTTGACATTTTGCTCTATTGCTGCCTTCCGCTCCGATTCCGAAAAGAATTTATTGATGCTTAAATCCACAGTATACAAGGTGTGAAGCTGTCGACGGCCATCCTAAGCTTAACGAGCCTGCTCTCGTCAGATCGCAGACTGGTACAGATCTTAGGGCCCGGTAAGTACCGGCATGGGACACTGGCTGGGAATCCCGGATGCAGTTGACATTTTGCTCTGTTGCCGCCTTCCGTTCCGATCCCGAAAAGGATTTATTGATGCTTAAATGCACAGTATAAAAAGCATGAAGCTGTCAATGACCGTCCTAAGCTGAACGCTCCTGCTCTCGTCAGATCGCAGACTGCTACCCAGCTTAGGGCCAGGTACGTACTGGCATGGGAGACTGGCTGGGAATCCCGGTTGCCGTTGACATTTTGCTCTATTGCTGCCTTCCGCTCCGATTCCGAAAAGAATTTATTGATGCTTAAATGCACAGTATACAAAGTGTGAAGCTGTCAACGGCCATCCTAAGCTGAACGCGCCTGCTCTCGTCAGATCGCAGACTGCTACCCAGCTTAGGGCCTGGTAAGTATCTGCATGGGAAACTGGCTGGGAATCCCGGGTGCAGTTGACATTTTAATCTGTTGCCGCCTTCCGCTCCGATTCGGAAAAGGATTTATTGATGCTTAAATCCACAATATACAGGGTGTGAAGCTGTCAACGGCCATCCTAAGCCTGAACGTGCCTGCTCTCCTCAGACCGCAGACTGCTGCCCGGCAGATACCGGCATGGGAGACTGGCTGGCAATCCAAGGTGCCATTGACATTTTTCTCTGTTGCCGCCTTCTTCTCCGATTAATAAAAATATTTATTGATGCTTAAATCCACAATATACAAGTCGTAAAGATGTCAACAGCCATCGTAAGCTGAACGCGCCTGCTCTCGTCAGATCGCAGACTGCTACCCAGCTTAGGGCCCAGTAAGTACCGCCATGGGAGACTGGCTGGGAATCCCGGGTGCAGTTGACATTTTGCTCTGTAGCCGCCTTCCGCTCCGATTCCGAAAAGGATTTATTGATGCTTAAATCCACAGTATACAGGGTGTGAAGCCGTCTACGGCCATCCTAAGCTGAATGCGCCTGTACTTGTCAGATCGCAGACTGCTGCCCGGCAAGTACGGGCATGGGAGACTGGCTGGCAATCCAAGGTGCTATTGACATTTTGCTCTGTTGCCGCCTTCCTCTCCGATTAAAAAAATATTTATTGATGCTTAAATCCACAGTATACAAGGCGTGAAGATGGCAACGGCCATCCTAAGCTGAACGCGCCTGCTCTTGTCAGATCGCAGACTGCTACCCAGCTTCGGGCCCGGTAAGTACTGGCATGGGAGACTGGCTGGGAATCCCGGTTGCCGTTGACATTTTGCTCTATTGCTGCCTTCCGCTCCGATTCCGAAAAGAATTTATTGATGCTTAAATCCACAGTATATAAGGTGTGAAGCTGTCGACGGCCATCCTAAGCTTAACGCGCCTGCTCTCGTCAGATCGCAGACTGGTACAGATCTTAGGGCCCGGTAAGTACCGGCATGGGACACTGGCTGGGAATCCCGGCTGCCGTTGACATTTTGCTTTGTTGCCTCCTTCCGTTCCGATTCCGAAAAGGATTTATTGATGCTTAAATGCACAGTATACAAAGTGTGAAGCTGTCAACGGCCATCCAAGCTGAACGCGCCTGCTCTCGTCAGATCGCAGACTGCTACCCAGCTTAGGGCCTGGTAAGTACCAGCATGGGAGACTTGCTGGGAATCCCGGGTGCAGTTGACATTTTAATCTGTTGCCGCCTTCCGCTCCGATTCGGAAAAGGATTTATTGATGCTTAAATGCACAGTATAAAGGGCATGAAGCTGTCAACGGCCATCCTAAGCTGAACGCGCCTGCTCTCGTCAGATCGCAGACTGCTACCCAGCTTAGGGCCCGGTAAGTACGAGCATGGGAGACTGGCTGGGAATCTCAGGTGTTGTTGACATTTTGCTCTGTAGCTCTGTAGACATTTTGCTCCGATTCCGAAAAGGATTTATTGATGCTTAAATCCACAATATACAGGGTGTGAAGCAGTCTACGGCTATCCTAAGCTGAATGCGTCTGTTCTTGTCAGATCGCAGACTGCTGCCCGGCAAGTACGGGCATGGGAGACTGGCTGGCAATCCAATGTGCTATTGACATTTTGCTCTGTTGCCGCCTTCCTCTCCAATTAAAAAAAATATTTATTGATACTTAAATCCACAGTATACAAGGCGTGAAGATGTCAACTGTCATCCTAAGCTGAACTTGCCTGCTCTCGTCAGATCGCAGACTGCTACCCAGCTTAGGGCCCGGTAAGTACCGGCATGGGAGACTGGCTGGGAATCCCAGGTGCCGTTGACATTTTGCTCTATTGCTTCCTTCCGCTCCGATTCCGAAAATAATTTATTGATGCTTAAATCCACAGTATAAAAGGTGTGAAGCTGTCGACGGCCATCCTAAGTTTAACGCGCCTGCTCTCGTCAGATCGCAGACTGGTACAGATCTTAAGGCCCGGAAAGTACCGGCATGGGACACTGGCTGGGAATCCCGGCTGCCGTTGACATTTTGCTCTGTTGCCGCCTTCCGTTCCGATTCCGAAAAGGATTTATTGATGCTTAAATGCACAGTATAAAAAGAATGAAGCTGTCAACGGCCATCCTAAGCTGAACGCGCCGGCTCTCGTCAGATCGCAGACTGCTATCCAGCTTAGGGCCCGGTAAGTAACAGCATGGGAGACTGGCTGGGTATCCCAGGTGTCGTTGACATTTTGCTCTGTTGCCGCTTTCCGCTCCGATTCCGAAAAGGATTTATTGATGCTTAAATCCACAGTATACAGGGTGTGAAGATGTCTACGGCCATCCTAAGCTGAATGCGCCTGTTCTCGGCAGATCGCAGACTGCTACCCAGCTGCGGGCCTGGTAAGTACCAGCATGGGAGACTGGCTGGGAATCCCGAGTGCAGTTGACGTTTTGCTCTGTTTCTGCTCCGATTCCGAAAATTATTTATTGATGCTTAAATCCACAATATACAAAGTGTTAAGCTGTCAACGGCCATCCTAAGCTGAATGCGCCTGCTCTCGTCAGATTGCAGACTGCTACCCAGCTTAGGGCCAGGTACGTACCGGCATGGGAGACTGGCTGGGAATCCCGGTTGCCGTTGACATTTTGCTCTATTGCTGCCTTCCGCTCCGATTCCGAAAAGAATTTATTGATGCCTAAATCCACAGTATACAAGGTGTGAAGCTGTCGACGGCCATCCTAAGCTTAACGCGCCTGCTCTCGTCAGATCGCAGACTGGTACAGATCTTAGGGCCCAGTAAGTACCGGCATGGGACACTGGCTGGGAATCCCGGCTGCCGTTGACATTTTGCTCTGTTGCCGCCTTCCGTTCCGATTCCGAAAAGGATTTATTGATGCTTAAATGCACAGTATACAAAGTGTGAAGCTGTCAACGGCCATCCTAAGCTGAACGCGCCTGCTCTCGTCAGATCGCAGACTGCTACCCAGCTTAGGGCCTGGTAAGTATCTGCATGGCAGATACCGGCATGGGAGACTGGCTGGCAATCCAAGGTGCCATTGACATTTTTCTCTGTTGCCGCCTTCTTCTCAGATTAATAAAAATATTTATTGATGCTTAAATCCACAATATACAAGGCGTAAAGATGTCAACAGCCATCGTAAGCTAAACGCGCCTGCTCTCGTCAGATCGCAGACTGCTACCTGCCTTCCGTTCCGATCCCGAAAAGGATTTATTGATGCTTAAATGCACAGTATAAAAAGCATGAAGCTGTCAATGACCGTCCTAAGCTGAACGCTCCTGCTCTCGTCAGATCGCAGACTGCTACCCAGCTTAGGGCCAGGTACGTACTGGCATGGGAGACTGGCTGGGAATCCCGGTTGCCGTTGACATTTTGCTCTATTGCTGCCTTCCGCTCCGATTCCGAAAAGAATTTATTGATGCTTAAATGCACAGTATACATCCTAAGCTGAACGCGCCTGCTCTCGTCAGATCGCAGACTGCTACCCAGCTTAGGGCCTGGTAAGTATCTGCATGGGAAACTGGCTGGGAATCCCGGGTGCAGTTGACATTTTAATCTGTTGCCGCCTTCCGCTCCGATTCGGAAAAGGATTTATTGATGCTTAAATCCACAATATACAGGGTGTGAAGCTGTCAACGGCCATCCTAAGCCTGAACGTGCCTGCTCTCCTCAGACCGCAGACTGCTGCCCGGCAGATACCGGCATGGGAGACTGGCTGGCAATCCAAGGTGCCATTGACATTTTTCTCTGTTGCCGCCTTCTTCTCCGATAAATAAAAATATTTATTGATGCTTAAATCCACAATATACAAGTCGTAAAGATGTCAACAGCCATCGTAAGCTGAACGCGCCTGCTCTCGTCAGATCGCAGAATGCTACCCAGCTTAGGGCCCAGTAAGTACCGCCATGGGAGACTGGCTGGGAATCCCGGGTGCAGTTGACATTTTGCTCTGTAGCCGCCTTCCGCTCCGATTCCGAAAAGGATTTATTGATGCTTAAATCCACAGTATACAGGGTGTGAAGCCGTCTACGGCCATCCTAAGCTGAATGCGCCTGTACTTGTCAGATCGCAGACTGCTGCCCGGCAAGTACGGGCATGGGAGACTGGCTGGCAATCCAAGGTGCTATTGACATTTTGCTCTGTTGCCGCCTTCCTCTCCGATTAAAAAAATATTTATTGATGCTTAAATCCACAGTATACAAGGCGTGAAGATGGCAACGGCCATCCTAAGCTGAACGCGCCTGCTCTTGTCAGATCGCAGACTGCTACCCAGCTTCGGGCCCGGTAAGTACTGGCATGGGAGACTGGCTGGGAATCCCGGTTGCCGTTGACATTTTGCTCTATTGCTGCCTTCCGCTCCGATTCCGAAAAGAATTTATTGATGCTTAAATCCACAGTATATAAGGTGTGAAGCTGTCGACGGCCATCCTAAGCTTAACGCGCCTGCTCTCGTCAGATCGCAGACTGGTACAGATCTTAGGGCCCGGTAAGTACCGGCATGGGACACTGGCTGGGAATCCCGGCTGCCGTTGACATTTTGCTTTGTTGCCTCCTTCCGTTCCGATTCCGAAAAGGATTTATTGATGCTTAAATGCACAGTATACAAAGTGTGAAGCTGTCAACGGCCATCCAAGCTGAACGCGCCTGCTCTCGTCAGATCGCAGACTGCTACCCAGCTTAGGGCCTGGTAAGTACCAGCATGGGAGACTTGCTGGGAATCCCGGGTGCAGTTGACATTTTAATCTGTTGCCGCCTTCCGCTCCGATTCGGAAAAGGATTTATTGATGCTTAAATGCACAGTATAAAGGGCATGAAGCTGTCAACGGCCATCCTAAGCTGAACGCGCCTGCTCTCGTCAGATCGCAGACTGCTACCCAGCTTAGGGCCCGGTAAGTACCAGCATGGGAGACTGGCTGGGAATCTCAGGTGTTGTTGACATTTTGCTCTGTAGCTCTGTAGACATTTTGCTCCGATTCCGAAAAGGATTTATTGATGCTTAAATCCACAATATACAGGGTGTGAAGCAGTCTACGGCTATCCTAAGCTGAATGCGTCTGTTCTTGTCAGATCGCAGACTGCTGCCCGGCAAGTACGGGCATGGGAGACTGGCTGGCAATCCAATGTGCTATTGACATTTTGCTCTGTTGCCGCCTTCCTCTCCAATTAAAAAAAATATTTATTGATACTTAAATCCACAGTATACAAGGCGTGAAGATGTCAACTGTCATCCTAAGCTGAACTTGCCTGCTCTCGTCAGATCGCAGACTGCTACCCAGCTTAGGGCCCGGTAAGTACCGGCATGGGAGACTGGCTGGGAATCCCAGGTGCCGTTGACATTTTGCTCTATTGCTTCCTTCCGCTCCGATTCCGAAAATAATTTATTGATGCTTAAATCCACAGTATAAAAGGTGTGAAGCTGTCGACGGCCATCCTAAGTTTAACGCGCCTGCTCTCGTCAGATCGCAGACTGGTACAGATCTTAAGGCCCGGAAAGTACCGGCATGGGACACTGGCTGGGAATCCCGGCTGCCGTTGACATTTTGCTCTGTTGCCGCCTTCCGTTCCGATTCCGAAAAGGATTTATTGATGCTTAAATGCACAGTATAAAAAGCATGAAGCTGTCAACGGCCATCCTAAGCTGAACGCGCCGGCTCTCGTCAGATCGCAGACTGCTATCCAGCTTAGGGCCCGGTAAGTAACAGCATGGGAGACTGGCTGGGTATCCCAGGTGTCGTTGACATTTTGCTCTGTTGCCGCTTTCCGCTCCGATTCCGAAAAGGATTTATTGATGCTTAAATCCACAGTATACAGGGTGTGAAGATGTCTACGGCCATCCTAAGCTGAATGCGCCTGTTCTCGGCAGATCGCAGACTGCTACCCAGCTGCGGGCCTGGTAAGTACCAGCATGGGAGACTGGCTGGGAATCCCGAGTGCAGTTGACGTTTTGCTCTGTTTCTGCTCCGATTCCGAAAATTATTTATTGATGCTTAAATCCACAATATACAAAGTGTTAAGCTGTCAACGGCCATCCTAAGCTGAATGCGCCTGCTCTCGTCAGATTGCAGACTGCTACCCAGCTTAGGGCCAGGTACGTACTGGCATGGGAGACTGGCTGGGAATCCCGGTTGCCGTTGACATTTTGCTCTATTGCTGCCTTCCGCTCCGATTCCGAAAAGAATTTATTGATGCCTAAATCCACAGTATACAAGGTGTGAAGCTGTCGACGGCCATCCTAAGCTTAACGCGCCTGCTCTCGTCAGATCGCAGACTGGTACAGATCTTAGGGCCCAGTAAGTACCGGCATGGGACACTGGCTGGGAATCCCGGCTGCCGTTGACATTTTGCTCTGTTGCCGCCTTCCGTTCCGATTCCGAAAAGGATTTATTGATGCTTAAATGCACAGTATACAAAGTGTGAAGCTGTCAACGGCCATCCTAAGCTGAACGCGCCTGCTCTCGTCAGATCGCAGACTGCTACCCAGCTTAGGGCCTGGTAAGTATCTGCATGGCAGATACCGGCATGGGAGACTGGCTGGCAATCCAAGGTGCCATTGACATTTTTCTCTGTTGCCGCCTTCTTCTCAGATTAATAAAAATATTTATTGATGCTTAAATCCACAATATACAAGGCGTAAAGATGTCAACAGCCATCGTAAGCTAAACGCGCCTGCTCTCGTCAGATCGCAGACTGCTACCCAGCTTAGGGCCCAGTAAGTACCGCCATGGGAGACTGGCTGGGAATCCCGGGTGCAGTTGACATTTTGCTCTGTAGCCGCCTTCCGCTCCGATTCCGAAAAGGATTTATTGATGCTTAAATCCACAGTATACAGGGTGTGAAGCCGTCTACGGCCATCCTAAGCTGAATGTGCCTGTACTTGTCAGATCGCAGACTGCTGCCCGGCAAGTACGGGCATGGGAGACTGGCTGGCAATCCAAGGTGCAGTTGACATTTTGCTCTGTTGCCGCCTTCCTCTCTGATTCCGAAAAGGATTTATTGATGCTTAAATCCACAGTATACAGGGTGTGAAGCCGTCTACGGCTATCCTAAGCTGAATGCGCCTGTTCTTGTCAGATCGCAGACTGCTGCCCGGCAAGTACGGGCATGGGAGACTGGCTGGCAATCCAAGGTGCTATCGACATTTTGCTCTGTTGCCGCCTTCCTCTCCGATTAAAAAAATATTTATTGATGCTTAAATCCACAGTATACAAGGCATGAAGATGTCAACGGCCATCCTAAGCTGAACACGCCTGCTCTTGTCAGATCGCAGACTGCTACCCAGCTTTGGGCCCGGTAAGTACTGGCATGGGAGACTGGCTGGGAATCCCGGTTGCCGTTGACATTTTGCTCTATTGCTGCCTTCCGCTCCGATTCCAAAAAGAATTTATTGATGCTTAAATCCACAGTATATAAGGTGTGAAGCTGTCGACGGCCATCCTAAGCTTAACGCGCCTGCTCTCGTCAGATCGCAGACTGGTACAGATCTTAGGGCCCGGTAAGTACCGGCATGGGACACTGGCTGGGAATCCCGGCTGCCGTTGACATTTTGCTTTGTTGCCTCCTTCCGTTCCGATTCCGAAAAGGATTTATTGATGCTTAAATGCACAGTATACAAAGTGTGAAGCTGTCAACGGCCATCCTAAGCTGAACGCGCCTGCTCTCGTCAGATCGCAGACTGCTACCCAGCTTAGGGCCTGGTAAATACCAGCATGGGAGACTGGCTGGGAATCCCGGGTGCAGTTGACATTTTAATCTGTTGCCGCCTTCCGCTCCGATTCGGAAAAGGATTTATTGATGCTTAAATGCACAGTATAAAGGGCATGAAGCTGTCAACGGCCATCCTAAGCTGAACGCGCCTGCTCTCGTCAGATCGCAGACTGCTACCCAGCTTAGGGCCCGGTAAGTACCAGCATGGGAGACTGGCTGGGAATCTCAGGTGTTGTTGACATTTTGCTCTGTAGCTCTGTAGACATTTTGCTCCGATTCCGAAAAGGATTTATTGATGCTTAAATCCACAATATACAGGGTGTGAAGCCGTCTACGGCTATCCTAAGCTGAATGCGCCTGTTCTTGTCAGATCGCAGACTGCTGCCCGGCAAGTACGGGCATGGGAGACTGGCTGGCAATCCAAGGTGCTATTGACATTTTGCTCTGTTGCCGCCTTCCTCTCCAATTAAAAAAAATATTTATTGATACTTAAATCCACAGTATACAAGGCGTGAAGATGTCAACTGTCATCCTAAGCTGAACTTGCCTGCTCTTGTCAGATCGCAGACTGCTACCCAGCTTAGGGCCCGGTAAGTACCGGCATGGGAGACTGGCTGGGAATCCCGGGTGCAGATGACATTTTGCTCTGTTGCCGCCTTCCGTTCCGATTCCGAAAAGGATTTATTGATGCTTAAATGCACAGTATACAAAGTGTGAAGCTGTCGACGGCCATCCTAAGTTTAACGCGCCTGCTCTCGTCAGATCGCAGACTGGTACAGATCTTAAGGCCCGGAAAGTACCGGCATGGGACACTGGCTGGGAATCCTGGCTGCCGTTGACATTTTGCTCTGTTGCCGCCTTCCGTTCCGATTCCGAAAAGGATTTATTGATGCTTAAATGCACAGTATAAAAAGCATGAAGCTGTCAACGACCATCCTAAGCTGAACGCGCCTGCTCTCGTCAGATCGCAGACTGCTACCCAGCTTAGGGCCCGGTAAGTAACAGCATGGGAGACTGGCTGGGAATCCCAGGTGTCGTTGACATTTTGCTCTGTTGCCGCTTTCCGCTCCGATTCCGAAAAGAATTTATTGATGCTTAAATCCACAGTATACAGGGTGTGAAGATGTCTATGGCCATCCTAAGCTGAATGCGCCTGTTCTCGGCAGATCGCAGACTGCTACCCAGTTTCGAGCCTGGTAAGTACCAGCATGGGAGACTGGCTGGGAATCCCGAGTGCAGTTGACATTTTGCTCTGTTTCTGCTCCGATTCCGAAAATTATTTATTGATGCTTAAATCCACAGTATACAAAGTGTTAAGCTGTCAACGGCCATCCTAAGCTGAATGCGCCTGCTCTCGTCAGATTGCAGACTGCTACCCAGCTTAGGGCCTGGTAAGTACCAGCATGGGAGACTGGCTGGGAATCCCAGGTGCAGTTGACATTTTAATCTGTTGCCGCCTTCCGCTCCGATTCAGAAAAGGATTTATTGATGCTTAAATCCACAATATATAGGGTGTGAGGCTGTCAACGGCCATCCTAAGCTTAACGCGCCTGCTCTCGTCAGATCGCAGACTGCTACCCAGCTTAGGGCCTGGTAAGTACCAGCATGGGAGACTGGCTGGGAATCCCGGGTGCAGTTGACATTTTAATCTGTTGCCGCCTTCCACTCCGATTCGGAAAAGGATTTATTGATGCTTAAATGCACAGTATAAAGGGCGTGAAGCTGTCAACGGCCATCCTAAGCTGAAAGCGCCTGCTCTTGTCAGATCGCAGACTTCTACCCAGCTTAGGGCCCGGTAAATACCAGCATGGGAGACTGGCTGGGAATCCCAGGTGTTGTTGACATTTTGCTCTGTAGCCGCCTTCCGCTCCGATTCCGAAAAGGATTTATTGATGCTCAAATACACAGTTTACAGGGTGTGAAGCCATCTACGGCTATCCTAAGCTGAATGTGCCTGTTCTTGTCAGATCGCAGACTGCTGCCCGGCAAGTACTGGCATGGGAGACTGGCTGGCAATCCAAGGTGCTATTGACATTTTGCTCTATTGCTGCCTTCCGCTCCGATTCCGAAAAGAATTTATTGATGCTTAAATCCACAGTATACAAGGTGAGAAGCTGTCGACGGTCATCCTAAGCTAAACGCGCCTGCTCTCGTCAGATCGCAGACTGGTACAGATCTTAGGGCCCGGTAAGTACCGGCATGGGACACTGGCTGGGAATCCCGGCTGCCGTTGACATTTTGCTCTGTTGCCGCCTTCCGTTCCGATTCCGAAAAGGATTTATTGATGCTTAAATGCACAGTATAAAGGGCGAAAAGCAGTCAACGGCCATCCTAAGCTGAACGCGCCTGCTCTCGTCAGATTGCAGACTGCTACCTAGCTTAGGGCCCGGTAAGTACCAGCATGGGAGACTGGCTGGGAATCCCAGGTGTCGTTGACATTTTGCTCTGTTGCCGCCTTCCGCTCCGATTCCGAAAAGGATTTATTGATGCTTAAATCCACAGTATACAGGGTGTGAAGATGTCTACGGCCATCCTAAGCTGAATGCGCCTGTTCTTGTCAGATCACAGACTGCTGCCCGGCAGTTACCGGCATGGGAGACTGGCTGGCAGTCCAAGGTGCCATTGACATTTTGTTCTGTTGCCGGCTTCCGCTCCGATTCGGAAAAGGATTTATTGATGCTTAAATCCACAATATACAGGGTGTGAAGCTGTCAACGGCCATCCTAAGCCTGAACGTGCCTGCTTTCCTCAGATCGCAGACTGCTGCCCGGCAGTTACCGGCATGGGAGACTGGCTGGCAATCCAAGGTGCCATTGACATTTTGCTTTGTTGCCGCCTTCCTCTCCGATTAATAAAAATATTTATTGATGCTTAAATCCACAATATACAAGGCGTGAAGATGTCAACGGCCATCCTATGCTGAGCGCGCCTGCTCTTGTCAGATCGCAGACTGCTACCCAGCTTAGGGCCCAGTAAGTACCGGCATGTGAGACTGGCTGGGAATCCCGGGTGCAGCCGACATTTTGCTCTGTTGCCGCCTTCCGTTCCGATTCCGAAAAGGATTTATTGATGCTTAAATGCACAGTATAAAAAGCATGAAGCTGTCAATGGCCATCCTATGCTGAACGCGCCTGCTCTCATCAGATCGCAGACTTTTACCCAGCTTAGGGCCCGGTAAGTACTGGCATGGGAGACTGGCTGGGAATCCCAGTTGCCGTTGACATTTTGTTCTATTGCTGCCTTCCGCTCCGTTTCCGAAAATAATTTATTGATGCTTAAATCCACAGTATACAAGGTGTGAAGCTGTTGACGGCCATCCTAAGCTTAACGCGCCTGCTCTCGTCAGATCGCAGACTGGTACAGATCTTAGGGCCCGGTAAGTACTGGCATGGGACACTGGCTGGGAATCCCGGCTGCCGTTGACATTTTGCTCTGTTGCCGCCTTCCGTTCCGATTCCGAAAAGGATTTATTGATGCTTAAATGCACAGTATACAAAGTGTGAAGCTGTCAACGGCCATCCTAAGCTGAACGCGCCTGCTCTCGTCAGATCGCAGACTGATACCCAGCTTAGGGCCTGGTAAGTACCAGCATGGGAGACTGGCTGGGAATCCCGGGTGCAGTTGACATTTTGCTCTGTTGCCGCCTTCCTCTCCGATTAAAAAAAATATTTATTGATGCTTAAATCCACAGTATACAAGGCTTGAAGATGTCAACGGCCATCCTAAGCTGAACGCGCCTGCCCTCGTCAGATCGCAGACTGCTACCCAGCTTAGGGCCCGGTAAGTACTGGCATGGGAGACTGGCTGGGAATCCTGGGTGCCGTTGACATTTTGCTCTATTGCTGCCTTCCGCTCCGATTCAGAAAAGAATTTATTGATGCTTAAATCCACAGTATACAAGGTGTGAAGCTGTCGACGGCCATCCTAAGCTTAACGCGCCTGCTCTCGTCAGATCGCAGACTGGTACAGATCTTAGGGCCCGGTAAGTACCGGCATGGGACACTGGCTGGGAATCCCGACTGCCGTTGACATTTTGCTCTGTTGCCGCCTTCCGTTCCGATTCCGAAAAGGATTTATTGATGCTTAAATGCACAGTATAAAGGGCAAAAAGCTGTCAACGGCCATCCTAAGCTGAACGCGCCTGCGCTCGTCAGATCACAGACTGCTACCCAGCTTAGGGCCCGGTAAGTACCAGCATGGGAGACTGGCTGGGAATCCCAGGTGTCGTTGACCTTTTGCTCTGTTGCCGCCTTCCGCTCCGATTCCGAAAAGGATTTATTGATGCTTAAATGCACAGTATAAAAAGCATGAAGCTGTCAATGGCGACCCTAAGCTGAACGCGCCTGCTCTCGTCAGATCGCAGACTGCTACCCAGCTTAGGGCCCGGTAAGTACTGGCATGGGAGACTGGCTGGGAATCCCGGTTGCCATTGACAATTTGCTCTATTGCTCGAATTCCGAAAAGAATTTATTGATGCTTAAATCCACAGTATACAGGGTGTGAAGATGTCTACGGCCATCCTAACATGAATGCGCCTGTTCTCGTCAGATAGCAGACTGCTACCCAGCTTCGGGCCCGGTAAGTAACAGCATGGGAGACTGGCTGGGAATCCCGAGTGCAGTTGACATTTTGCTCTGTTTCTGCTCCGATTCCGAAAATTATTTATTGATGCTTAAATCCACAGTATACAAAGTGTGAAGCTGTCAACGGCCATCCTAAGCTGAACGCGCCTGCTCTCGTCAGATCGCAGACTGCTAACCAGCTTAGGGCCTGGTAAGTACCAGCATGGGAGACTGGCTGGGAATCCCGGGTGCAGTTGACAATGTAATCTGTTGCCGCCTTCCGCTCCGATTCGGAAAAGGATTTATTGATGCTTAAATCCACAGTATACAGGGTGTGAAGCAATCTACGGCTATCCTAAGCTGAATGTGCCTGGTCTTGTCAGATCGCAGACTGCTGCCCGGCAAGTACGGGCATGGGAGACTTGCTGGCAATCCCAGGTGCTATTGCCATTTTGCTCTGTTGCCGCCTTCCTCTCCGATTCCGAAAAGGATTTATTGATGCTTAAATGCACAGTATACAAGGCGAGAAGATGTCAACGGCCGTCCTAAGCTGAACGCGCCTGCTCTCGTCAGATCGAAGACTGCTACCCAGCTTTGGGCCTGGTAAGTACCAGCATGGGAGACTGGCTGGGAATCCCGAGTGCAGTTGACATTTTGCTCTGTTTCTGCTCCGATTCCGAAAATTATTTATTGATGCTTAAATCCACAGTATACAAAGTGTGAAGCTGTCAACGGCCATCCTAAGCTGAACGCGCCTGCTCTCGTCAGATCGCAGACTGCTAACCAGCTTAGGGCCTGGTAAGTACCAGCATGGGAGACTGGCTGGGAATCCCGGGTGCAGTTGACATTTTAATCTGTTGCCGCCTTCCGCTCCGATTCGGAAAAGGATTTATTGATGCTTAAATCCACAGTATACAGGGTGTGAAGCCATCTACGGCTATCCTAAGCTGAATGTGCCTGTTCTTGTCAGATCGCAGACTGCTGCCCGGCAAGTACGGGCATGGGAGACTGGCTGGCAATCCCAGGTGCTATTGCCATTTTGCTCTGTTGCCGCCTTCCTCTCCGATTCCGAAAAGGATTTATTGATGCTTAAATGCACAGTATACAAGGCAAGAAGATGTCAACGGCCGTCCTAAGCTGAACGCGCCTGCTCTCGTCTGAGCAAAGACTGCTACCCAGCTTTGGGCCTGGTAAGTACCAGCATGGGAGACTGGCTGGGAATCCCGGGTGCAGCTGACATGTTGCTCTGTTTCTGCTCCGATTCCGAAAATTATTTATTGATGCTTAAATCCACAGTATACAAAGTGTGAAGCTGTCAACGGCCATCCTAAGCTTAACGCGCCTGCTCTCGTCAGATCGCAGACTGGTACAGATCTTAGGGCCCGGTAAGTACCGGCATGGGAGACTGGCTGGGAATCCCGGCTGCCGTTGACATTTTGCTCTGTTGCCGCCTTCCGTTCCGATTCCGAAAAGGATTTATTGATGCTTAAAGGCACAGTATAAAGGGCAAAAAGCTGTCAACTGCCATCCTAAGCTGAACGCGCCTGCTCTTGTCAGAACACAGACTGCTACCCAGCTTAGGGCCCGGTAAGTACCAGCATGGGAGACTGGCTGGGAATCCCAGGTGTCGTTGACATTTTGCTCTGTTGCCGCCTTCCGCTCCGATTCCGAAAAGGATTTATTGATGCTTAAATCCACAGTATACAAAGTGCGAAGCTGTCAACGGCCATCCTAAGCTGAACGCGCCTGCTCTCGTCAGATCGCAGACTGCTGCCCGGCAGTTACCGGCATGGGAGACTGGCTGGCAATCCAAGGTGCCATTGCCATTTTGCTCTGTTGCCGCCTTCCTCTCCGATTAATAAAAATATTTATTGATGCTTAAATCCACAATATACAAGGCATGAAGATGTCAACGGCCATCCTAAGCTGAACGCGCCTGCTCTTGTCAGATCGCAGACTGCTACCCAGCTTAGGGCCCGGTAAGTACTGGCATGGGAGACTGGCTGGGAATCCTGGGTGCCGTTGACATTTTGCTCTATTGCTGCCTTCCGCTCCGATTCAGAAAAGAATTTATTGATGCTTAAATCCACAGTATACAAGGTGTGAAGCTGTCGACGGCCATCCTAAGCTTAACGCGCCTGCTCTCGTCAGATCGCAGACTGGTACAGATCTTAGGGCCCGGTAAGTACCGGCATGGGACACTGGCTGGGAATCCCGACTGCCGTTGACATTTTGCTCTGTTGCCGCCTTCCGTTCCGATTCCGAAAAGGATTTATTGATGCTTAAATGCACAGTATAAAGGGCAAAAAGCTGTCAACGGCCATCCTAAGCTGAACGTGCCTGCGCTCGTCAGATCACAGACTGCTACCCAGCTTAGGGCCCGGTAAGTACCAGCATGGGAGACTGGCTGGGAATCCCAGGTGTCGTTGACCTTTTGCTCTGTTGCCGCCTTCCGCTCCGATTCCGAAAAGGATTTATTGATGCTTAAATGCACAGTATAAAAAGCATGAAGCTGTCAATGGCGACCCTAAGCTGAACGCGCCTGCTCTCGTCAGATTGCAGACTGCTACCCAGCTTAGGGCCCGTTAAGTACTGGCATGGGAGACTGGCTGGGAATCCCGGTTGCCATTGACAATTTGCTCTCTTGCTCGAATTCCGAAAAGAATTTATTGATGCTTAAATCCACAGTATACAGGGTGTGAAGATGTCTACGGCCATCCTAAGATGAATGCGCCTGTTCTCATCAGATAGCAGACTGCTACCCAGCTTCGGGCCCAGTAAGTACCGGCATGGGAGACTGGCTGGGAATCCCGGGTGCAGTTGACATTTTGCTCTGTTGCCGCCTTCCGTTCTGATTCCGAAAAGGATTTATTGATGCTTAAATGCACAGTATAAAAAGCATGAAGCTGTCAATGGCCACCCTAAGCTGAACGCGCCTGCTCTCGTCAGATCGCAGACTGCTACCCAGCTTAGGGCCCGGTAAGTACTGGCATGGGAGACTGGCTGGGAATCCCGGTTGCCATTGACATTTTGCTCTATTGCTCGAATTCCGAAAAGAATTTATTGATGCTTAAATCCACAGTATACAAGGTGTGAAGCTGTCGACGGCCATCCTAAGCTTAACGCGCCTGCTCTCGTCAGATCGCAGACTGGTACAGATCTTAGGGCCCGGTAAGTACCGGCATGGGACACTGGCTGGGAATGCCCGGCTGCCGTTGACATTTTGCTCTGTTGCCGCCTTCCGTTCCGATTCCGAAAAGGATTTATTGATGCTTAAATGCACAGTAGAAAGGGCGAGAAGCTGTCAACGGCCATCCTAAGCTGAACGCGCCTGCTCTCGTCAGATCGCAGACTGCTACCCAGCTTAGGGCCCGGTAAGTAACAGCATGGGAGACTGGCTGGGAATCCCAGGTGTCGTTGACATTTTGCTCTGTTGCTGCCTTCCGCTCAGATTCCGAAAAGGATTTATTGATGCTTAAATCCACAGTATACAGGGTGTGAAGATGTCTACGGCCATCCTAAGATGAATGCACCTGTTCTCGTCAGATCGCAGACTGCTACCCAGCTTCGGCCCTGGTAAGTAACAGCATGGGAGACTGGCTGGGAATCCCGAGTGCAGTTGACATTTTGCTCTGTTTCTGCTCCGATTCCGAAAATTATTTATTGATGCTTAAATCCACAGTATACAAAGTGTGAAGCTGTCAACGGCCATCCTAAGCTGAACGCGCCTGCTCTCGTCAGATCGCAGACTGCTAACCAGCTTAGGGCCTGGTAAGTACCAGCATGGGAGACTGGCTGGGAATCCCGGGAGCAGTTGACATTTTAATCTGTTGCCGCCTTCCGCTCCGATTCGGAAAAGGATTTAATGATGCTTAAATCCACAGTATACAGGGTGTGAAGCCATCTACGGCTATCCTAAGCTGAATGTGCCTGTTCTTGTCAGTTCGCAGACTGCTGCCCGGCAAGTACGGGCATGGGAGACTGGCTGGCAATCCCAGGTGCTATTGCCATTTTGCTCTGTTGCCGCCTTCCTCTCCGATTCCGAAAAGGATTTATTGATGCTTAAATGCACAGTATACAAGGTGAGAAGATGTCAACGGCCGTCCTAAGCTGAACGCGCCTGCTCTCGTCAGATCGAAGACTGCTAGCCAGCTTTGGGCCTGGTAAGTACCAGCATGGTAGACTGGCTGGGAATCCCGGGTGCAGCTGACATTTTAATCTGTTGCCGCATTCCGCTCCGATTTGGAAAAGGATTTATTGATGCTTAAATCCACAATATACAGGGTGTGAAGCTGTCAACGGCAATCCTAAGCCTGAACGTGCCTGCTCTCCTCAGATCGCAGACTGCTGCCCGGTAAGTACCAGCATGGGAGACTGGCTGGGAATCCCAGGTGTTGTTGACATTTTGCTCTGTTGCCGCCTTCCGCTCCGATTCCGAAAAGGATTTATTGATGCTTAAATCCACAGTATACAGGGTGTGAAGCCGTCTACGGCTATCCTAAGCTGAATGCGCCTGTTCTTGTCAGATCGCAGACTGCTGCCCGGCATGTACGGGCATGGGAGACTGGCTGGCAATCCAAGGTGCTATTGACATTTTGCTCTGTTGCCGCCTTCCTCTCTGATTAAAAAAAATATTTATTGATGCTTAAATCCACAGTATACAAGGCGTGAAGATGTCAACGGCCATCCTAAGCTGAACGCGCCTGCTCTCGTCAGATCGCAGACTGCTACGCAGCTTAGGGCCCAGTAAGTACCGGCATGGAGACTGGCTGGGAATCCCGGGTGCAGTTGCCATTTTGCTCTGTTGCCGCCTTCCGTTCCGATTCCGAAAAGGATTTATTGATGATTAAATGCACAGTATAAAAAGCATGAAGCTGTCAATGGCCATCCTAAGCTGAACTCGCCTGCTCTCGTCAGATCGCAGACTGCTACCCAGCTTAGGGCCCGGTAAGTACTGGCATTTGAGACTGGCTGGGAATCCAGGGTGCTGTTGACATATTGCTCTATTGCTGCCTTCCGCTCCGATTCCGAAAAGAATTTATTGATGCTTAAATCCACAGTATACAAGGTGTGAAGCTGTCGACGGCCATCCTAAGCTTAACGCGCCTGCTCTTGTCAGATCGCAGACTGGTACAGATCTTAGGGCCCGGTAAGTACCGGCATGGGACACTGGTTGGGAATCCCGGCTGCCGTTGACATTTTGCTCTGTTGCCGCCTTCCGTTCCGATTCCGAAAAGGATTTATTGATGCTTAAATGCACAGTATAAAGGGCGAGAAGCTGTCAACGGCCATCCTAAGCTGAACGCGCCTGCTCTCGGCAGATCACAGACTGCTACCCAGCTTAGGGCCCGGTAAGTACCAGCATGGGAGCCTGCCTGGGAATCCCAAGTATTGTTGACATTTTGCTCTGTTGCCGCCTTCCGCTCCGATTCCGAAAAGGTTTTATTGATGCTTAAATCCACAGTATACACGGTGAGAAGATGTCTACGGCCATCCTAAGCTGAATGTGCCTGTTCTTGTCAGATCGCAGACTGCTACCCAGCTTAGGGCCTGGTAAGTACCAGCATGGGAGACTGGCTGGGAATCCCAGGTGTTGTTGACATTTTGCTCTGTAGCCGCCTTCCGCTCCGATTCCGAAAAGGATTTATTGATGCTTAAATCCACAGTATACAGGGTGTGAAGCCGTCTACGGCTATCCTAAGCTGAATGTGCCTGTTCTTGTCAGATCGCAGACTGCTGCCCGGCAAGTACGGGCATGGGAGACTGGCTGGCAATCCAAGGTGCTATTGCCATTTTGCTCTGTTGCCGCCTTCCTCTCCGATTCCGAAAAGGATTTATTGATGCTTAAATGCACAGTATAAAAAGCATGAAGCTGTCAATGGCCATCCTAAGCTGAACGTGCCTGCTCTCGTCAGATCGCAGACTGCTACCCAGCTTAGGGCCTTGTAAGTTCCAGCATGGGAGACTGGCTGGGAATCCCGGGTGCAGTTGACATTTTAATCTGTTGCCGCCTTCTGCTCCGATTCGGAAAAGGATTTATTGATGCTTAAATGCACAGTATAAAGGGCGTGATGCTGTCAACGGCCATCCTAAGCTGAACACGCCTGCTCTCGTCAGATTGCAGACTGCTACCCAGCTTAGGGCCTGGTAAGTAACAGCATGGGAGACTGGCTGGGAATCTCAGGTGTTGTTGGCATTTAGCTTTGTAGCTCTGTAGACATTTTGCTCCGATTCCGAAAAGGATTTATTGATGCTTAAATCCACAGTATACAGGGTGTGAAGCCGTCTACGGCTATCCTAAGCTGAATGCGCCTGTTCTTGTCAGATCGCAGACTGCTGCCCGGCAAGTACGGGCATGGGAGACTTGCTGGCAATCCAAGGTGCTATTGACATTTTGCTCTGTTGCCGCCTTCCTCTCCGATTAAAAAAAATATTTATTGATGCTTAAATCCACAGTATACAAGGCGTGAAGATGTCAATGGCCATCCTAAGCTGAACGCGCCTGCTCTCGTCAGATCGCAGACTGCTACCCAGCTTAGGGCCCGGTAAGTACTGGCATGGGAGACTGGCTGGGAATCCCGGGTGCCGTTGACTTTTTGCTCTATTGCTGCCTTCCGCTCCGATTCCGAAAATAATTTATTGATGCTTAAACCCACAGTATACAAGGTGTGAAGCTGTCGACGGCCATCCTAAGCTTAACGCGCCTGCTCTCGTCAGATCGCAGACTGGTACAGATCTTAGGGCCCGGTAAGTACCGGCATGGGACACTGGCTGGGAATCCCGGCTGCCGTTGACATTTTGCACTGTAGCCGCCTTCCGTTCCGATTCCGAAAAGGATTTATTGATGCTTAAATGCACAGTATACAAAGTGTGAAGCTGTCAACGGCCATCCTAAGCTGAACGCGCCTGCTCTCGTCAGGTCGCAGACTGCTACCCAGCTTAGGGCCCGGTAAGTACCAGCATGGGAGACTGGCTGGGAATCCTGGGTGCAGTTGACATTTTAATCTGTTGCCGCCTTCCGCTCCGATTCGGAAAAGGATTTATTGATGCTTAAATGCACAGTATAAAGGGCGTGAAGCCGTCAACGGCCATCCTAAGCTGAACGCGCATCCTCTCGTCAGATCGCAGACTGCTAACCAGCTTAGGGCCCGGTAAGTACCAGCATGGGAGACTGGCTGGGAATCCGAGGTGTTGTTGACATTTTGCTCTGTAGCCGCCTTCCGCTCCGATTCCGAAAAGGATTTATTGATGCTTAAATCCACAGTATACAGGGTGTGAAGCCGTCTACGGCTATCCTAAGCTGAATGTGCCTGTTCTTGTCAGATCGCAGACTGCTGCCCGGCAAGTACGGGCATGGGAGACTTGCTGGCAATCCAAGGTGCTATTGACATTTTGCTCTGTTGCCGCCTTCCTCTCCGATTCCGAAAAGGATTTATTGATGCTTAAATCCACAGTATACAGGGTGTGAAGCCGTCTACGGCTATCCTAAGCTGAATGCGCCTGTTCTTGTCAGATCGCAGACTGCTGCCCGGCAAGTACGGGCATGGGAGACTGGCTGGCAATCCAAGGTGCTATTGACATTTTGCTCTGTTGCCGCCTTCCTCTCCAATTAAAAAAAATATTTATTGATGCTTAAATCCACAGTATACAAGGCATAAAGTTGTCAATGGCCATTCTTAGCTGAACGCGCCTGCTCTCGTCAGATCGCAAACTGCTACCCAGCTTAGGGCCTGGTAAGTACTGGCATGGGAGACTGGCTGGGAATCCCGGGTGCCGTTGCCATTTTGCTCTATTGCTGCCTTCCGCTCCGATTCCGAAAATAATTTATTGATGCTTAAACCCACAGTATACAAGGTGTGAAGCTGTCGACGGGCATCCTAAGCTTAACGCGCCTGCTCTCGTCAGATCGCAGACTGGTACAGATCTTAGGGCCCGGTAAGTACCGGCATGGAACACTGGCTGGGAATCCCGGCTGCCGTTGACATTTTGCTCTGTTGCCGCCTTCCGTTCCGATTCCGAAAAGGATTTATTGATGCTTAAATGCACAGTATACAAAGTGTGAAGCTGTCAACGGCCATCCTAAGCTGAACGCGCCTGCTCTCGTCAGATCGCAGACTGCTACCCAGCTTAGGGCCTGGTAAGTACCAGCATGGGAGACTGGCTGGGAATCCCGGGTGCAGTTGACATTTTAATCTGTTGCCGCCTTCCGCTCCGATTCGGAAAAGGATTTATTGATGCTTAAATGCACAGTATAAAGGGCGTGAAGCAGTCAACGGCCATCCTAAGCTGAACGCGCATGCTCTCGTCAGATCGCAGACTGCTACCCAGCTTAGGGCCCGGTAAGTACCAGCATGGGAGACTGGCTGGGAATCCCAGGTGTTGTTGACATTTTGCTCTGTAGCCGCCTTCCCCTCCGATTCCGAAAAGGATTTATTGATGCTTAAATCCACAGTATACAGGGTGTGAAGCCGTCTACGGCTATCCTAAGCTGAATGTGCCTGTTCTTGTCAGATCGCAGACTGCTGCCCGGCAAGTACGGGCATGGGAGACTTGCTGGCAATCCAAGGTGCTATTGACATTTTGCTCTGTTGCCGCCTTCCTCTCCGATTCCGAAAAGGATTTATTGATGCTTAAATGCACAGTATAAAGGGCATGAAGCTGTCAATGGCCATCCTAAGCTGAACGCGCCTGCTCTCGTCAGATCGTAGACTGCTACCCAGCTTAGGGCCTGGTAAGTACCAGCATGGGAGACTGGCTGGGAATCTCAGGTGTTGTTGACATTTTGCTCTGTAGCTATGTAGACATTTTGCTCCGATTCCGAAAAGGATTTATTGATGCTTAAATCCACAGTATACAGGGTGTGAAGCCATCTACGGCTATTCTAAGCTGAATGCGCCTGTTCTTGTCAGATCATAGACTGCTGCCCGGCAAGTACGGGCATGGGAGAATGGCTGGCAATCCAAGGTGCTATTGACATTTTGCTCTGTTGCCGCCTTCCTCTCCGATTAAAAAAAATATTTATTGATGCTTAAATCCACAGTATACAGGGTGTGAAGCCATCTACGGCTATCCTAAGCTGAATGCGCCTGTTCTTGTCAGATCGCAGACTGCTGCCCGGCAAGTACGGGCATGGGAGACTGGCTGGCAATCCAAGGTGCTATTGACATTTTGCTCTGTAGCCGCCTTCCGAAAAGGATTTATTGATGCTTAAATCCACAGTATACAGGGTGTGAAGCCGTCTACGGCTATCCTAAGCTGAATGTGCCTGTTCTTGTCAGATCGCAGACTGCTGCCCGGCAAGTACAGGCATGGGAGACTGGATGGCAATCCAAGGTGGTATTGACATTTTGCTCTGTTGCCGCCTTCCTCTCCTTTTCCGAAAAGGATTTATTGATGCTTAAATCCACAGTATACAAGGTGTGAAGCTGTCGACGGCCATCCTAAGCTTAACGCGCCTGCTCTCGTCAGATCGCAGACTGGTACAGTACTTAGGGCCCGGTAGGTACCGGCATGGGACACTGGCTGGGAATCCCGGCTGCCGTTGACATTTTGCTCTGTTGCCGCCTTCCGTTCCGATTCCGAAAAGGATTTATTGATGCTTAAATCCACAGTACACAGGGTGTGAAGATGTCTACGGCCATCCTAAGCTGAATGCGCCTGTTCTCGTCAGATCGCAGACTGCTACCCAGCTTCAGGCCTGGTAAGTACCAGCATGGGAGACTGGCTGGGAATCCCGAGTGCAGTTGACATTTTGCTCTGTTTCTGCTCCGATTCCGAAAATTATTTATTGATGCTTAAATCCACAGTATACAAAGTGTGAAGCTGTCAACGGCCATCCTAAGCTGAACGCGCCTGCTCTCGTCAGATCGCAGACTGCTACCCAGCTTAGGGCCTGGTAAGTACCAGCATGGGAGACTGGATGGGAATCCCGGGTGCAGTTGCCATTTTAATCTGTTGCCGCCTTCCGCTCCGATTCAGAAAAGGATTTATTGATGCTTAAATCCACAATATACAGGGTGTGAAGCTGTCAACGGCCATCCTAAGCCTGAACGTGCCTGCTCTCCTCAGATCGCAGACCGCTGCCCGGCAGATACCGGCATGGGAGACTGGCTGGCAATCCAAGGTGCCATTGACATTTTGCTCTGTTGCCGCCTTGCTCTCCGATTAATAAAAATATTTATTATTGCTTAAATCCACAATATACAAGGCGTAAAGATGTCAACAGCCATCCTAACCTGAACGCGCCTGCTCTCGTCAGATCGCAGACTGCTACCCAGCTTAGGGCCCAGTAAGTACCGACATGGGAGACTGGCTGGGAATCCCGGGTGCAGTTGACATTTTGCTCTGTTTCTGCTCCGATTCCGAAAATTATTTATTGATGCTTAAATCCACAGTATACAAAGTGTGAAGCTGTCAACGGCCATCCTAAGCTTAACACGCCTGCTCTCGTCAGATCGCAGACTGCTACCCAGCTTAGGGCCTGGTAAGTACCAGCATGGGAGACTGGCTGGGAATCCCGAGTGCAGTTGACATTTTGCTCTGTTTCTGCTCCGATTCCGAAAATTATTTATTGATGCTTAAATCCACAGTATACAAAGTGTGAAGCTGTCAACGGCCATCCTAAGCTGAACGCGCCTGCTCTCGTCAGAATGCAGACTGCTACCCAGCTTACGGCCTGGTAAGTACCAGCATGGGAGACTGGATGGGAATCCCGGGTGCAGTTGCCATTTTAATCTGTTGCCGCCTTCCGCTCCGATTCGGAAAAGGATTTATTGATGCTTAAATCCACAATATTCAGGGTGTGAAGCTGTCAACGGCCATCCTAAGCCTGAACGTGCCTGCTCTCCTCTGATCTCAGACTGCTGCCCGGCAGATACTGGCATGGGAGACTGGCTGGCAATCCAAGGTGCCATTGACATTTTGCTCTGTTGCCGCCTTCTTCTCCGAATAATAAAAATATTTATTGATGCTTAAATCCACAATATACAAGGCATAAAGATGGCAATGGCCATCCTAAGCTGAACGTGCCTGCTCTCGTCAGACCGCAGACTGCTACCCAACTTAGGGCCCGGTAAGTACTGGCATGGGAGACTGGCTGGGAATCCCGGGTGCCGTTGACATTTTGCTCTATTGCTGCCTTCCGCTCCGATTCCGAAAATAATTTATTGATGCTTAAATCAACAGTATACAAGGTGTGAAGCTGTCGACGGCAATCCTAAGCTTAACGCGCCTTCTCTCGTCAGATCGCAGACTGGTACAGATCTTAGGGCCCGGTAAGTACCGGCATGGGAGACTGGCTGGGAATCCCAGGTGTCGTTGACATTTTGCTCTGTTGCCGCCTTCTGCTCCGATTCCAAAAAGGATTTATTGATGCTTAAATCCACAGTATACAGGGTGTGAAGATGTCTACGGCCATCCTAAGCTGAATGCGCCTGTTCTCGTCGGATCGCAGACTGCTACCCAGCTTCGGGCCTGGTAAGTACCAGCATGGGAGACTGGCTGGGAATCCCGGGTGCAGTTGACATTTTGCTCTGTTTCTGCTCCGATTCCGAAAATTATTTATTGATGCTTAAATCCACAGTATACAAAGTGTGAAACTGTCAACGGCCATCCTAAGCTGAACGCGCCTGCTCTCGTCAGATCGCAGACTGCTACACAGCTTTGGGCCTGGTAAGTAGCAGCATGGGAGACTGGCTGGGAATCCCGGGTGCATTTGACATTTTAATCTGTTGCCGCCTTCCGCTCCAATTCGGAAAAGGATTTATTGATGCTTAAATCCACAATATACAGGGTGTGAAGCTGTCAACGGCCATCCTAAGCCTGAACGTGCCTGCTCTCCTCAGATCGCAGACCGCTGCCCGGCAGATACCGGCATGGGAGACTGGCTGGCAATCCAAGGTGCCATTGACATTTTGCTCTGTTAATAAAAATATTTAATGATGCTTAAATCCACAATATACAAGGCGTAAAGATGTCAACGGCCACCCTAAGCTGAACGCGCCTGCTCTCATCAGATCGCAGACTGCTACCCAGCTTAGGGCCCAGTAAGTACCGGCATGGGAGACTGGCTGGGAATCCCGGGTGCAGTTGACATTTTGCTCTGTTGCCGCCTTCTGTTCCGATTCCGAAAAGGATTTATTGATGCTTAAATGCACAGTATAAAGGGAGTGAAGCTGTCAACGGCCATCCTAAGCTGAACGCGCCTGCTCTCGTCAGATTGCAGACTGCTACCCAGCTTAGGGCTCGGTAAGTACCAGCATGGGAGACTGGCTGGGAATCCCAGGTGTTGTTGACATTTTGCTCTGTAGCCGCCTTCCGAAAAGGATTTATTGATGCTTAAATCCACAGTATACAGGGTGTGAAGCCGTCTACGGCTATCCTAAGCTGAATGTGCCTGTTCTTGTCAGATCGCAGACTGCTGCCCGGCAAGTACAGGCATGGGAGACTGGCTGGCAATCCAAGGTGCTATTGACATTTTGCTCTGTTGCCGCCTTCCTCTCCTTTTCCGAAAAGGATTTATTGATGCTTAAATCCACAGTATACAAGGTGTGAAGCTGTCGACGGCCATCCTAAGCTTAACGCGCCTGCTGTCGTCAGATCGCAGACTGGTACAGTACTTAGGGCCCGGTAGGTACCGGCATGGGACACTGGCTGGGAATCCCGGCTGCCGTTGACATTTTGCTCTGTTGCCGCCTTCCGTTCCGATTCCGAAAAGGATTTATTGATGCTTAAATCCACAGTATACAGGGTGTGAAGATGTCTACGGCCATCCTAAGCTGAATGCGCCTGTTCTCGTCAGATCGCAGACTGCTACCCAGCTTCAGGCCTGGTAAGTACCAGCATGGGAGACTGGCTGGGAATCCCGAGTGCAGTTGACATTTTGCTCTGTTTCTGCTCCGATTCCGAAAATTATTTATTGATGCTTAAATCCACAGTATACAAAGTGTGAAGCTGTCAACGGCCATCCTAAGCTGAACGCGCCTGCTCTCGTCAGATCGCAGACTGCTACTCAGCTTAGGGCCTGGTAAGTACCAGCATGGGAGACTGGATGGGAATCCCGGGTGCAGTTGCCATTTTAATCTGTTGCCGCCTTCCGCTCCGATTCAGAAAAGGATTTATTGATGCTCAAATCCACAATATACAGGGATGGGAGACTGGCTGGCAATCCAAGGTGCCATTGACATTTTGCTCTGTTGCCGCCTTCTTCTCCGAATAATAAAAATATTTATTGATGCTTAAATCCACAATATACAAGGCGTAAAGATGTCAATGGCCATCTTAAGCTAAACGTGCTTGCTCTCGTCAGATCGCAGACTGCTACCCAACTTAGGGCCCAGTAAGTACTGGCATGGGAGACTGGCTGGGAATCCCGGGTGCCGTTGACATTTTGCTCTATTGCTGCCTTCCGCTCCGAATCCGAAAATAATTTATTGATGCTTAAATCAACAGTATACAAGGTGTGAAGCTGTCGACGGCCATCCTAAGCTTAACGCGCCTGCTCTCGTCAGATCGCAGACTGGTACAGATCTTAGGGCCCGGTAAGTACCGGCATGGGACACTGGCTGGGAATCCCGGCTGCCGTTGACATTTTGCTCTGTTGCCGCCTTCCGTTCCGATTCCGAAAAGGATTTATTGATGCTTAAATGCACAGTATAAAGGGCGAGAAGCAGTCAACGGCCATCCTAAGCTGAATGCGCCTGCTCTCGTCAGATCGCAGACTGCTGCCCTGTAGTTACCGGCATGGGAGACTGGCTGGCAATCCAAGGTGCCATTGACATTTTGCTCTGTTGCCGCCTTCCTCTCCGATTAATAAAAATATTTATTGATGCTTAAATCCACAATATACAAGGCGTGAAGATGTCAACGGCCATCCTAAGCTGAACGCGCCTGCTCTCGTCAGATCGCAGACTGCTACCCAGCTTAGGGCCCAGTAAGTACCGGCATGGGAGACTGGCTGGGAATCCCGGATGCAGTTGACATTTTGCTCTGTTGCCGCTTTCCGTTCCGATTCCGAAAAGGATTTATTGATGCTTAAATGCACAGTATAAAGTGCGAGAAGCTGTCAACGGCCATCCTAAGCTGAACGCGCCTGCTCTCGTCAGATCGCAGACTGCTACCCAGCTTAGGGCCCGGTAAGTACCAGCATTGGAGACTGACTGGGAATCCCAGGTGTCGTTGACATTTTGCTCTGTTGCCGCCTTCTGCTCCGATTCCGAAAAGGATTTATTGATGCTTAAATCCACAGTATACAGGGTGTGAAGATGTCTACGGCCATCCTAAGCTGAATGTGCCTGTTCTCGTCAGATCGCAAACTGCTACCCAGCTTCGGGCCTGGTATGTACCAGCATGGGAGACTGGCTGGGAATCCCGGGTGCAGTTGACATTTTGCTCTGTTTCTGCTCCGATTCCGAAAATTATTTATTGATGCTTAAATCCACAGTATACAAAGTGTGAAGCTGTCAACGGCCATCCTAAGCTGAACGCGCCTGCTCTCGTCAGATCGCAGACTGCTACCCAGCTTAGGGCCTGGTAAGTACCAGCATGGGAGACTGGCTGGAATCCCGGGTGCAGTTGACATTTTAATCTGTTGCCGCCTTCATACAGGGTGTGAAGCTGTCAACGGCCATCCTAAGCTGAACGGGTCTGCTCTCCTCAGACCGCAGACTGCTGCCCGGGAGATACCGGCATGGGAGACTGGCTGGCAATCCAAGGTGCTATTGACATTTTGCTATGTTGCCGCCTTCCTCTCCGATTAATAAAAATATTTATTGATGCTTAAATCCACAATATACAAGGCGTGAAGATGTCAACGGCCATCCTAAGCTGAACGCGCCTACTCTCGTCAGATCGCAGACTGCTACCCAGCTTAGGGCCCGGTAAGTACTGGCATGGGAGACTGGCTGGGAAACCCGGTTGCCGTTGACATTTTGCTCTATTGCTGCCTTCCGCTCCGATTCCGAAAATAATTTATTGATGCTTAAATCCACAGTATACAAGGTGTGAAGCTGTCGACGGCCATCCTAAGCTTAACGCGCCTGCTCTCGTCAGATCGCAGACTTTTACCCAGCTTAGGGCCTGGTAAGTACCAGCATGGGAGACTGGCTGGGAATCTCAGGTGTTGTTGACATTTTGCTCTGTAGCTCTGTAGACATTTTGCTCCGATTCCGAAAAGGATTTATTGATGCTTAAATCCACAATATACAGGGTGTGAAGCCGTCTACGGCTATCCTAAGCTGAATGCGCCTGTTCTTGTCAGATCGCACACTGCTGCCCGGCAAGTACGGGCATGGGAGACTGGCTGGCAATCCAAGGTGCTATTGTCATTTTGCTCTGTTGCCGCCTTCCTCTCCGATTAAAAAAAAATATTTATTGATGCTTAAATCCACAGTATACAAGGTGTGAAGCTGTCGACGGCCATCCTAAGCTTAACGCGCCTGCTCTCGTCAGATCGCAGACTGGTACAGATCTTAGGGCCCGGTAAGTACCGGCATTGGACACTGGCTGGGAATCCCGGCTGCCGTTGACATTTTGCTCTGTTGCCGCCTTCCGCTCCGATTCGGAAAAGGATTTATTGATGCTTAAATGCACAGTATAAAGGGCGTTAAGCTGTCAACGGCCATTCTAAGCTGAACGCGCCTGCTCTCGTCAGATCGCAGACTGCTACCCAGCTTAGGGCCTGGTAAATACCAGCATGGGAGACTGGCTGGGAATCTCAGGTGTTGTTGACATTTTGCTCTGTAGCTCTGTAGACATTTTGCTCCGATTTCGAAAAGGATTTATTGATGCTTAAATCCACAGTATACAGGGTGTGAAGCCGTCTACGGCTATTCTAAGCTGAATGCGCCTGTTCTTGTCAGATCGCAGACTGCTGCCCGGCAAGTACGGGCATGGGAGACTGGCTGGCAATCCAAGGTGCTATTGACATTTTGCTCTGTTGCCGCCTTCCTCTCCGATTAAAAAAAATATTTATTGATGCTTAAATCCACAGTATACAAGGCGTGAAGATGTCAACGGCCATCCTAAGCTGAACGCGCCTGCTCTCGTCAGATCGCAGACTGCTACGCAGCTTAGGGCCCAGTAAGTACCGGCAGGGGAGACTGTCTGGGAATCCCGGGTGCAGTTGACATTTTGCTCTGTTGCCGCCTTCTGTTCCGATTCCGAAAAGGATTTATTGATGCTTAAATGCACAGTATAAAAAACACGAAGCTGTCAAAGGCCATCCTAAGCTGAACGCGCCTGCTCTTGTCAGATCGCAGACTGCTACCCAGCTTAGGGCCCGGTAAGTACTGGCATGGGAGACTGGCTGAGAATCCCGGTTGCCATTGCCATTGACATCTTGCTCTATTGCTGCCTTCCGCTCCGATTCCGAAAATAATTTATTGATGCTTAAATCCACAGTATACAAGGTGTGAAGCTGTCGACGGCCATCCTAAGCTTAACGCGCCTGCTCTCGTCAGATCGCAGACTGGTACAGATCTTAGGGCCCGGTAAGTACCGGCATGGGACACTGGCTGGGAATCTAGGCTGCCGTTGACATTTTGCTCTGTTGCCGCCTTCCGTTCCGATTCCGAAAATAATTTATTGATGCTTAAATCCACAGTATACAAGGTGTGAAGCTGTCGACGGCCATCCTAAGTTTAACGCGCCTGCTCTCGTCAGATCGCAAACTGGTACAGATCTTAGGGACCGGTAAGTACCGGCATGGGACACTGGCTGGGAATCCCGGCTGCCGTTGACATTTTGCTCTGTTGCCGCGTTCCGTTCCGATTCCGAAAAGGATTTATTGATGCTTAAATGCACAGTATACAAAATGTGAAGCTGTCAACGGCCATCCTAAGCTGAACGCGCCTGCTCTCGTCAGA